>NC_037343.1:41996732-42297583 GCF_002263795.3 Bos taurus | reverse complement strand
CATTGGAAGGATGGATGTTGAAGCTGAAACTCCAGTACTTTGGCCACCTGATGTAAAGAGCTAACTCATTTGAAAAAACCCTGATGCTAGGAAAGATTGAGGGCAGGAGGAGAAGGGGACGACAGAGGATAAGATAGTTGGATGGCATCACCGACTCAATGGACATGGGTTTGGGTAGACTCTGGCAGTTGGTGATAGATAGGGAGGCCTGGTGTGCTGTGGTTCATGGGGTCGCAGAGTCGGACATGACTGAGCGACTGAACTGAACTGAATCCCTCTAATACCCCTGTTTTACCTGTGAGAAAACCCAAGGGATGACCTCTGAGCAACAAAAGCATTCTTATCCTTTGACAGGGCTTCCCAGGTGACAGTAGTGGTAAGGAACCTGCCTGCCAATGCAGGCGACTTAAGAGATGCAGGTTCGATCTCTGGGTCTCCCTGAAGGAGAGCATGGCAACCCACTTTAGTATTCTTGCCTGGAGAATCCCATGGACAGAGGAGCCTGGTTGGCTATAATTCATAGGGTTGCTAAGAGCTGGACACGACTAAAGCGACTTAACGTGCATCCTCTAACACCCTGTTGTTCCTAATGAACACATGCTACTGACATCTGTTCCCACTGGAAGCTAAAATTTTCACTGTAGTTAATCTATGCAGTGTATTTTTCAGTATTCTACTTGATAAGGTTAGCCCATATCTTTTTGCCTTCACCTGGGACAGACAACAATACACCTGTACAGTGATGCCCCAGGGTTTCACAGAAAGTCATTACTTTTTGCAAATCTTGAAAACTGATTAGGCTGATGTAAAGTTTTCTACAGGTTCTACTTTCTTACAATATATAGATGATTTGCTCCTATGCTCTGCTTCTCAAACCTCCTCACAGGAAGACAGCATCTACCTGCTAAGAATTTGGCCTTAAAGGGGCCTAAAATCTCCAAAGAAAATTTCAGTTTGCTTTAAATTCAGGTTTGGTATACAGGGCACCTGATCTCAGAATAGGGACTGCGTTTGGATCCAGATAGGCTTCCTAGCATCCTGAACTTCCCCAAATCAAAAACTCAGCACCAGGCTTTCCTCGTGGCTCAGTGGTAAAGAATCTGCCTGCACTGCAGCAGACATGGGTCAATCCCTGGTCTGGAAAGATCCCACAAGCTGTGGAGCAACTAAGCCCATGCAGCACATTGGAGCACATCTATTGATCCTGTGCTCTAGAGCCTGGGAGCCGCAATTACTGATCTCACATGCCGCAACTATAAAGCACTCACTCCAGAGTGCTCCCCAACGAGAAAAACCACTACAATGAGGAGCCTGCACACCACAAGAGAGTAGTCCCCATCTGCCAAACTCGAGAGAAGCCCGTGCAGCAACAAAGACCCGGCACAGTCAAAAAAGAAAGAAGAATGAATGAATAAATAAATGAAAAGTTGAGTTTAAAATTTAAGAAAACAAAACAAAGACTAAGCGCCAATTATGAAATTGCCTCAGGCTATATGGCTACTGTTGAAATTGGATTCCAAATTTCACTCTTATGATCACCCCTATATGCTTATTAAAACCCAGCAAACTCAACCCTATTAATTGAGGAGAGTAAGATGACACAGACTTTGAAGACTTAAAGAAAAACTTAATGAGACCACCTGCCCTTGGACATCCTAATTACCAGCTTCCCTTTTGCCTCTTTGTATATGAGAAGAAAGGGACTGTTCTCAGAGCACTCACCCAAAAACAAGGGGACCATCATCGACCTGTAGAGTATTGTAGCCAACAGCTGGACCCTATGGCATAGGGATCTCTCTTGCCTCAGACCCTTTCCTGCCACTGCCCTCTGGTTAAGGCCACTAAAGAGATAATCATGGGATTCCATTCAACCACCTTTGTACCCCATGTAGTGGAAGCCCTCCTGAAAGTTGAATTGGTGTATCACCATGCAGTTACAGGAGAAGGCAATGGCAACCCACTTCAGTACTCTTGCTTGGAAAATCCCATGGACGGAGGAACCTGGTAGGCTGCAGTCCATGGGGTCGCACAGAGTTGGACACGACTGAAGCGACTTAGCAGCTGCAGCAGCAGCAACACTTTTTAGTCAGTTGCCTCACGTCGTATGAAATTCTTTTGCTGACTGCTCCTCACAGAAGCCTTTCACATTTACTAACTTCAGCCCTGCTCCTCTTCTCCTCTCCTTCACTACAAAACACCCCAGCACTGCCTGACACTGTCAAAAAGACAGCATCCATGAACCAATACTGGTGGGAAAATATTAATAAGACCATAAAAAGTATCTGCCCTCTTGTCCCATCTGTCCAAAATATAAGCCAGAGAAACCTGTTTGCACTCCTCCCAGACGTCTTGAATTGCTTAATGAGCCATTCGAGGTTTGGCAGATGGAATTCATATAGCTGTGTCCATCTCATGGATATAAATATGTTTTAGTCATGGTCTGTATATTTTCTCACTGGACTGAAGCCTTCCCTTGCAGACAGGCCATTGCTTCTTCTGTGGCTACAGTTTTAGAAGAGGCAACCTTTTAGAAAAGATTATCCCTACCGTGGGAAACCATCTTGAACTTTATACTGATCGTGGAACTCATTTTACTGGTCAGGTGCTTCAACAAGTCTGTGCTGTTTGGCTGGTTTTATAAATATTTTTTTACTGTGCTTACTATCTTCAGTTCTCATGGTTAGCCGAATGTACTAATCTCACTGTTAAGACCCAATTGGCAAAATTTGTAAAGATCCTCCAAATACCCTGGCCCAAAGTGTTGCTATTAGTCCTTCTCAATCTCAAACCCATTCCCTTTGGAACGCTCACCTTTTAGTCACAGATCACCCAATGCTCCTGGCCCCTGCCTCTTTTGATATGCAGCTGATAAAAGAAGATAAAACTCAATATTGTAAAGACTTAATTGCTTTAATTCCAAATAGCCATGCATTAAAAGAGCAATCTTTTCACAGTGCACTCTCAGGAGAGGAGAACCTTAAACATCACACTTTTCAACCTGGAGATTTCATCTATTGGAAAAGACACCTCCAGAAGGACTGTCTTTAAACTCACTGAAATGGCCCCTATCAGGCACTGAGAACCTACACTTGCGCCGACAAACTGCAGGGAATAGATTCCTGGATACACATGAAACATCTAAAAGCAGCACCAGACCCTGAGACTGGGCTTATACACCATCTGTGACTTGAAGGTGAGGATTTCCCAGAATTGAAGCAGACATCTGATGAGATAGCTTTCCCAAGATGTCTGGACAAGGCCTGCGAGAAGGTTTAGATTCACACAAGTCTCTCTCTTTCATGTAGGCTATAAACAAACTCTGGATTTCTATCCAAATTCATGGTCTCTGAATTTACAAATATTGACAAAACATTCGGTTCTAAACAGTTTCTTTTGAGATAACAAACTGTTTAATTGCTTCTTGTTTATTCCTGCAGTGTGTCTTCATAAAGACTTAATTCCTTCAGGTTTAAGTGCGCCCTTGCTGTAGAAATGGCACCCCACTCCAGTCCTCTTGCCTGGAAAATCCCATGGACAGAGGAGCCTGGTAGGCTGCAGTCCATGGGGTCACAAAGAGTTGGACACGACTGAGCGACTTCACTCCACTTTGCTGTAGTCACTTTTTTTAAGATACAGACCTTAGATGGGAAATGCCTGAGATATCTCTCTTCCATCCCTTCTTGTTACTCAAATGTGACCACCATAGCTTTCTAGTCTGCATTTTTTCCTTCTGATGTGGGACATGGAGCCCAGTAAAGGTTCTTCCTGGCACTGAGGGACAAAAGGCCATTGAATGCTGGTAACAAACAAAACAAAGCAAAAAACAAGACAAAAAATCCTGGCTCTTCACTATTGATGCTTTTGGAGAAGTACCTTGATCAAAAGGGGGAAATATGAAAATTAATAAGGTGAAACCTCACTAAAATGCAATCAGAAGGCCAGAAAGGGGAGCTATCATGCAAGCGCCATTCAAGGTCAATACAGATCTCAACAGGAAGACAAGTAATTTGGGTCTCCAGCAGAAAGTGACTCTACTAAGTACCAGCAGGAGAAGAAAAAATTTCCCCTTGCCTGTCGAAAACTCAGCCAAGGAGAGACAGTCACAATTCAGCCAATGAAAAGACACTATACTTCAAACTCCTAATTTCCTCCAATGGATCTTTTGTTTATAACAGTCCCTCCTCATTTCCCCTCCTCCTCTGTAAGAGTTTCTTCTCCAGTGCCTAACAACTTGCACGTGGTTCACCATAGTTGCATGCCTTAAATTGCAATTCTTTACTGCTCCCAAATAAACCATTTTTGCTGGTAAAATTACTGGCTATTTTATTGTTGTTGGTTAACAAGGGAAGGACTCTGTCTGGCTCTGAGATTTGCTGATTGGATTGACAATGGTGTCCACAGCAGCTGTAGATAGGGGTGGAGAAACAACTGAGGGGCTGAAGCAGAAGTTATGTGAGCTGGGGTAGGAGGAGGTAATAATGAGAGAAATGGGGTGAATAGGGTAGGTATTTAAAAGAATGATGACATGAACCTACTGAAAGAGCAGAAGGGAACTTGAGCTCCAAGTTTAAAGAGACTGAGCATAACCTTCTTTGAGTTGAGCCTGGGAGTAGCTGATGATGCAAGGTGAAGTGTGGCTACTGAGGTCTGGACACAAGGGTCTGGGAATCGATAGCTAGTGACTGACATTTCTTATGCACTTCAGTCTGGGAAGCAGGTGACTTGTGATCTAATTAATGGCAGAGTAGTAATTGTATCCAGGTCATTTAACTATGTTGTTTAAAATTTTTTTTATTATGGTAAAACATGTAAAATAAAAATTAGCATTTTAATTACTCTTAAGTGGATACTTTAGTAGCATTAAGTACATTCACATCATTGTGCAACCATCATCACTATTCATTTCCAGAACTTCTTCATGACCCTGGACAGAAGGTCTGTACCCGTTAAACAATGACTGCCCATTCCTTCCCTCCAGGACACTGAGAATCTCTATTTTACTTTGTCTCTATGGATTTCAAATAGAGATATTTGTCTTTAAGTATTTCAAATAAGTGGAGTCACGCTGTCCTTTTGTGTCTAGGTATCCAGCCTGTTTCACTTACCTTAATGTTTTCAAGGTTTATTCATTTGTAGCATGTGTCAGGACTTTTTTCATGACTGAATAATATTCGAGCACATGGTGATACCACATTTTGTTTACCTATTTATCTGTTGATAGACACTTGGTTGTCCCCCCCACCCCAACCCCTTGGCTATTGTGAATAATGTGGCTGTGAATATGCAAGTATCTCTTGAGTCCCTTTTTTCTTCTTTTGGGTCTATACCTAGGAGGGGGATTGTTGGGTAACTTACGTTTTGCCATCAATTTGCTGTGTGCTTCTGCCTAAGTCACTTCTACCATTTGGAATTATTTATTTCATATTTTAAAATGTAGTGTTTAAATTTTTTTTTAACAAGGCTTAAAAAGCTAGAAGGGACTTTCCTGGTGGTCCGGTGGTTAAGAATCCACCTGCCAATGCAGGCGACTTGGTTTTGAGACCTGATCCAGGAAGATTCCACATGCTGCAGGGCAACCAAGCCCCTACACCACAACCACTGAGCCTGAGCATCACAACTGGGGAGTATCCCTCACTCACCGCATCTCGAGAAAAGCCTGAGTGCAGTGACGAAGACCAGGAGAAAAAAAGCTAGGGGGATGGCTGACCCTTGGAAGATAAAAAAGGAGAGTGTGTGTGGAGGGCTCAGTTTTGGTGGGAAGCTTCCAGTTACAAGGAGGATTGGTGACAAAAGAGGAGCTTGCAAAGGAAACAGACGAGGAGTGTTGGTGGAGGAAGAATGTCTTCCCTGGGATCAGGAGGAAGGCTAGGAACAAGGTGGCGAGAGAGAAATAAAAGCCTGACCCAAAGGAGTGCTCACAACGAGGTTGTTAATTTGATTTGACGAGCTGAGGTTGAGCTAAGCATAAAATCTGGGGTGAGAGCCAGAGGTCTCATCCTCCGGGAAGCAGGAATTGTGAGCAGGAATGGAGGTCACCGGCTGCCTGTGAGGGCAGGCTGGGGGCTGGAGAGGAGGCTGGAAAAGCTGTTGCGTATACCAGGGTCAAGCTGGAGATTTAAAAGGACTGCTAAACCAGCCTTTCACCATTGAACTCATGGAACAGAAATAATATTTCCAAAGGGAAATCGACATTTGTGATGGATGTGCATATATATTTATACATACCCTACCTGGCTTTCTGTAAAATTTAAAGAGGATCAATTAGATATTAGATAATGAACACCATACTTTATGGATTTGGGGAAAGATTATAAATATAAATATATATATATATGTATATACAATTGTGATAAGCCTCTGTAGTTCATGTTTAATAGTAACTATAATTTATTGAGCTACAACTGACCCAGGATTATCTTAATTAATTCTCACACTAACCAGAAAAGTCTTGGTGACCTTTTTAAGGTATTCTTGGCCAATCAACACCTCTCTGAATGTGTGTGTGTGAATGTGTGTAAGTGGGGGTGTGTGTCAGTGTATGTGTGTAAGAGTTTTGTGGTGTAGTGTGTCAGTGTGTGTAAAGATGGGTGTGTATGTGGAGGGACTGTGCATGAATGTTTGTATTGTGTGTGTATGGATGTGTGGGGTGTGGGTGTGTGCATTGATAGGTGTGACAGGGTGTGCATGGGTATGGGGGAGGTGTGTGTGTGTGTATGTGTGTATGCGTGTGTTTCTGTGTGTGTGCCTGGCATCCCCGCCCCACCTGCTTTCCCACCATCAAGTCTGGGTGCTCCAGGCAGCAGCGTGGCTGCCATGAGATGCACTAACAGCGGCCCTGGAGCACCTCCCCATTCTGTGCTCCCTGCTTCTTACCCTGCCCCAGTCCATTCCCAGATGAGGAACCCCTAAGCTCCCTAACTGGGTCCTGGGCACAAAGGGTGCTCTCAGGGCCAGGTGAGATAGCCTTCCTGTTCAGCTCCCGGGGTTTTTCTGCCCTTACTCAAGAAGACTTTTTATTCCTGGCTTAGGACAGTTATTGGGGTCACCGTGACCCACTCATTTCAGCACCTGCTCAGATGTGCTCCGTTTTATACCCAGACAGAAGCTTGATCTTAACCGCCCAGGATGAGGGGCACAAGGCCCCCTCTGTTACGAGTTGGGGAGACCCACTTCATCAGTGGCTAACTACAGGGTTTATAAGATTCATTGTCCCCTGGGCTCATGACATAGTTGATATTTAAAAGAATTCACAAGCAATTTGGCCTGGTACCAACCATACAGAATGGATTCCATGCTTGATGGATAGCCAACCTTTTCTGGTCCCCTGCCCCCTGCTTGCAAGGCCCATAAATAATCATCTGCAGAAAGACAAGGTGAGAGCAGGCCTAAGTCCCAGGAAACCCTGACACTAGGGCAGCTTGACTGTCCCTGGTCTCCGCTTCTCTTACTACTAATAAGAACTCCTATTTATTGAGTGCTTGACTCCACTGTGCCAAGCACTTTGCACATACGATTGCGTATAAGTCCCACATAACTGTCTGAGGTAGTACTATTTTCATTCCCATTTTACAGATGGGAACATTGAGCCCAGAGGAGTTAGGTCCCTTGCCCAAGATCACACAGCCAGTAAGAGCTAGAGCTCAGGTTTAATCTGACCTGGTCTGAACTCTTTCAAGTCTCTCAATGCCCCCATTTCCCCGGTGGGCAAACCAGCTGCAGGTGGTGGGAGTGGGGTGGAGACTGCCTTGGAGGGTGCCTGCTGCAGTCCTCCAGGCTTCTTGCAATAGAATTCCCTGTAATTTGATTATAAATCATATTTCCAACCCAGCTGGCTCCGAAGGTCGCTGGTAATCAAACTGTCAGCAGGCCATCTTCAGCGGCTGCCGTAATCAGGGCACTGAGCCAGGAGAGCCCGTGGAAATCAAGCTTCCTGCCCACACTGTTGGGGGTGGGTGAGAGACCAGAGATGGGAACTGGTCCACAGGGCTTGGGGCTGGAGGCTGAGTGACAGCTGTGTTTCTGGCTGCTGGAGAATGAGGGAAGGGGTGAAACTCCAGCTTTGTCTCGGAGCTCTGGGTGGTTCCAGCTGTCAGCAAAAATAGCTGAGTTGAACCTTCTGATCCAGGAAAGGCAGCAGGTTGCAGAGTTCTGATGACATCACTTGGATGGGAGTTTGGGGTCTTCCCTGGGGACACGGAGCCTTGGGGAGGAGGCAGAGGAGTTACATTTTCTAAACCACCAGCTAAGTCACACACACACAAACACACACAGCATCCTGTGTGATCCATCAACGAGTCCCATGTGCTGGGTAGTCTCATATGCTCTCCATTTCCTGGTGGCTCAGATTGGCAAAGGGCCCATAGCTTGCACATATCCAGGTTGCCATTTAGATGGATAGCTAGGTTTTATCTATACCTTGTGGGTGCTCAGTTGCTGAGTTGTGTCTGACTCTTTGTGATCCTATGGACTGTAACCTGCCAGGCTCCTCCATTCATGGGATTTTCCAGGCAAGAATACTGGAGTGGGTTGCCATTTCCTTCTCCAGGGGATCTTCCCAACTCAGGGATTGAACCCAGGTCTCCCACATTGCAGGCAGACTTTACCATCTGAGTAAAATAGTATTTTTCAATTTCAAACTTTTGAAATGAGGCTGGGAAATATTGGTGATATAAAAAGTAAACAAGTGTCTTGTCTGCAGGACTGTTCATAGCCTTTAACCCACTGTATCATGTCTCTTCATGGGAGGAGGGACAGGAAGCAACCTGGGACCCCCAGAGGCTCCGGAAGAGAGAGGAGTGGTATCTTGTCTCCAATCCACCATGTGGAGGACTCCGGCCCACCAAGGGAGCTTGCTCTCTGAGCCCCTGTCCCCCATCTTAACACTGTGGGGTGAGTAGAGTGAGGAACCCCTGGGAACAAGGCAAGCTGATATCAGTGAGTGCCCACCTTTCCTGGGCTGCTGGAAGGCTCACAGCTCACCAGGGGCAGGTGGATTGTGTGGCCCCATCCCCTGGCCTCGATTCTCCCTTCTCCTGGAGCAGCAGCAGCTTCCACCTTCCAGGTCCCTCTGAACACCCATGAACCTGGATTCCAGCTTCCTCTGAGGAAGCTGCTCCTTAGGGATATCCTGGGGCAGGGCTGGATAGACTGGGACTCTTAGAAACCTCCCAATTCACTCTCCATCACTACCACCCATGTGAGCTCCTGGACTTCATCTGTGGGCAGTCCTGGGCCCCCAGCCTGAGAACAGCAAAGGAATGAAACAGATAGGCTGTGTCTGTAGACTCTCTGCACTGCTCCCTATTGAGATTTGGGACCCAGGTTCCTCACTGTGGCTCAAACGGTCCTAAAAGCTTTCTCCTTTGCTCCTGGCACACAGCTGGACTACATTTCCCAGCTTGCTGTGTGTCAGGGCCCTGGACCCCATGACCAAGTTCTGGCCAGTGGAATGTGGGTAGAAGTGGTGACTGCCACACCCAGACCTGGCTATGAACCTCCCAGACAATCTCTTTCTCTCTCTCTTCTCTTCTGTTGATGAGATGCAGAAAATTCAACAGAGAAGTGCAAGATTTTAAGAGATGGTGGGGAGCAAGCTGGAAGGAGCTGTTTAAAGTGAGATTTTTCTGGGTAGAGATTCCAACTTCACATTTAAAGCTGTGTAATCTTGGGCAAGGCACTTTACCTCTCTGAGCTCAGTTTCCACTTCTATGCGATAGTGCCTTTCCTTGTAGGCTTGAAGGAGATTCTTTGATTTGAGACAACTCTGAAGGGCCATCTGAGCCTCAGAGCTCCCTGTAATATTATCTGGGGCCTCTGCTATCACTGCATCACAGTCCTACTTCTCTCTCTGCCCAATTCTATTCTTCTCCTTTACTGAAATCCTTACCTGTGAATTCTGATTGAAGACGGTGTTGAAAGAAGTTATTGGAAGCAGGCTTTCAAATAGGATTTTTGAGCTGTATTATTCAACTTAATTAGCAGTTGCTAAACTGTCAGTGGTAGGGAACTGGAATGGTGAATCCGTGGAAGGGAATGCATTAGTGGATACAATACCTCAGGCATTTGAGAGGGCTGGAGGATGTAATCATTACAAGGACTAGGGAGTCAGATCACTATTGCTGGGGATGGGGCAGCTATCAATGTAAGAGAGAAAGACTATGAGAGGCTGAGGGTGATTAATCACCAATTTAAGTGAAGCATGAAATCCAGAGAGCCTGCTTGGCAGCATACATCAAGAGACTCTCATCTCCTGCAGCTTGAGGACAGCAGAAGCTGAGGATCAGGCCTATTTCATTATAAGTGGAGCTACAGAGAGGACTGAATTCTCAATTCTGGCAAGTCAGCTACTCCAAGGTCAGAATCCTGATTAGAAAGAGTGGGTCACTGATAGATAATTAGAGGGGTGGGGACATCTGGGTTGATACACTGAAAATCTTGAACCTCTAGATCCTCCTAAACTCTCTGGTCCCTGCAAAGCTTGCCCAATCCTCTTTGTCAAAGGCAGGCACTCCCCGCTTGCTTGAGATCAAGCAGGGGCCTGTGGCTTGCAAGGCAGTAAGTTTTTCCACCTTCTGGTCTGGCCACCTAACCTTAGTAACAGAAGTTGTTTCAATATAATCCAATTATGCTAACAGGAGAAATGGACTAAGAGCTTGCAGGATCTAGTGGACAGGTACTGGCAGAAATCAGAAGAGCTTCTGTGGGTTAGATCAGATCTGGAGGGTTCCTGGGTGAGAGGCAATGGGACATGAAGATGGATGGGGAGACGGCATCCACATGGGAGCATTCTTCCAGGACGTAGGAGCCAACAACTTGGCAGAGGCCCCAGGATACGCTGCTAACCTGATGCTAGGAAGCTTGGGGAAAAAAAGGGCTCACACAAAGTCAACTGGAAATGCCAAAACTGCTGTGGTAGATAGTGAGGGGACATAGCAAAAGGCTCAGGGAAGTGGGAAAGTTGGCACTGACATGGCTCTCCTGCATGAAGCCAGAAAACCCACCTGCTCACTGTGCTCCATGGAACAATCCATGGACAGTCCATGGACACAAATGTTATGCAATGAACTGATGAGAGGGCTGATGGCAGGATGGTGTCCTTTAGAAGCCAAGGCTGACAATGGGAGATGCTGTGACAGGATTGGGATCCCTGATAGCAAGTGGGATGATGAGATCCTGAAATCATAGTGGTCTGCTGGTGGAACTTAAACTTTGAAAATGAGGTGGGCAAAAATGACTGCAGTGAGCATCAAGGTCAGAGTGGCAGGCAGGGAGCCTGGCCTGAAGAAAGCTAGAAAGATAGTTAATAACAGAAAATGGTTCCCTAAGGGCAAGATAGGTGGGCAGCCAACAAGAGGGTTATGTAATTTACTCTGTCAAAAGAATTCAAGGGTGGAAGACCAGATAGAAGCTGGAAACAGTCCTTCATCTTGGTCAAGGAAAAACAAAACAAACAAACCCCAATATCATACCTCAGGAGGAGATTAGTGTTGCCTTTAAAGACCTAAGATGCCTGGGTGGTGATCCTCTTCTCAACTTTATTCATTTCAATAGTTTGGCCCTGCAAAAAAAAAAAAAGAATTCTGAAAGATGGAGAGTGGATTTCCATAAGTGCAACCAAGCAGTAGCCTTGATTGCAGCTGCTGTGCTGTATGAATCTCTGCTAGGGCAGATCAACACAGTCTCTGCTACATGGTATGCAGCCATGGATGTGGCAAATGCGTTCTTTCCCCATTTCTATCAGGAAGGGTGGTCAGAAGCAGTTTGCATTCATATGGGATGGATAACAGTGTACATGGACAGTTCTGTCTTACGCACATGCTAACTTTGCCACCCTCTGCTATAAAATAGTGCTAAACAGTGGGTCTCAACGGAAGCATTGGGCAATGTCTGGAGATGCTTCAGGTTGTCAGAACTGGAGGAGAGGATGGGGTTAGGGACAGTATGAACATCTAGTGGGCAGATGTCAAGGATGCTGTTAAACATTTTATAGTGCACAGGACAGCCCCTCAAAGAAAGATTTACCTGGTCCAAAATGTGAATAGTGCCAAGGCTGAGGAAGCCTGGACTAAAGGAATCTGGCCCAGCCCATCCTTCTGTGCTGTGCTTAGTCACTGTCATGTCCAACTCTCTGTGACCCCATGGACTGTAGCCTGACAGGCTCTTCTGTCCTTGGGAATTCTTCAGGCAAGAACACTGGAGTGGGTGGCCATGCCTTCCTCCAGGGGTCTTCCCAACCCAAGGATCGAACCCAGGTCTCCCACATTGCAGGTGGATTCTTTACCATCTGAGCCACCAGGGAAGCCCAAGAGTACTGGAGTGGGTAGTCTATCTCTTCAGCAAGGGATCTTCCTGACCCAGGAATTGAACCAGGGTCTCCTACATTCCAGGTGGATTCTTTACCAGCTACCAGGGAATCCCATCTTTCTGTAGAACATCAAACTGTTCATAATGTCAATGGACCCAGAAGAGCAAGCAGTGGCACACACATATGAGGTTTTGAAAAGATAGATACACTTCATAAGGCGGGGAGTTTATATCTGTGAACTTTTCAGGGGTACCGTGGCTTGGGGCATGCAAGAATACCCTCCTCCAAAGGAATGGACAAACAACTGTATCCTGTACCTTCCCCACATCAGAAGGAAACACAACATCTGATTGGCCTTTTTAGCTTCTTTAAGCAGCATATACCACACTCGGTAAATATTGCCAACCCATTGCACCAAGTGACATGGAGAGCTGCCAGCTCTGCAAGGGCTTAAGGCAGGAAAGAGTCTGCAGCAGCTCCTGACTGACATACAAGCCATTCTGCTACTTGGGTCATGTGACCCAGCAGACACAGATAACAGACGTATCTGTGGTGGGGAGATACACTAGGAGGAGTTTATGGCACGTCCTGATAGGAGATTAACAACACAGATCCCTAGAGTTCTGGAACAAGGCCATGCCATCTGCAGTGAAAAATGATTCACTGTTCAAAAAATAGCTTCAGTGTGCTTCTGGGTCCTGGGAGAGTTGAAGCATCTGATCAACCTGAGAGAGACAGCTTAGATGACACCCTGTGAGTTTGGAGAGTCACCCTCCAGCACATGACACACATCCCAAATGAATGACTGATATCTGGTGCTGTGTCCCCAGTAGGTAGAGTATATGAGTCTGGAGTCTAAGGGGTCAAGGCGGATGTGGCTTCACTTACTACACTCTCAGGAAACGTATGTGTCCTGTCCCTGAAGCGTTAAGCTTTGTGGGTCTAAAGTCTGTGCTGGTCCCCTGATGGGGAACACATTCACCTGAGTTCCAAGTAAGAGGTCATTAGACTTTAGCCTACATCAGCCACTTGGACATTTCAGATTCCTTCTACCAAAAGGCCAGCTGGCAAGGAAAAGAGCCACCAAGTGGGCAGGAGTAATTGACCCCGATCAACTGGCAGAAGATGAGATTGTGCAAAGAGGGAAGTTGGTGTTGTTCAATCTCTAAGTCATGTCCGACTCTTTTCAACCCCATGGACTGCAGCATGTCAGGCTCCTCTGTCATTTACTATCTCCTGGAGTTTGCTTAAACTCATGTCCATTGAGGCGGTGATGCTGTCCCACCATTTCATTCTCTGTTACTCCCTTCTCCTTTTGCCTTCATTCTTTCTCAGCAGCAGGGTCTTTTCCAATGGGTTGGCTCTTCTCATCAGGTGGCCAAAGTATTGGAGTTTCAGCTTCAACATCAGTCTTTCCAGTGAATATTCAGGGTTTATTTTCTCTAGGATTGTCTGGTTTGACCTCCTTGCAGTCCAAGAGACTCTCAAGAGTCTTCTCCAGCACCACAATTTGGAAGCATTATTTCTTCAGTGCTCAGCCTTCTTTATGGTCCAACTCTAACATCCATACATGACTACTGAAAAAACCATAGCTCTGACTATGTGAACCTTTGTGGGCAAAGTGATGTCTCCACTTTTTAATATGCTATTTAGGTTTGTCATAGCTTTTCTTCTAAAAAGCAAATGTCTTTTAATTTCATGGCTGCAGTCACCATCCAAAGTGATTCTGAAGCCCAAGAAAATAAAATTTGCCACTGTTTCCATTTTTTCCCCATCTATTTGCCATGAAGTAACGGAGAAGGCAATGGCACCCCACTCCAGTACTTTTGCCTAGAAAATCCCATGGATAGAGGAAGGCTGCAGCCCATGGGGTCGCTAGAGTCAGACATGACTGAGCGACTTCACTTTCACTTTCCACTTTCATGCACTGGAGAAGGAAATGGCAACCCACTCCAGTGTTCTTGCCTGGAGAATCCCAGGGACGGGAAGCCTGGTGGGCTGCTGTCTATGGGGTCGCACAGAGTCGGACACGACTGAAGCAACTTATCAGTAGAAGCAGCAATGTGACCAGATGCCATGATCTTAGTTTTCTGAATGTTAAGTTTTAAGCCAGCTTTTTACTCTCCTCTTTCACCTTCTTCAAGAGGTTCTTTAGGTCCTCTTCGCTTTCTGCCATTAAGGTGGTATCATCTGCATATCTGAGGTTGTTGATATTTCTCCCAGCAATCTTGATTCTAGCTTGTGATTCAACCAATCCAGCATTTCACATGATGTCAATTCTGGTACCCAAGTGATCCATTAGGTTGTCTCTTGGTACTCCCTTGTCCAATTTTGACAGTAAATGGACAAGTGCAACAACCATGAACTAAGAATGCCATGGATACCATGCCAAAATGGCTCAAAATGGCTGTGATGAGCCAGAGATGAACCTGGCTCATCCCAGGAGGTAAAATTCTCCAGACAAGGAAGAAGATGGATCAGTTGCAGCATCAGGAGCAACTTCAGTGCCAGAGAAGCTGTAGTTCAACCCACTATCTTCTTTTACATTTTGACAGGGAGTTCTAGAAGAACTGTCCCTAGATGGGTGGGCTTAACACATGGAGCAAGTGGATCCCAGCAGAACAAGGAGCAGACTGTAGTAGATACTGTAGTGAGCCACATAGACCTCCCATTGAAGACCAAGGCACTCATCTCCCAGCTTCTGGTAATGCTGGCTGCTGATGGTCCCTTCCCCAGAATTGCCCTTGGTCAAAGGGAATTGTTTCACCCAAATTGTGACCCCTCTCCAAGGGCAACCAAATTCCATGATGGGTTAATTCAGAGGTGCAAACTTTTGAGCCCCTTGGTTTGGTTTGGAACAGTTTCTAAAGGTGAGGCCAGCTCCAAATCCCCCTGTGGGCTCAGCTGAGGCCTCTGTTGCAGCTGCATCATATTTCAAGGTCTCCCTCTGCCAAATCCTGTTTTCAACCTCCTCTCAAAGTCAGTTAGGAAGGGTCCTCTCCAACAGTGTTCCTACCTGCACATCTTTGCCTCAGAGCTTGCTTCCTGGGGAAACTGACCTAAAGACACTGTGATAATGAAGCCTGGGGTTGTTTTTGTCCCTGGATCATTGGTTTAGCTTCAGGGAAACCACATGGGGCTGAGCTAAGCCATATCTCTTCTCCTCTTCCATACCAGGCCCCAAGAGGTCAACAGGCAGCTCTGGGTTTCCCAGTGACTGCATTTCCTCTGTGGATTCAGAAATGACCACAGAAATCTATGGGATGAGGAGGAGACATAAGAGCCAAAGATGAAAACTGCAGCACAAATGAGCAGGTGAGAAATTTAGGGTTGACTAGGTAGTAGCACACAGACTTATACCCCAAATATGAGCACCTCATACAAGCTTACAAAGCAGGTACTCAGAGAAGCTTGTTTTGTTTGTAAAAAGAATCACCTAGCACTAGTCATGTACGGATGTGACATTTGGACCATAAGGAAGGCTGAGTTTTCGAATCATGGTGCTGGAGAAGACTCTTGAGAGTCCCTTGGACAGCAAGATCAAACCAGTCCATCCTAAAGGAGATCAGTCCTGGGTGTTCATTGGAAGGACTGATGATGAAGCTGAAGCTGAAGCTCCGATACTTTGGCCACTTGATGCGAAGAGCTGACTCATTGGAAAAGACCCTGATGCTGGGAAAGATTGAGGCCAGGAAGATAAGGGGGCGGCAGAGAATAAGATGGTTGGATGGCATCACTGACTCAATGGACATGAATTTGAGCAAACTCTGGGAGATGGCGAGGGACAGGAAAGCCTGGTGTGCTGCAGTCCATGGGGTCACAAAGAGTTGGACATGACTGAGCAACTAAACAACTTATAGAAGCTGCTTTTTGGACGTTTAATATACACTTGAATAATAAAATGATAGTTGTGGGTTTATGGATGGTGTGGTTTCCAGGTACTATGCTCTTGATAAACACTGACAGGAACCCCCATGAGAATGGAACTATTATCATCTCTAAGGGGAAACTGAGGTTCAGAGAGGTATAATGGGTCACAATCACAAGCTAAGCAGCAAAATCAGGTGTCATGCTTGAGTCTGCTGCCACCAACAGAAGGGACAATGGTAATGAAGGAGCCCTGCTGTTTGGGGACCTCACCCAGGAGGGCATGACCTTTCTCTGTATTCCTTTACTGATGCGTTTATCTCACACCATCTTTTGGGCAAGCACTGACCCTGCTCAAAGTCTAGTTGTGGGCCTGGTGAAAGGACATGATGTAGACCTCCAGGTGAGGTCCTTGTCCCTCTGCCTCCCTCTGCCTCCCCACCCCTGCTGCCCTGTCTCTGGGTCTACCTGCCTCCCATCCTCAGTGTTCATACTTGCCGAGACCTGCCTGTTGGACTCAGGATGTGGCTTCTGGAACTGGCCTCAGGAAGTCCCCTGTCTCCCACATCACTGATCTTGTCTTGGTGCCAGAAGCTTGCAGGAATCCCGATCTGATAATGAGTTCAAAATGGATGCCCATGTCGCCCCAGCCCCCCAGAGATTGGAGTCAAAGGCTCTTTCACTGTGTGCCTTTGGCAGATAATCCAACCTCTTTGAGCTCAGTGTTCTTACCTGCAAAACAGGTGCTATATCATCTTCTTCTGAAGATAATTGTGTTAAATTAGAGGACTCGTGAAAAAGTGTTCAAAAAACGTTGGTTCTCAGAACTTCCCTGGTAGTCCAGTGTTAAGAATCTACTTTCTGCTAGAGGGGATGCTGGTTCAATCCCTGATTGGGGAACCAGGGTCCCACTAGGATGTTGTGGGGCAACTCAAGCTGTGTGCTACAACTGGAGAAAGCCTGTGTGCCGCAACAAAGACCCAGCACAGCCAAAATAAAAATAAATAAATAAAATAAAAAATATTCAAAAAACACTTCTCTCCCATTTCAGTCTTCTGTTTGTATTCCTGGTTCCTGGGTTCTCCTGCACGTTCATTCCTCAGATGCCCCAGATGGAAAGGATCTTCATTTACATTTCAGAAGAAATACCAGACTCCTTGTCTAGACTAGATCTAACATCTCCCCAGTCTCCCGGGAGAGCAGCCCTGGTCTTTCTGTATGCAGCCTTCTCCCCTGTGGTGTCTGCTAAGCTGGCCTCATCCCAGCCCCTCTCCTCTCCCTCACCTCCTCCCTCTCCTCTGTCCATCCATCCCAGGCCTTAGAACCTCTGCCATTGTTCACCTATTGCCTGCAACTCAATTGCCTCCTGGCTTCCTGCGCACAGTTCATTGCCGTTATTTTTTTATTAAGTTTCTGGTCTGTTTTCCAATCTATTTCCCCAGGGTCTCCTGGCTTGCTTGGAGACAGGTGGCTGAATCTCTGGGGATGGCTGGACCGTCAGGAATGATGAGGGGAGAGGCTAGGGAGAGCAGCCATTCCCACTCTGGGGGGTGGTACCCAGTACCTTCCTGATGCTCAGTATTCACATCCTAGAGTGGGGGCACTGAACTCACATCAATGGGAACCCTCTTTCTCCAACTTCTGCCCACCCCGCAACTATCCCAGTCCTGTTAGTTCCTTTCCCAGCTTCACCTCCTGGTCCTATCCAAGTCCTAGTACCTAGAAATATTTCTTGCAGCAGAAAGCTTGCCAGCCCAGCTCAGCCCATGTTCTCTCTCACCCCATCCTAAGATCACTGGAGGGGATGGGTGACCAACTGCCATTCCCCCTCCTGACTCCCCAAACATGTGTCTGCCTTGATTTCTCTTCCACGTGACCTTCTCTCCAGCTATCATCTGCAAGGGCAGGACTTCCTTGTTCTGCAGGAGGGATGGTCTTTTAGTTTGGGCCAGCAGATGATAACCTAGGCCTGGGAATAAGCATCCTGAGCCCCAAGCCCCACTCTGTTTATCTGAGCTGTTGTGTGACCTTAGGGAACTCATGTAGCCTCTGCTTGTGAAATGCTCTAGGACTGGATTGGAGATTATCTTGAAAGTTCCATATTTGGCAGTATCTCAACTTGGTAGCCGGTTCATCAACCTTCCTGAATCTTACATTCCTTAGTGCCCGCCTCATAGGGCTGTTGGGAAGATCAGAGATGAGGCATTCAAAGTGTCTGGTTCAGAATCCAGCTCATGTCATAGTCTGCACTGAGTGGTAGCTATTATTACTAACATTGGAGTGGGGAGCCTCGACTCTTCCTTTGAGTGTGGAAGACTAAACTGGGCTTCACCAAGAGGAATTCTGGTACCAAAGTTACAGAGGTACCCTTTTTGTTTACCCTGTTTGGGCTGGCCCTGGGAACACAGGCCAGGAGATTTCAACTAAGAGACGTGACGGAAGAAAGGTACAGGAGAAGAGGAGGAGATATGAGAGGACGTAGGGAGGAAATCGAGTTGATGGTCAAGCTGCGTGGTGGAGAGGTGCAAGTGAGTGTGTATGAGAGCTAAACAGGTATTTTGGGGGAGGAGAGGGCTGTACTATGTGGCTTACAGATCTTTCTCCAAACTGGGATTGAACCTGGGCCATGGTGGTGAGTGTCCAAGTCCTAACCAGCGGAACGCCAGGGAATTCCCTCAATACCTTGTAAAATTATTTATTCATTTATTTTTGGCTGCACTGGGTCCTTGTTGCTGCTCAGGCTTTCTCTGCTTGCAGCGAGCAGGGCTACTCTTCTTTGCGGTGTGCAGGCTTCTCTCATTGTGGAGCACAGGCTCTAGAGTCCCGGCTCAGTAGGTTGTGGTACACCGGCTTAGTTGTCCGGCAGCATGTGGGATCTTCCTGGATCAGGAATTGAACCCATGTCTCCTGCATTGGCAGGTGGATTCTCTGCCACTGAGCCACCAGGGAAGCCCCTTAGATAAGTTTTTTTAAGAAGAGGATGCCAAATACTAAATGTCCTTCCATGTCTACCGCCTCTGCTCCCCAAACCTTCAATAAAGCATTTACTCACCATAAAATGCCCTTGGAGGGTTTCACTTTTCCCTGTTGAAATCCAGGAGGGGTACCTAATGCAAAACAAGAAAAGCCATGTGGGATGGCAAGGTCGACTAAACTGAACTAATTTGGGTGAAGACGGAGCTTCCGAGCCAAGGTGACCACTACAGGACAGAAGAGGCCCCTATCTCCCGTCATGGAAAAGCCCAGAAAAATTGGGAAGGATCATTTGACTCCTTCTTAAAGAGTCTTTTCCTCTTGAGTGTTTATTTTTAGATTTTGAAAATTTCAAACCTACAGAAAACATGAAAGGGCAGTCCATCAAACGTCTGTATATCCTTCCCATGGATTCATCAACTCTTTAACATTGACTGCCTTTAGTTTCTCTTTTTCTCTCTGATCACTTTGAGAGTAAATTACAGCCATCACAACTCTCCATCTCTAAATACATCAGCGCATATCTTCTTTGAACAAGGACCTTCTCCTACATAACTGCAACGATATAGTTATCACAGTGAAGGACTTTAACACCGACCCAATAATGTTATCTTCTATGCCACTTGTATTCAGATTCCTCAGTTGTTCCAAAAATGTCTGTTATAGCTGTTTTTCCTCTCATTCAGGATCCACTGAGGATCATGCATTGCATTTAATTGTCATATTCCTTTCATCTCCTTTAATCTAGTCTTTTGGTGTTTCTTGTAACTGACATTTTTGAACAGCCTGTATCAGATGTCTTGTAAAATGCCCCACAATCTGAATACATCTGGTTTTTTCCTTCTAATTTGACTCAGTACAAACATTTTTGGTGACCCCTTCATGGATCACAGCCTTGTTGTAGTGAAGGGGCTTGTATAACTCAGTGAAGCTATGAGCCATGCCTGAAGGGCCACCTTTGGCCGACAAAGGTCCATATAGTCAAAGCTGTGGTTTTTCCAGCAGTCATGTATGGATGTGAGAGTTGGACTGTAAAGAAGGCTGAGTGGTGAAGAACTGACGCTTTCAAATTCTAGTGCTGGAGGAGACTCTTGAGAGACCCTTGGACTGCAAGATCAAACCAGTCAATCCTAAAGGAAATCAACCATGAATGTTCATTGGAAGGACTGATGCTGAAGCTGAAGCTCTAATACTTTGACCACCTGACGTGAAGAGCTGACTCATTGGGGAAGACCCTGATGCTGGGAAAGATTGAAGGCAAAAGGAGAAGGGGACAGCAGAGGGTGAGATGGTTAGACAGCATCAGTGACTCGATTAACATGAGTTTGAGCAAACTCTGGGAGCTCGTGAACGACAGGGAAGCCTGGCATGCTGCAGTGCATGGATTCTCAAAGAGTCAGACATGTCTTAGCAACTGAACAGCAACTACAAAACACTTTGGTGAGAATAACCTCATGGGAAATGTACTTATTACATCACCTGCAAAGTCATTTAATGTCAGTTTGCCCTATTTTCAGTGACCCAACCTTTGATCACTTGCTAAAGGGACTATTTGCCAGATTTCTCCTTTGGAAAGGTTTCCTTTTCCCTTAGTGATGAATGAGTTATCTGTGGGGCTATTGGGAGACTGTGTGAATATACTACTGCATCTGCTGATGATCCTTACCTGGATCAGATGCTGGGGTTGCAAAATTCATTTCCCTCTCGAAGGGCCAGAGCTTCTGCTGCATGTGGTTTATATGCATAGCCATGTAAGCTATGTCCATGCTCTGGCTCAGGTGGGCTTCATCAACATGATGGCTGAGGATTTCCCTCAGTGGCCTGTTTCAGCCCCTTCTTATGAGCCTGCCCTTTGCTGTCCTTGACCCCAGGGACTGGCTTCTTTGACTAGAGTTGTGGTCTACCATCAGCCAGAGAAATTTGGTCTCCTGGAATGGCTTGGTTGAATGGCTGCTAGTCTAGCTTGTCAGCCGGCTGGTTGCTAGAATGTGTGTCTGTGTGCATGAGCACATGTGTGTGTGTGTGTTTGTGTATGTATGTGTGTGTGTGTGCTGGGTTGGAGGGGTGTCTAGGACTTGGAACCTAGAGATGTCACATCTACCATGTGCCTGGGAGTTGCAGAGTGCTGGGCTCTGGCCTTGGTTTCCATGGCAATGGGCAGCCTTCTTCCGCAGTCTGCTCCTGTCTGGACCAGCTGACAGTCATAGGGCCGAAGGCTTTGGGCTAGAGACAGAGGATGGGAGGGTGGCTTCATCAGACCCTTTGTGAATATCTTAGAGAAGAGAAGCCCCAGAGCCTTCATGGATATCTTGAAATAAGAACTTTGGGCAACAGCTCCTCTCACTGTACTAGAGAATGGACTTTTCCAGTGGCTCCTGGCTCCCTCTCTCCACATGCTACAGAAAGGATTATTCCGTCAGAAAGAGTCCTGCACCTTTCTCATGAATTCAATTCAAGCATTACACAGATTCAGACCTTGATTTCTTGAACTGATATAATACATGATCTTGATATTTTATTTATGTACACTGTCTATCCTGCTCCACAGGTCAGCCATTTGAGGTGGGTGCTGTTATTATTCCTATTTTATGGATATAGGAATTGAGGTTCAGAGGCCTTGCCAAGGGTCACGTGGCTAGTATTGGGATGAAGCAGAAGTAGAACTGAAGGCAATAGTGTGATGTAGCAACTAAGTATCTCCTCGAGAAGGGACAGGCTACCCACTCCATTCTTGGGCTTCCCTGGTGGATCAGATGGTAAAGAATCTGCCTGCTATGCAGGAGATCCCTGGGTCAGGAAGATCCCCTGGTGGAGGGCGTGGCAATCCACTCCAGTATACTTGCTTAGAGAATCCCATGGACAGAGGAGCCTGGAGGGCTACAGTCCATAGAGTCTAAAGGAGTTGGACACGACTGAAGTGGCTTAGCATACGTGCACGTCCTGGTCTTAGGCCTCAAGTCTATGAATGGTGGTGGGCATCCCTTTTTGGAATCTTCCACCCAGCAGGGTGGACTGGCTCATTCAGGCTTCATGACACAGCTCCCTTTTCCGTCCTGGCTGTTCTTCCCTGAAACTCAAGGCATTGAGTTATGACTTGCATATTTCCCAGCTCCAGAGTGCCAATCCTTCCCTCTACCTTTTTGACTCTTGCCTTCTCTGGTGCACATGAGGAAGAGGAATTCAGTGTCATATTTTGATAATGTAACCTTGAGAATTAGATAAGCACTAGAAGGAAGGCTGTCAGTGTAAGCTGAAAGTGTGTTTCCAACATTGCAACCGCTTGGGACTTCACCTCCTCAGCTATCCATCCATCCACCCAACAACCCATTCAGTCACTGAGCCAACATTTACTGAGGGCTCCAAGTTCCAGGCACTCTGCCAGGAATTGGAGATAAAGAAAGCAATGAGAGAGGTTTCCTTTTCTCAGGGAGCCCATGGGTACACAGGCAATTACAAGATGTGATTATTTGCACTAGGAGAGGGGAGAAGATGGAGGTCTGTGGGGGCACAGGAGACACAACTACCTCAGCAGTGGGTCCAGAGGGTCTTGGAAAAATTCCCACTCAGCAACTTTTCAGCTGAGACCTGAAGGTTGAGTGGGAGCTGGTAGTGGGATGAGGGGGACACAGTACAAGGGCTTGAGGCCGGAGCACATAGTGCTCATGATGTGGTTGGGTCTGGCTGCCATGGAGAAGGTGTAGGAGGGTGCAGGAAGCCACGGGGGAGGGGGGCAGGACCTGCAGGTCCAACCAGCTGAGATGCTAGTGGCATCTTCCCTCTTTGAGTTCCTCATGGTTTGGGTTTGCCCAGGGAAGTTGGGAGGGGGTGAGAGGCCTGACCACAGTCCTCTGGCAGATCTGTGACCTCCAGCCCAAACTTGGCCCCAGGTCTCCACCCCCAGACTACCCAAAGGTTGGACAGCTCCCCTTGTTCTTGCCTGTCCATTCCCCTGCCCATAACTCAGCTTGCCTCTCTTCTCCCACATCTGCTCTGGTCCAGCCTTTTATGAGACCAGAGGGCAGCTCAGCTCATTCTAGCTATCACAGTCAGCCTCTCAACCCATTCATTATCCCTCCTCTGGAGCCGGTGATATTTTCCTTCGGGTCTCTGGGGCCTGCTCCAGACCTGAGGCCTGAGAATGGCCTGACCCAGCTCAGGAGATCCAGGAGGGCTGGAGGGGAAGGGGGGGCCATGGGGGGCAGCTCTGCCAGGCAAGCTGTGCTCAGCCAGGGTTCTCCAGCTCCCTCCTTCTTCCCTGACCTTTCCCCCAGGGTGGGGCAATTCTCATGGGGACACTGGTCATCAGAAGTCCTTGGGTCCCCTGGGTTGGCCCCACTGAGTTGGCCATTTTGATGGATAAAGGGCTCATGCAGAAAAGGGTGGATGAAATGCTGGTCTGACCCGTGCCCTCAATGGAAGGGGCCCTGGAGGCTGGTTTTCCTGTAACCTGAACTACTTTAAGGAAAGAGCATGCTCCCTGCACAACCCACAACCACCCAACTCACACAATATACAAACCACCCCATAGGCATCACACAACATGCACACACCCCCAACCAAAGCCAGGCACACCACAGCCATGCCACCTACACTACGCAGCATACATACACACAGATACAATGTGCAACCCAACACAAGCATGCACACACACACACAGCATAGATAGAGTCACACCACGCAATGCCTCCATTGCAATAAATCCAGAACTTTAGAATATTAATCATGATAATAGCTAATGTTAATTGGGCACTTACAGTGCCCAGTCTAATCTTTATAGCAACTTGGCAAGCAGGTACTATAATCCCCATTTAATAGCTGTTTGCTCCGAGGGAGGGCCACGTCCTGTCTCTCTTGTGTGTCCCCTGTGGCCTGGGATGGCAGACTCTCCTCTGCAGCAGGTGACCTGCCTGCCATCTGCTCCTTCTCCCTCTAGTCCCTGGGCTTCTTGGTCCAGACATGGCGTCATGAAAATGGTGCCTTATCCAGGCCTCTCTCCTAACAGAAAGTATGTGGTTGCCGTGATTCCCTTTGTTCCCAGCTCCCCAAGGACACAGTCCACCTACCAGGACCCTGCTGCCCTCCCTGCCCCAGCTCTGATTCTTTCTACACTGCCCACTCCAAGTCCTTCAGCTGCTGCTCGGCTAGTGTAGGTGGTGGGAAACTTCAGAGAAGCCAGCAGACCAGGCTCCTCTCTCAGCATCCTCTCTTCCTGGACCTCCTAGGCCTGCTCTCTGGCCTTTCTCCAGGCCAGAGGACCTGTCCACAGGGGCTGGTGGTCCCACACCACCAGAGCATTTAGGTGTCCGTGCTAGTTGCTTCAGTTATTTCCAACTCTTTGCAACCCCATGGACTGCAGCCCATCAGGCTCCTCTGTCCGTGGGATTCTCCAGGCAAGAATACCAGAGTGGGTTGCCATGTCCTTCTCCAGGGAATCTTCCTGACCCAGGGATTGAACCCACATATCTTATATCTCCTGCATTGGCAGGTGGATTCCTTACCACTGTACTATCTGGCCAACTAGCTGAAATTGTCCCCAGCCCTTCTCGTCAGCTCCCTGCTTTGTGTCTGATCAGTGCTGGGGTGTGTGTGGGGGGTGTGGACTTGGGGACCCTGCCAAGGGTGGTAGGGCCTCTGGAGACCCCAGGGTAGCAGCCGCATCAAACCTGGCCTTTGCACTTGGCAGGGAGCTTCAGGAAGGCTTGGAGGCTTCAGAGCTCATATAAGTGGCTCTGCCCCTACCTGGATGAATTAGTGATGGTGCCCAGGGTGGTAGGGCCTCTGGAGATCCCAGGGTAGCAGCCACATCAAACCTGGCCTTTTCACTTGGCAGGGAGCTTCAGGAAGGCTTGGAGGCTTCAGAGCTCATATAAGTGGCTCTGCCCCTACCTGGATGAATTAGTGATGGTCACCAGGTGAGACCTGGCCAGGTATACATACTAGCCAAAGGCTGCGAGGTTTCCTGATGAGTCAAAATCCTGTAAGGCCTCCAGAAAGGCAGAAGGAAACTGCCAAGTTTTCCTCTCTGCCTGTCCACTCCCCTCACAATCACTAGTTTCCAGGTGAGGAAACAAGCTGAGAGAGGCTGACAATTTTTTTTAACAACTTTATTGAGATATAATTCACATAGCATAAAATCCTCTCTTTTAAAGTGATCACATCAATTTTTTATTTTTTAGTATATTCACAGAGTTTTGCAATCCTCACTTTCTAAAAAGGATGTTAGAAATGTATTTGTGTCTGCACTGGGTTTTTGTTGCTGCTTGAGGGCTTTTTCTAGTTGCAGCGAGTGCGGGCTACTCTTCAGTTGGGGTGCCTGGGCTTCTCATTGCAGCGGCTTCTCTTGTTGTGGAGCACAGGCTCTAGGGCACGGGGGCTCAGTAGTTGTGGCTCATGGGCTCAGTTGCTCCCTGGCAGTGGGATCTTCCCGGACCAGGGATTGAACCCACATCTCTTATATTGGCAGGCAGATTCTTAAACACTGAACCACTGGGAAGAGGAACATGGGCCATTATTGCTCAGAGTTTCGGTTTTACAAGATGAAAGAGTTCTGGAGGTGGATGGTGGTGATGGCTGCACAACACCATGAAGGTATTTAATACCACTGAACTGTACACTTAAAAATAGTGACGATGATAAATTTTATGTTATGTGTATTTAACCATAATAAAAAAAATGGGGGTAAGGGGGAGAAGAATGACCCTGGACCAGGACAGGAATCACAGGGCTTGAGTTGTAGTCCTAACTTTAACTGTGTGACCTTGACCACAGACAGTGGCCTCTCTGGGGATGCCAAGAGGTCTGACTGAGTCACTCACAGATGGAGCGGAAGTGACTGCAGTCCCTGTGCAGGGGAGCACCTGGGGTGGGCAAACACGGTCCTGGCAGTGCCCTGGGACTCCTGCTGCCACCTGCCTCAGAGTTGCTGAGGCAGTACGAGTATGGGTTGGAAAAGAATTTCCAGACACCGAGTACTGCAGAAAGGAGTGAGCTTATTAAGAACAAAGAGCAGAGATAAAGTGAGCACTGTGAGCGCAGTGGGCCGACAACTCCTGACAGGCCAGGGAGAGTCGACAGTTTTTGTGAGTTAATAACCAGTTTTTATAGCCTCAAGACAAAAAAATTCCTGCTGGACAGTTGGCATTAGGTGATTGGTTGGGGTGCTATAGGATGTTTACTGGAATGGGCATCTCTGCCTGATTGGGAGTCAGGGAGCTTGTTAGTGATGATCAGGGGGCTTTTGGTAACAGTTACAAAGGGGCTCAGTCAGCTTCAGAGGTGACCCTGGTTCTGGGCTCCTCTGCTGTGGCCTTGGGCAGGGCTCAACAAAATTCTCTCCGGTTTGCTGGACCAGCCCCTTGGGAACTGAAGGAAGCATTGATTGGATTCCCAAAAGACCCATGTTCACACTTTAGCTTGCTCCTTACCAGTGGGGTGCCAAACCTCCATGAACCTCAGTCCCCCATCTGTGAAATGGGATAACACACTCCTCTCCAGCACAGGGCTGCTAAGAACTAAATGCAATAAAGCACAAGGCTGGCACACAGAAAGTGCCTGACAAACCATCTGCATCCTCTTGGAGCAAGCAGGCTTTTTCTGCATGAGATGGGAAGGCTGGAGTGGAGGCAAGTTCAGATACTCAGGCCTTTCTTCTTGGCACGTGGCTCCCCCTTTGGGATCTGGAGCCGCAGCCCCTACCCCATTCCACGTTCAGCCCTGAGGCCACCAGATGGTGCTGGGGATGGAGCACCAGGGTGAGGTGGCGGAACAAGTATAGTTGCTTGTTTATTCCCCCCTCCTGGTACACAGTGGTCTCCTTGCTGGACCATCTATCTCATCCGAAAACTTTGCTGAGATTTATCGTCTTGTTCCTGCTGGCTGCGGACTGTGGGAAGGTAAAAAATGTCCTTTTTGAGGCAATAAAATAGAAAATGGAACCCAATTTCTCTCCAGGGTAAGAATCATTATGTTTGACAATGGCTGTAAAGTGTGCACCAGTGAGGGGTGGGGTCGGTTGCTGGGGGCCTGGATGAAGGAGGGAGATGGGTGTAACCTCGCTCAGTTGTGTCTGACTCTCTTGTGACCCCATGGACTGTGTAGCCCACCAGGCTCCTCTGTCCGTGGAGTTTTCAAGGCAAGCATACTGGAGTGGATTGCCATTTTCTACTCCAGGAGATCTTCCTGACCCAGGGAGTGAACCCGTGTCTCTTGCACCACCTGCGCCTTCTACATTGGCAGGTGAACTCTTTACCACTGGGCCTGGGAAGCCCCTACAAGATAGAGCAATTATGCAGTCACCCAAGTGGGCCAGGAAGGACCCCCAGGGCCCAGGGAAGCCACCCATAGCCCACTTGATGCCTGGGTATACTTGAGGTCCCCATCCCTCAAGGACTCATGTGGAATTCAACTCACATTTATCGTGTCTTCCCTGGGTAGGGAGATCTGAGAAAGTTGCCCCGCGTGCTGTACCCAGGACTTTGGAGAGAAAAAAAAGAATGAAAATTTATAAACAATAAAAATTATTTATAAAAATAAATTTAAGTCAATTGAGTGTGAAAGAGTTTGGATCTTATACAGGGGGCACCAAGAAACCAAGTTTTAAGAGTTTGCATGTGTGCTGTTTGCATTTTTTGAGATATAACTTGTAAAGCACGCAAGTCCTAAGTGTACAATTTAATAAACGTTTTCACATGAACATATCTGTATAACTATCACCCAGGCCAAGATGAGAACATTCACAGATTCTAGAAAGTTTCCTTATGCCCCTTCCCAATAAATGCTCCTCAGGAGAACCACTGTATATGCACTTCCTCTCTCTCTTTCTTTTTTATCTTCCTGGTGTCAGGCTGGAGCTTTTGTTGTGGTGTGTGGACTTAGTTGCTCCAAGGCTGTGGGAGCCTAGCTCCCTGATCAGGAATCTAACCCACATCCCCTGCATTGCAAGGTGGATTCTTAACCACTGGACCATCAGGGAAGTCCCTCCTCTCTTTTCGACCATCATTTAACTGAAGACATACAGCATGCATGCTTTTGAGTCTTCCCTTCTTTTGCTCATCAATAAGATTCATCCATGTTTTTGTGTGTGGTGGTTCATTCTTTTCTATCACTGCTTATTATTCCATATTAGGATTTTATTGCACTTTATTCCTAATGATAATGTTGTTGGACATCATAGTCATTTCAAGTTTGGGCTTGGATTAGTAAAGTTGCGGTGAATATTCTGGTACATGCATTTCTGTGGATGTAGGGGAGAGTTTTAAGCAAAGGAATGATGTGGTTAGACTGTTTTTCCTTTCGTCCTTTGTGATGGCTAACTTTGTGTCACCTTTACTGGGTCTTGATATGCCCAGATATTTGGTTAAATGTGATTCTGGGTGTGTCTATGAGAGTGTTTTGAATGAAATTAACATTTGAATTGGAAGTCTTAGTAAAGCAGATTGATCTTCTCAATGTAGTGGGCCTCATTCAATGAGGTGAAGGCATGAATAGAACAAAACCCACTGATCTTCCTGCGAGTCAGGGGTACCCCTCCCGCCTGACACCTTTGAGCTGGGATATTAGTTCTTTATTGTCTTTAGATGTGAACTGATACACTGGCTCTTTCTGAGTCTCGAGTCTGCTGGCTTTTGGACTGTAACTACATCGTTAGCTCTTCCTGACTGGAGATCATGGAGCTTCTTGAACCTCTCTAACCATGAGAGTCAGTTCCTTTTTTTTTTCTTTGCTGTTTCCTCTAAACTTTTTTTTTTAATTGAAGTATAGCTGATTTGGGGCTTCCCTGATGGCTTAGTGGTAAAGAATCCGCCTGCAGTGCAGGAGCCTCAGGAGACTTGTATTTGATCCCTGGGTCAGGAAGATCCCCTGGAGGAGGGCATGGCAACCCATTTCAGTATTCTTGCCTGGGAAATCCCATGGACAGAGGTGCCTGGCGGGCTACAGTCCATAAGGTTCCTAAGAGTTGGACACGATTGAAGCAACTTAGCATGCACACATGCATTGCTGATTTACAGTATTGTGTTTCGCGTGTACAGCAAGTACATGATTCTTTTTCAGATTCTTTTCCATTATAGGTTATTACAAGATATTGAAATACAGTAGGTCCTTGTTGTTTGACTGTTTTATACACAGTGGTTGTATCTGTGAATCCCAAACTCCTAATTTATCCCTCTCCTGCCTTTCCCCTTTGGTAACCACAAGTTTGTTTTCTACATCTGTGAGTTTGCTTGTTTTATAAATAAGTTCATTTGTATCATTTTTTAGATTCCATATATAAGTGAGATTATATGATTTTTGTATTCCTCTGTCTCACTTACCTTACTTAGCATGATAATCAATAGGTCCATCCATATTGCTCCAAATGGCTTTCTTTCTTATTTATGAGAAATAAATAAGAATTATTTATTCTTATTTGATAATCTCTCTGTCTCTGTCTGTCTCTTTTGATATATGTGTATCTCTTATAGGGTCTGTTTCTCTAGAGTTGTTATTAGTCACTCAGTCGTATCCCACTCTTTGCTACCCCATGGACTGCAGCACGCCAGGCTTCCCTATCCTTCACCATCTCCCAGAGTTTTCTCAAGCTCATGTCCATTGAGTTGGTGATGCCATCCAACCATCTCATCCTCTGTTGCCCTTTTCTACTCTTGCCCTTAATCTTTCCCAGCTCTAGGGTACCCTAATACATCCCTCTGACCTTTTATTTTGAAAGATTTCAAGTTTGTTACGTTAAGATGAAAATACAGTCGTGGTGAGTTGATCTCATTAACGACTCTCACCTCTCCATGTCACCGTCTTTGAAACTGTCTTCCAGTGCTGACTCTGGGCTTGGCCACTGTCTTTTTTGATCAATAGGCCACCAGTACCACTGATAAGAGCAGCTGCTTGGAAGCATGTGATCTGTTTTTCCTTTCTCTCTTGGACTCCTGCTACCACCACAAGGACACTCCTGGGTCAGCCTGCCTCCAGTACACAAGAGACTGGTTGAGGAGGGCTGAGTTCTGTAAACCCCAGACCAGCCAGGCTGCAACCCACTCACCAGCTGGTAACAGACTCCTGAGCACGCCCAGTGGGATCTTTGGAATTGCCTAGCCAATGACCCATGGGCTTGCAAAAAATTACAACTAGCTGATGCTTTAAGTTTGGGTGTGGTTTGTTAACACAAAGAACAGATAAAACAATAAACATTTATCCTTTACCTGGATTTACCTCTTATTAACATTTTGCCATATTTGCATTATTGTTCTTTTTATACTTCTTTCCAGGAAATATTTGAAAGTTGCTTTCAATGACACTTTAACTCCACCTTTCAATGACACTTTCATGACACTTTAACTCCACCTTTCTTTGACCACACCACACAGCATATGGGATCTTTGTTCCCTGACCAGGGTTCGAACCTGTTCCCCCTACAGTGCAAGCACAGAGTCTTAATCACTGGGCCACTAGGGAAGTCCCTCACTCTAACTACTTCAACGTCTGTCTCCTTAGAACAGGCCATCTTCCTGCGTAACCATACATCCACCATCACACCTAGGCACTTTATATTATTACAGTAATATCATCTAACATAGAGCCCATATTCAAATTTCCCCCAGTAGTCCTTTATAGCTACTTTATTTATTATTTTGATTCAGGATCTAATTAAGATCATCCTAGTGCACTGTCCGCTTCCACAATCTGGTCCCTGTACGCGGATGTTGGTGCGCCTTGCCCAGCATCCAGCCATGATGTCCGAGGCTGGGCAGACACAGCGTCTGGGTTCAGATCCCTGCATTGCTACTTCCCAGCTGTATGATCTCAGAAAGCTGCTTCACATTCCTTAGCCTTGGGCGCTGCATCTGCAAAACAAGCATGTTACTATCATCCACCTCGTAGGGTTATTGTAAGTATCAAATAAATTACACACAGAGGGAGCTGAAATGGTAAGTCACTGTGCATGTGTTCACCGCCTTCTTCCCTCTCTCCCTTCCTCCTCCTTCCTTCTTTCAATTTAATTGATTGAAGCTTTTCCCCCTCCATTCCATTTTTTCCCCCATCCCTTTGGAAGTTATAATACATTGCTATTTCTATTCTCTTGTAATTACCCTAGAAAATTTAACCTGCGAATTTAGGTTACAATTATCATCCATAATTTTTATCTTTACTCTCCTCCCACACAATTCCAAGATCTTAAAAAGCTTAAACTCTGGTTGCCCTGTAATTTTGAGTCTCTCTTGTTTGTTTGTTTTAACTCCATGAGTTAAACATCGTAAGTCGTCAATGTTTGTTTCAATTTACCCAGATGTTTGCCATTTCTTTTTTTGCCCACTATTCTTTCTTGCGTCTCATACCTTCCTGCTGGGTTCTTTTTTTCTTTTGTTATTGAAATTTATTCTTTAGAACATCCCTTAGAGAGGTCCTTGGTTGTAAACTCTTGACAGTTTTTGTTGGCCTGAAAATGTCTTTATTTTGTTCTCATTCTTGAAAAATAGTTTCAGAGGTTATAGAATTCTCAGATGACAGTTCTTTTCTCTCCTTTTGGAAGGTGTTACTCTACTGCCTTCCTGCTTCCAGAGTTTCTTTGAGAACTTCTCCATCAGTCTATTTGATGTTCCTTTTTAGGTAATCTCTTTTATCTTAGGCTGCTTTTAAAGTTTTCTTTTAGTCTATGATATGCTGTAGTTTCCCTTTGGTGTGTTCAGGTGGACATTTCTATTCATCTTGCTTGGGGTTCTCTGAGCTGCCTGAATCTGAGGAATGGTGTCTTTCACAGTTCCGGAAAACTCTTAGCTATTTTCTCCCTGAATTTGACTTTCCATTAGTCTTTCTAACACCTCCTTCTGGAACTTTGATTAGAAATGTGTTATACCTTCTCATTTTTATCCCTCCCATATGTCTTAATCTCTTCAAAAAATATTTTCAGTTCTTTGTTTCTCTGCTACCTTCTGGGAAAGGTAGTCTTATCCTTTTTCCAGGTTACCAATTCTCTTTTCAGCTGTGTCTCATCGTGTGTTTTACCCACCAATCAAGTTTCTAATTTCAGTTATTAGGCTTCTCATTTCTAGATATTTTATTGATTCTTCGTCAAATCAGCCCGGTAGTTTTTCATCAGCTCATTTTCCTTTTTCATACCTGCTACATTTTAAACAGGCTTACATATTTATTTTATATTCTATATCTGATAACCCCAACATCTGCCTTCTTTGTAGGCTTGATTTGTAGCTATTTTTGCTGACCCTTGCTAATAGTGGCCTACTTCCTTTTGTGTTTTGACTTTTTGAAAAATTGTGCACCCATATTTCTTAGAACTTCTTTTTGATAGGAATTCTCTGAGGCCGGGTTTTAGAGATGTCTATGCAGAGATTTTTTGGGTGTTAATTCTAAAAGGTCTTGTAGGTCTTCATAGAACCGTTCAGCTTCAGCTTCTTCAGCGTTACTGGTTGGGGCATAGACTTGGATTACTGTGATACCAAAGGAACATTTCATGCAAAGATGAGCTCGATAAAGGACAGAAATGGTATGAACCTAACAGAAGCAGAAGATATTAAGAAGAGATGGCAAGAATACACAGAAGAACTGTACAAAAAAGATCTTCACGACCCAGATAATCACGATGGTGTGATCACTCACCTAGAGCCAGACATCCTGGAATGTGAAGTCAAGTGGGCCTTAGAAAGTATCACTACGAACAAAGCTAGTGGAGGTGATGGAATTCCAGTTGAACTATTCCAAATCCTGAAAGATGATGCTGTGAAAGTGTTGCACTCAATATGCCAGCAAATTTGGAAAACTCAGCAGTGGCCACAGGACTGGAAAAGGTCAGTTTTCATTCCAATCCCAAAGAAAGGCAATTCCAAAGAATGCTCAAACTACCGCACAATTGCACTCATCTCACACGCTAGTAAAGTAATGCTCAAAATTCTCCAAGCCAGGCTTCAGCAATATGTGAACCGTGAACTTCCTGATGTTCAAGCTAGTTTTAGAAAAGGCAGAGGAACCAGAGATCAAATTGCCAACATCTGCTGGATCATAGAAGAAGCAAGAGAGTTCCAGAAAAACATCTATTTCTGCTTTATTGACTATGCCAAAGCCTTTGACTGTGGATCACAATAAACTGTGGAAAATTCTGAATGAGATGGGAATACCAGACCACCTGACCTGCCTCTTGAGAAATTTGTATGCAGGTCAGGAAGCAACAGTTAGAACTGGACATGGAACAACAGACTAGTTCCAAATAGGAAAAGGAGTTAGTCAAGGCTGTATACTGTCACCCTGTTTATTTAATTTATATGCAGAGTACATCATGAGAAATGCTGGACTGGAAGAAACACAAACTGGAATCAAGATTGCCAGGAGAAATATCAATAACCTCAGATATGCAGATGACACCACCCTTATGGCAGAAAGTGAAGAGGAACTCAAAAGCCTCTTGATGAAAGTGAAAGTGGAGAGTGAAAAAGTTGGCTTGAAGCTCAACATTCAGAAAACGAAGATCATGGCATCTGGTCCCACCATTTCATGGGAAATAGATGGGGAAACAGTGGAAACAGTGTCAGACTTTATTTTTCTGGGCCTCAAAATCACTACAGATGGTGACTGCAGCCATGAAATTAAAAGACGCTTACTCCTTGGAAGGAAAGTTATGACCAACCTAGATAGCATATCCAAAAGCAGAGACATTACTTTCCCAACAAAGGTTCGTCTAGTCAAGGCTATGGTTTTTCCTGTGGTCATGTATGGATGTGAGAGTTGGACTGTGAAGAAGGCTGAGCACCGAAGAATTGATGCTTTTGAACTGTGGTGTTGGAGAAGACTCTTGAGAGTCCCTTGGACTGCAAGGAGATCCAACCAGTCCATTGTGAAGGAGATCAGCCCTGGGATTTCTTTGGAAGGAATGATGCTAAAGCTGAAACTCCAGTACTTTGGCCACCTCATGCCAAGAGTTGACTCATTGAAAAAGACTCTGATGCTGGGAGGGATTGGGGGCAGGAGGAGAAGGGGATGACAGAGGATGAGATGGCTGGATGGCATTGCTGACTTGATGGACGTGAGTCTGAGTGAACTCCGGGAGTTGGTGATGGACAGGGAGGCCTGGCGTGCTGCGATTCATGGGGTCGCACAGAGTCGGACACGACTGAACGACTGATCTGATTTGATCTGATGCAGAGATTTGTGCCAGGTGCCACTACCAATGGTGGGCCAATTTTCTGTTTGTGTGGGCTCTTTTTTGAACTCAGATTTTTAAAAATTAATTAATTTAGCTGTGCATGTCTTAGTTGAGGTGTGGGGAACCTTTATCACATCACTTGGGCTCTCTCACTGCAGTACACAGACTCTCTTGTTATGATGCCTGGGCTTGGTTGCCCCGTGGCATATAGGTAGGATCTTAGGTCCCCAACCGGGGATTGAACCCACATGCTCTGCATTGCAAAATAGATTCTTAACCACTGAACCACCAGAGAAGTCCCTGCTTGTGTTTTTTTTAGGCCACATAAGCAGAATGAATTCTGATCCCAAGCCTAAATGAGGGTGAGCTTGTGGGTACAAATTTCACAGAGGGAGTTTTGTTCCTCTGTATTTTCCCCTTCCTGCCAGAGCGAAGGCAAGTTTTACTTAGTTCATGTTGGGAAGATCCCACTTTATACAGGGGTGGGAAGACTGAATTCCCAACTTGCCTTGCTCACACTTTCTCTCCTGTCCCCCAGCACAATGTGTCAATGTCCAGGCTTTGGTTGACCAGATAGCCCCTGGAAAAAAACACACTCACTTGCACTTACTTGCTCTTATGGAATTGCATTTCTTGTCCACTCTGAATTCTGAAGGTTATCTTTACTTTCCCACAGATCCATTCATGCATTAAAACTATTTTAAATAATTCATCCTGTAATTTTAAGTTTTCTATATTGAGAAGATAGCTTGAGATTAAAAGTCAGCCATATGGCCCAGTTTTATTTATTCTTCATTCATTCACTTATTCATGCAACTAATATTTCCTTGAGTACCTAGCCAAGTCCTGACTTAGGTAAAGGGACTACGGAGATCAATAAGACACATTTCCTGCTCTTGGGAGCTCACCATAATGTAAAGTCCCTTAAAAAGTTAATTGGATGGTGTTTGGAGAAATAATTCAAATTACACAAATAATTTTGCCATTTATTGAGCTCCTAGACTGTCCAGGCACTGTGCCAAGTACTCCATATGTATCATTTCATTGACTGCTCTTGACAACCCCATAGGGGAGGCAGCATTAGGAATCCACTGATGGGGAAAACTGAGGCTCAGAGAGGTTAATTAACTTTCTGGAGGTCACAGTTGCAAGATTGTAGAACTTGGAAATCGGGCTGTCTGGGTTGGGAGTTGGATCTTACCTTTGTGCTGTGGGATGGTCCCCACCATTCTTTCCTCCTTCCTTGATGACATCTCCTTCCCTATCCTCACCTCTTCCCTCAACCACCTAGCTCAGCAGTGACTTCCTGGCCTTGCCATGAAATCTGGGCCAGATATATGCTGGGGCATGACTCCCTCCCAGGTAGTCCTTAGAAAGACCTCTTTCCTGCCAAGAAACAGCTCCATAAAAGGATACAGTGAGGGCAGCCTCATTAATATTCACTCCTTCTGTCATTTTGGCAGGAAGAAATGAGATACCATGGCAGGAGGGCCGTGTACCTGGCAAGAGGAAGGGTCTGGTGGCTGATTTTTCCCAGCAGAGGGGTCAGACTGGGTGGAGGAATCAGAGCCATCCTCAGAAAGGGGTCCCCAACGGATGGGAAGACGCCTGGAATAGATGAAGGGTGGGGGACTGGGTACTCACCCCTAGGGGCTCAGAAACAGGGCCCCCTCCCAGCGGGGGCCGACTCCTTTGGGCCTACAGGGGTGGAGTGGGGAATGTTCTTTGTGACCAGCCTGACCCATCCTGTGCTGTGTGTGCGTGTCTTTCTCTTACACACTCACACAACTGTGCATACCCTAAAGAGGGACCCAGCTTCCTGAGTCGTGTCTTTGTCCCCAGCACGCTTAGCTAAGAGCCTGGCTCCCAACTATAAATATCTGCTGAACAGATCATGACGATAGGCATTTGAAATTTTCTAAAAAAGTTTGTGTATTATACATGAATAAATGCTCATTGTGTGATTAAGCACTAAAGAAGCATAATATGGGCGGGGGAAGGAAAATCCAACCCCTTCTCTTCCCCTCACAAAACCACTGATAGCAATTTGGTGCGTATCCTGCCAGATGGTTTTCCAGAATGCTTGAATTTGTTCTGTCTCTCTCTCTTTCACACACATGCCACATATACACACAGATGTGTGGGTCCTCTCCAACCCCATCTTTGCTGAGGCACCCACAGATCTTGAAAGACCCCCCTATTCCCACCACCCACTCTTGCTTGGTCAGGTTGCCTCCAAGCCCCTCCAAGGTCCTGGGCTCAGCCGAGACCCTGAGCCAGATGGTGCATGCTGCCCCATTCGCAGCCCTCCTCTTCTGCTAAGAGGAAGGGATGAGCCAGGGGAGGCTGGGGAGTGTGGGAGAGGTCCCCAGGAGGGGGTGCCCAAAGGAGAGGGAGAGAAAACACAGAGTGTCCGCATTTTCAAAGAAAACCTCTTCTGGGAGGCCTCTTCTCCCCTTTCTCCCTCCTCCTTCTTATCAGCCCTCCCACCCTTTACCCCTACAGGGTCCCAGCCTCTCATCGCCCGCTCTGATCTGGAACCCTGTGCGCGGAGGTCTCGGCTTGCTCTGAAGGCTTGTCATGTCTGCATTTAATGAAGCTTAATTATCTTCCAAGATTCAATGAATAATTATAAATCTTTTCAAGATGCAATCACACGGGTTCATGCTTCATTAACGGTGGAAAATCAATTGTAATTCACGTAATTTCTCTCTTCTGGAGATCAGTCTGTTTGTACACGCTCCCCCTTCTCACCCCACTTTGTCTCCCCCAAGAAGTACATCAGATGCCTGGCTTTTTCCTTCAGAATTGATGACTCCTGGGGGTGGGGGTGCAGAGAGCAAGGCCCAAGGGAAGGAGGAGGGAGGATAAAGAGAAGGATGGTGCTAGAGGGACCCAAAGTAGATATTTATATTATTATAAGAAGTTGGGAGAGGGGCAGGGAGGAGGGAAGTTCTCTCCAAGTCCACGAGAAAGCAGTGTTTCTTAACCTTTTTGTTGGGGAGGAGGTGTCATCAAAATGTGAAAATCTGATGAAAGCACTGACACCAGCCGAAAGATGCACTGGCAGAGGGGCCCTAATGGGCCTAATGGGGGCGGGAAGAACCAGGCCAGTCTGCAGGGGATTAGCCAGACCAGTGGAGGGAGCCAAGGGAAGTCTTCTTGCAGAGATCCGGGTCCCTCAAAGTGATCAGAGGACGAGGGCTCCACAATCCTCCACTGCTGGTCCACTCTCCTCCCCCGAGATGTAGTTTGAAGCCTCTAAGTAGCACTGTTAACAGATTTTTCTGTAATGATGGCAATGTTTTCTCTCACCCTGTCCAAGACAGCAGCCACCAGCCTTTGGTGGCTATTTAAATTTAATTGGGCTTCCCTGGTTGCTCAGATGGTAAAGAATCCTCCTGAAATGCAGGAGACCCACGTTCGATCCCTGGGTCAGGAAGATCCCCTGGAGAAGGAAATGGCGACCCATTCCTGCATTCTTGCCTGGAGAATTCCATGGACAGAGGAGCCTGGCAGGCTACAGTCCATGGGGTTGCAAACAGTCAGAGACAACTGAATGACTAACACTTTCCACTTGCATTAAAAGAACAATACAGTTTCTCAGCTGCATCAGCCCCATTTCAAGTGCTCAGCCACCATGCATGGTTAAGTGGCGGGCAGTTGGACAACACAGAGCACTTCCATCTTCACAGAAATTTCTGCTGGATGCAGCAGAGCTAGAGGGTCCTCAAGTATGTTAGCACCCTATCAGCCATCACAAGCTGCCCCGACTTTATTTTAAACATCTCTGATTTGGCCCTTTATTAGGTTCTTATTGCCACTGTAATAAATTACCACAAATTTAGCAGCTTTAAACAGCACAAATTTCTTATAGTTTTGGGATTCAGAAGTCTGACGTGGATCTCACTGGGCTAAAATCAAGGTGTTGATACAACTGTGTACTTTTCTGGAGGCATGGGGGGCGGGAGGCGGCGGAAATCTTTTTTCTCATCTTTTCCAGCTTTTAGCAGTCACCAGCATTCCTTGGAAGATGGTGCCCTCCTCCCAACTTTTAGCTTCAAAGTCACCAACACCATGTCTCTCGTGGCACTGCTAGGAAAGTGTGTTTTTTAAGAACTCATGTGATTAGATTGGGTCCACCCAGAAAACCCAGAATAGTCTCTCCATTTCAAGATTCTTAATCATATCTACAGAGACCCTTTTTCTATGTAAGGTAATATATTCACAGGTTCCGGGGGTTAGACATGGACATCGTTTGGGGACCATTATTCTGCCCATCTCAGGTCCCAAACTTTATTTTCCATAAGGAAATCCTGAGATCCAAAGAGGAGAGGCCCCCTCTCCAAGGTGACACAGAGTGTTGTGGGTACTGTGGTGTCTGCCCAGACCCCCTCCTCTGGAACACAGACCCGCCCCCAGGTGACAGGATTATGAGCTCTGACAACTCACAGCTGTGTCCCTCACGTGGCATTGCCCTTGGTCACAGGGAACTGCCTTGATCAAGGTTATACTCTCTGCCAGTGACTTTCTGATGTGGAGATAATAAAAAGTCTGTCTCCTTTACTGCTTTCAGGACCATTCTAAGGGACCAGACCAGGTCCAGACCCCATGGGATCAGCCCAAGTGTCACCTGTTACTGCATCGTGGGCTGGCTTCTCCCTCTGGCCAGTCCTGCCGTCCTCACTGCTCTGCAGGTTCATCTCCTGAAAGATGCTGTGATCTCTGTCTGCAAAGGTCCATGGGACAAAGCCCAGCTTAGTTCATAACACACTTTATGATCTGGCCCCTGCTGACCCCTCAGCTTTAGCAACTCACACGTCCCCCATGCTCAAGCCCTGATGAGTCACTTTTAATTTCCCAAATGTCCCAGAACTTTTCTGCCTCTAAACCGTTCCCCGTGCTGGTCCTGCTACTTGCGATGTCCTTCACCTCTCAGCCCACTCCTCCTTACTCTTCAGGAGTCAGCTTTTATGTCACCTCCTCCTTGAAGCCTTCTCAGATCTCCCTCCCTCCTCCAGTCTCCTCCGCTAAGCTCCCATATCTCCCCAGACCCATTGCCTGTGTGGCTTTCACCAAAGTCTGCAGAGGGCCCTGTGTCTTATTCCTTTCTGTATCTTCAGGCATAGCATCTTGCCCAGAGTTGGGGCTCACTGAATGTGTGTTGACTGACTCTTTGTGACCATTGCTGATCCTGTGAGGGGTGTCCTACTATCCCTAATTACATAGAAGGAAAGTGTGGTTGAGAAGGGAGTGAGATCCAGGACACAGCTTCCTCCTAGAGACTTGTTTTTCCAAGAAAAGATGGCCTGGCAGCTTCCCAGACTCCAGCAGGCCATGGCTGGGGGTGGAGCTGCCCACAGATGACTGGGTATCTGAGTTAGACAAACAGAAGATGTAGCTCCTGCCTATTGAGTGATTGTCTTCCACACATATGTTTCTGGTAATCAATTGGTGCATCATTAGCCCAGGGCAGTGGTCTCAGCTCCAAATGAAATGCAAATGTAATTGGTTTCCTTAGGCCTGGTGGGCAGGGCCCTGCCACATGCAGACTTCTCTCCCAGGAGGGGCCCAGGCTGCCTCTCAGACTTGAGAAGGCTCATAATTGCAGGGCCTGCCCAGTGCACTGGCGGGAGCCAGGACCAGGCTTGGGAGAAGTGAAATAATGGGCTCCTGATTACCCAGTGGTTGCAAGCAAGGTGCTGACTCCAAGCTGGGGATTTGTGGAGTGGGGAGGCAGAGAGGACAGCAGTCCCCATTTTCTGCTGGCTTGGGCAGAGATGGGGCCAGGGGACCTCTGGTGCCTGGGGAGGCCCACTTCCTACCACAAAGCTCACTGAGGTCCCGCGTGCCTCACAGAGAGACAATGTGGGTGCATGGAGTCTGGGATCCTCTCCCATCCCCATACCATTTGCCACCCGCACCCCTCAGAGCCTCACTTTGTACCAGGGAAGCAACATCATCTACCTCACAGGGAGGTTGTATAGATGATATACGATGTGCCTGCGATGCCCTGTTAAGAGTTGATGCTTCACAAACAGATGTTTTGGTGTGGTGATGATAATTGCTCACACTTATTAAGTACTTACCTGTGCCATTGGGAAAGACCCTGATCCTAGGAAAGACTGAAGGCAAAAGGAGAAGGCAGTGGCAGAAGATGAGATGATTAGGTAGCATCATGGACTCCGTGGACTTGCATTTGGGCAAACTCTGGGAGATAGTGAAGACAGAGGAGCCTGGCGTGCTGTAGTCCATGGGGTCATGAAGAGTCAGACATGATTTAGGGATTGAAAAACAACAATACCTGTATCAGGCCCTGTTCTCTTTTGCATATATTATTTCATTCCACCCTTATAAAGATACTGCGAATAGATGCTATTATGCCCATTTTACAGATGAGGATAGTGAAGCACAGAGCAATTTGTTTACCTAAGGTCACATAGCAGTGGGCAGTGGAACCAGGATTAAGGCCCAGGTTGTCTGTCTACACAGTCTGTGTTTGTCATCTTTGCTAGGGTGCACTGTCTCTGACTGTGGATCCTTGCTCTGGTCCTCCCTAAATATCCCTGCTTTTCCCCTTACTCCCTGAGACCTGCCAGGCTGAAACTTTCTCAGGTCTGTTAACTGCCCTCTAGGAAACAGGTTTGACCCTCCCTACTTCTGGAGTCTGGTGAGCTGGCCCCGCAAGGGCAGCTTGTTGGTGAGTCACGTGGTCTGGATATTAGTCATTTGATTGGTAGAATCTATTTTGTCCCCAGAATCCTAGCTGCAAGGGAGTCTGGAAAATACAGTTTAGGTTGTACAGCTTCTACAGTTCAGAATCTCACACTACAAAGAGCTGGAACCTTGCTTTTGGTTCATCTTATACAAAAGAACAAAGAAACTCTGCTCCTTCCAGGCTCCTTGACTCTTTGGCTTTCTCTGGCCCTGCCCTCCCCAAGCTCTTGTACTTTGATACTGAGCGTGGCATAGCCAGAGTTCGATCCTGGTTGGCTCTCTCTCTTTTTATCTGTGTGATGTTGAACAAGTCACCTAACCTCTCTGACCTCGTTATTTTTCTCTGTGAAGTGGCAATAATAGTATCCTCCTGAAAGATGTTGTTGTGAAGGTTAAATGAGATGTTGTAATATGAAGCGCTTCCATCAGAGCCAGTCCAGAGCCTGCACATGTGGGTACCCCATGGGTAAACTGGAGATAGCTTTGAACTGTTTCTGGAGCTGAATTATTAATTTTTTTACATTTTTTAAATTTAATTTTTAAGTTTATTTTTGACTCTGCTAGGTCTTCATTGTTGTGTGTGGGCTTTCTATAGCTGTGGTGACTGGGGGCTACTCTGTAATTGCAGTGCATGGATTTCTCATTTCAGTGACTTCTGTTGTTGTGGAGCATGGTAGAGCTGAATTATTACATGTTTCCCAAGTGGTAGCTGTGGATTGAATGAATTCTCTCTCTGCCCCAAGCCCTTTCTCTTGGGTGGCTCTTCTACCGGGGAGGGGACAGTGGCAGAATCGATGATGGTTTGCGGAAGGGTAAAAGTCAGAGCTCTCTGGAATTGCTGGCAGCATGGATCCTTGAAGAAGCTAGGTCCCTAGAGAAGAAGAAGGTTGTTCTGGCTGGTTTAGCAGGTGTTAAAACAAGACAAATTCAAGCAGTCTATCTGCTCAAGTGTTTGCTAAGCAATAAACAGAATCACAGATTCTTTCCTCTCTACCTGTCCAAAGTTTTCCTATCTTCAAGGTTCACCTGAGGGACTGCCTCCTACAGGAAGCCCCTCTTGACTGCCCAAACTCATCTCAGATTTTTGTCTTACTGTCTTGTTTTCTCTAACTAGCACCGCAGTTGGCTTGCCACCTCAGTATGCGGTTTGGTTGTGAGTGCATACAAGCAATGTGTCACTAACAACCATGGAAGTATCAACCCCTGTGAGTAATTTGCTTTAAAAAATCTAATAGAGTAGATTTAATGTTATCTCTCTAATGAGGTTGCTGTCACTCATCCCTTGTGCTTCCTTGCAGGGAGGCGAGCAGAGGCGTTATATCTGGGAAGAGCATGGCCCCCAGGGCTGTCTCATCACTGTGGCAGCCCAAGGGTCATAAACGGTCAGGGCAATTGTGAGTGATCGTGGGGCATGTGCATTGCAATTTTATAGCTACATCCATTTCCTTTTACAGGCTGGATTTTATTAAACTCTGGGTGAGCTCAGATGGGGGAATTATTGGACTGTTATAATGAGGATAGTTAACCCCTCTGGGGCACGTTCTCACTTGTCCCAGATGCTGCGTTCAGAACTCTGCGTGCACAATTATCTTCTTAATCCTCCCGCAAGACTTTAAAGCAGGTTCTATTATTCTCCTCATTTTAGAAAGGAAAACCGAAGCTCGGAGAGGCTGAGAAACTTGCTCAAGGTCACCCAGCTGGGTGGCAGAGCAAGGATTTGAACCGAGGTTTGACTGAGTCCAGAGTCTGCTTTTAAAAAATTCTTTCAAGATGTCCATTCACCCACCAAGTGAAGGCTGGGCATCGTGCTGGGTGCTCAGGAACATCAGAAGAGAGGCTGAGGGGGCCAAGCCCAGTGGCCCCAGGGTTCCCTGCATCCCTGGGGAAAAGTTGCTACCCACCCGATACCCTGGGGTCCCATCCTTTCTCCCCACTCAAGGTCAGAGCTCCAGTGATTCTCCCATCCCACCCTCTCCTGCATCACCTATTTCCCCTCTCCACTGGGTCATTCCCAACACCACAAAGCATGCTATTATTTTTCCCATCTTAAGAAAAGAATCTTCTCTACACCACGTCTTTCTCTTCCCTGGCTCCCTATTTCTCTTTCCCTGTACAGCAAATCTCCTTGAAAGAGTTATCATGCTGTCTCCACTTCCTTTCCTCTAGTGCCTTTTGAGTCCACCCCCATCAAGCTCTTGCCCACATCACTCCCCCAAAACTGTTCTTGTCACAGTCAGCCGTGACCCCCTTATTGGTTAATTCAATGGTCAATTCTTAACCCTCTTTGTACTTGTTGTATGTGCTGTCTTTGACTCCAGTTGTTCCCTTCTCTTTGGACCTGATCTCTTAGCTTCCAAGATACCTCCTCTCCCAGCTCTCCTCCTATTTATCCCCGTTTGCTCACTCTCTGCCTCTTTTGCTGGTTCTTCCTCATCAGCCTGACCTGAGTGTACCAGCACTCCATTTTCAGACTTTTCTTCTCTATTCACACACACTCCCTAGATACTCTCATCCAAGCTCCTAGCATCACACACCATATAAATGTAGATGCCACCCAAATGTCTATTTCCAGCTCCAATTTGTCCACTGAACTCCTGACTCATATATCCAGCTGCCCACACAACATCATTGCTCATATGCTAAAAGACACCTCAAATGTAACATACACAAAACTAAGCTTCTGATCTTTCCTTCAAACCTACCCCACCTCCTTCTTCTCCATCCCCAGGTGATGTTAACTGCATCCTTCCAGTTTCCCCAGGCCAAAAATTTTGCAGTCACTTTTGACTCCTCTCTTTCCCTCACCCTCCATATCCAGTCCATCAGCAAATCTTGTCTGCTTTGCTTCCAAAATATATCTAAGATCCAGTCTCTTCTTACCACCTTCACGGTTACAACCCTCTGAGCACCTATCATTGTTCTTCTAGTTTATTGCAGTGGTTTCCTGACCTGTCTCTCTGCTTCTGCTCTTGCCCTTCACTGTATTCTCTGCTCAACAGCCAGAGGGGTCCTGTTAAAACACAGCTCAAATCGTGTGACTTCTAAAAACCCTTCCCATGGCTTCTCATCTCACTCAGAATAAAAGTCAAAGATTCATTATGACCTGTGAAGTTTCACATGACCTGGTCCCTCCTTTCCTCTCTGACCACATCTCCTCCCACTTGGCCCTTGTCAGCTCCACACCTGCTTCCTTCAGTTCAGTTCAGTTCAGTTCAGCCGCTCAGTCGTGTCCGACTCTTTGCAACCCCATGAATCGCAGCACGCCAGGCCTCCCTGTCCATCACCAGCTCCCAGAGTTCACTCAACCTCAAGTCCATCCAGTCAGTGATACCATCCAGCCATCTCATCCTCTGTCGTCCCCTTCTCCTCCTGCCCCCAATCCCTCCCAGCATCAGAGTCTTTTTCAATGAGTCAACTCTTCTCATGAGGTGGCCAAAGTACTGGAGTTTCAGCTTTAGAATCATTCCTTTCAAAGAACACCCAGGGCTGATCTCCTTCAGAATGGACTGGTTGGATCTCCTTGCAGTCCAAGGGACTCTCAAGAGTCTTCTCCAACACCATAGCTCAAAAGCATCAATTCTTCAGCACTCAGCCTTCTTCACAGTCCAACTCTCACATCCATACATGACCATTGGAAAAACCATAGCCTTGATTAGACGGACCTTTGTTGGCAAAGTAATGCCTCTGCTTTTGAATATGCTATCTAGGTTGGTCATAACTTTTCTTCCAAGGAGTAAGCATCTTTTAATTTCATGGCTGCAGTCACCATCTGCAGTGACTTGCTGACCCTCAAACACCTACACACGCTCCTGCCCCAGGGCCTTTGCACTTGCTGCTCCTGGTGCTTGTTGTTCTCTTTCTCAGAAACCCACTGGTTCCATTCCCTCCCTTCTTTACATTTCTTACTAAATGATTCTCTTCAGTGAAGCCTTCCCTGCTGCTGCTGCTGCTAAGTTGCTTCAGTCATGTCCAACTTTGTGCGACCCCATAAACGGCAGCCCACCAGGCTCCCCTGCCCTGGGATTCTCCAGGCAAGAACACTGGAGTGGGCTGCCATGTCCTTCTCCAATGCATGAAAGTGAAAAGTGAAAGTGAAGTCGATTAGTCATGTCTGACTCTTCGAAACCCAATGGACTGCAGCCCACCAGGCTTCTCGGTTCATGGGATTTTCCAGGCAAGAATACTGGAGTGGGGTGCCATTGCCTTCTCCAGAAGCCTTCCCTAGCCTCCTAAAATGCCCACCCCCACGATTACTCCCATTCTTCATCCATGCTCTACTCTTTTTCTTAGCACTAATCGCTAACCCAACATGCACGTTGTTTTCTTGTGTGCTGACTGCATCTCCCACTGGCATATCATCTCCATGAGAGCAGAGGCTTCAGTGCTTTTTAAAAATACTGCTGTACCCGAGTCTCCGGTGCACAGATAAAGTTTAATGAATGAGTGAGTGAATGCCCTCTCCTGTCCAGCATGGATAGATCCAACTATACACAACATCCATGACACTCCCCCGTGGTGTGGGGGTTGCAGAAGAGTATCCCCAGACAGCATGTGGGCCCTGAATACAATGGGATTCTCTACTTTCTTGGGGAGAACATTAAACAATTTTGTTGGGCCAACTTGAATTTGTATTTTCTTATGCCATTGGACAAAGTGATCAAATATCTACTTTATAGATCAATATTTACAAATCTATATTTGATTAGTTTAGTTAAATGCATCTATTTAAAAGCATGTATCTAAAACCGGTGTTGGGACTTCCCTGGTGGTTCCAGTGGCTAAGAGTCTGTACTCCCAAAGCAGGGGGCCTGGGTTCAATCCCTGGCTAGAGAACTAGATCTCACATACTGCAGCTGAAGATTCCACACGTGGCCTTTTTTGAGCTCCTAGTGTTTGCCCAGCACTGGCGGGTGACATAGCAGTGAGCAAGGCACGGCCCCCTCTCCCTCACTCACTCCAGGCAGAAAGCCAGGCTGTGTGAGCTGGGAGGGGCGTGAGGACCCCACCCTGCATCCTCCACAGGCCTGATCCCATTTCTATGGTTTCTCCCTCCCTCTCTGACTCAAATTCTTCCTGCATTTCAAATCCCACCTCCCCAGGAAGCCCTCCCTGACTGACCCAGCTCACAACTCTCCCTCTTGCTTCCCTACCACATGGTTGGGCAATGAGCCAGAGACAGCAAGGGCTCCTGGAGGTGGGGGCCAGTTCACTTCTTCCCTCTATCCCCAGAAGCAACAACCCTAGGTCTCTGACATAAACAAATTCGGTAACCAAAGAATGTCCTTGTTGCTGTTGTTCAGTTGCTAGGTCGTGTCCGACACTTTGCGACCCCAGGGACTGCAGCATGCCAGGCTCCTTTGTCCTCCACTATCTCTCGGAGTTTGCTCCAATTCATGTCCATTGAGTCGGGGTGTTCTAGATGAAGGTGAAAACTGAAGGTCAGAGAGGGGCAGTAACTCGCCCGAGTTCACAGAGCAGGTTAGCAGCAGAACTAGGACTAAAATCTTCTCTCTAGAGTCCTTTCTGTCTGTTTTGATGATACCCAATCTTTCAGAGAAGGCAATGGCACCCCACTCCAGTACTCTTGCCTGGAAAATCCCATGGATTGAGGAGCCTGTTAGGCTGCAGTCCATGGGGTCACTAAGAGTCAGACACGACTGAGCGACTTCACTTTCACGTTTCACTTTCATGCATTGGAGAAGGAAATGGCAACCCACTCCAGTGTTCTTGCCTGGAGAATCCCAGGGACAGGGGAGCCTGGTTGGCGGCCGTCTATGGGGTTGCACAGAGTCGGACACGACTGAAGTGACTTAGCATAGCATAGCATAATCTTTCTTGTGGGGCTTGCCAGGTGGCTCAGTGGTAAAGAATTGGCCTGCGAATGCATGAGATTTGGGTTGGGAAGATCGCCTGGAGGAGGAAATGGCAAACCACTCCAGTATTCTTGCCTGGGAAATTCCATGGACAGAGGAGCCTTGTGGGCTACAGTCCACAGAGGTCACAAAAGAGTCGAATATGACTTAGTGACTATACAAACAACAAACAGTCAAAACCTTTCTTGTGCATTTTTATTTGTCTGGACCTGTCTAAGCACTAAGACACGTGGTCTCATTCAGTACTAATATGATCATCCCCTCCCTGCCTACAAACACACTGCCTGAGGCCTGGAGAAGCCCCAGAGTTGGACTTCGGATCCTCCATAGTCAGTCACTGATGGATCATCATGCCAACCCAAGAGAATCATCAAATCCATGCTCTTTACCACTGCATTGATTTACGGATTCAAAGTTCATCAGGGGGAGCTGGATAGGTCTTGGGGGGCTGTGGACCCCCTGAAAGTTCTTGTGTGTGCATTTTGAGGAGGAGAGAATCCATGGATTTTATCAGATTCTCAAAAGAGTCTAAACCCCCCAAACTAAGTTTCACTCTTGATGTAATATTAGTTGCATGATTATTTATTAGGGTGGGGCTGTGTGTTAGTCCCTCAGTTGCGTCTGACTCTTTGTAACCCCGTGAACTGTAGCCTGTCAGGCTCCTCTGTCTATGGAATTCTCCAGGCAAGAATGCTGGAGTGGGTTGCCATTCCTTTTTCCAGGGTATCTTCCCAACCCAGGGATCAAACCTGGATCTCCTGCATTGCGGGCAGACTCTTCAGCTTCTGGTAGTGGGGTAAAGAGGTGTGTGTGTGAGAGAGAGAGAGTGAGAGAGAGCTAGGATGAAGATGGGGAACAGGCACCTGCTGTCTCTATTTTCTTGTCTTAGCCCCTGATGTTCCCTACTGAGGGGCCCTCCCGTGCCAGCAGCCCGTGGGCACCGCAGGGCCAGGCTGGGCACACGCCTGTGCTCCCACACACAGGGGTTGCACTCAGCGCCCATTTCCACGCCATGTTTCATTTCTCTTCTGCCCATCAGCTGGGCCTCCCCGGGGCCCGATCTCCATGGTTGCTTTATGGAAGATGTCAGCTCTCGGCTCCACTCTCCGGCCTGATGTAGTTATTAGGAAGAGTGGCAAGAGGAGACAACACCAGGAGAGAAAGTGGGGCCTGGGGTCCCGGAGCAGCTGCCAGGATCGTGTAATCCCTCATTCCCCATGTTATGGCACCGACTCCCCGCTCCTGCCATCACTTCCTATTTAGAACTGCATAATAATTAGGAGGTGTATCTGGAAACAATTAAAAATAAGCTGACAGCATGTGGCTAATTTTGCTGGGCCTCAGTGATAGTATTAATCTGGAGGAAGGGGAGAAGGTGGGAGGTGGCTGTGTGAATCATCAGGACCCAAGTGGCTTCTGGCTCGGCTGCTGGTCTTGACCTGAGGCCCCCAGCTTCTCTCTGCCTGGGTCCCCAGCCTGGTGGAGGCAGAGATGGCTCAGGTCATCAACCAAGGCCCCTGGTGGTCAGCTGGCAGGCAGTCTGGACTGGAGGACTCACCTCTTTCAGTGGGTCCCCAAAGCTGAGTCTATGAACACCCTCCACCTATCTTTGGGCAGCTCCCCTGCTTCTGAATTTCCTGGAGTTTCTGCTGCATTGGCAGTTGTCTGTTGTTCCAGGACATCGTATACACACAGGAATTGTGCTTCATGAACCATGCAGGTCCTGAGTTTGAATCTTGTCTCTGCCTCCAATTGCCTGGGCGGCCTTGGCTGAATTCCTTTCCTTCTGTTTCCATCACTCTCTCTCTCTGCTTCAGACACAAGAAGATTTCAGCTGTGACCCCAGATAAAGCTGGTTCAAATTCTAATTCTGCTACTCACTGGCTCTATGATTTTGAGCAAGCCTCAGTTTCCTCATCTGCAAAATGGGGATAATAGTACCTACCTTTTGGGGGCTCAAAAGCCATTTGTGGATAAACCAATGAAAGCTCGCAATGCAGAGCTGGGCTGGGGAGGCCAGGGGGACGGAATAAGCATGCCCCCCACCCCCTGTGCCCTCGAAGCTCACCAGATGTTTGCTCTGCTCCCCTCTCCCCAGGAGAGGGGATACATGGCCCAAGGGTGCAGAGAAGGATTTTCATCCTCTTTAGCGGGGATGTCAGGGGCATTTTCTATTGCCCAGCCCTGCAGCCATAGTCAGGTCTACACAGGTAATAAGACATGACCCAGGAGGGCAGCCATGCTGTCTTGCTCTGTTGTGTCCTCATGCTCAGCACCTCGTTGGTTCTCAGCAGAGACTTGCTAAGTGAATGAATGGCTCGTCTCTGCCCTGACCTGATACAACACGATGGGGCCAATCAAGAGGAGGTGGAGTATTGGCCCAGAATGCAAGTTCTTGGCCTGTAAACCCAGTATGCCCAGGGGGAGGGGCCCATGTGAGCCCTCTGCCCCAGGTGTAAGATGGGCTGACAGGGACTCTGTTGCTGTGTCTCAGCAGCAAATCCCCCTGAGAACCAGCTGATGTTCCCATTGGAGGGGACAGACCCTCAGACTTGGCTGACCCCAGGGCCAGTTGCCCACTTCACCATGGAGGTGGCCACCCACATTGTACTACCTGGCTGGCAAGTGCCACCCCTGCGGGGAGGTCCCCCTGGCAGCTTTGGGGCTCATCCGCACAGGTGAGGATGCTCTGCTAATGATTGCTGAGTCAGAAGCAGCAGACTGAAGGGCATGTCATCCACCACAGGCTCAACCTCTCACTCAGGAATACACACATCACCACGTCATCTGTCATCCTCTCTGCCACCTGCAGCTGCCAGCTGCATCTACTCCTCGGGGACCTTCTCCTGTAACTCACATAGGCAGGTGAGGGGAGCCTATTTCATTGCCCCCCCAGGGAGCAGAGAGGAATTTCCTGGTGGCTTAGTGGTTAAAAAAAAACATGCCTGACAATGCAGGAGGTGTGGGTTTGATTCCTGGGTTGTGAAGATCCCCTGGAAAAGCAAATGGAAACCCACTCCAGTATTCTTGCCTGGACGATCCCATGGACAGAGGAGCCTGGAAGGCTACAGTCCATAGGCTTGCAAAGTCAGACATAGCGACTGAGCACAATCCCAAGCACAAAGGAGCAGACAGCACATGGCTGGCTGGGATGGTGCAACAGTGCTCCCTACGGCTGCCCATCAAGGGCGCTTCCTCTGTCTCTGCCCCGGCCCCCAGCCAACACTGAAGCTGGAGAAGCCCGAGGCAACCCCAGCTACCTGCAGCACTGGGCCCAGAGGTCAAGCGCCAGACCACAATCCCCCTGGGGAGCAGCTGAGCAGGTATCCTGGCTTTCCTCCCAAACAGCCGTGTCTCCCACATGGAGCCCTCCTCCCCACCTGGCTCCAAGCAGCAGGTGGTCTTTCTCTGGGCAAGTGGGGCCTGGAGATCACACTTGGCTCTCTCACCACCATTGCCATCATCTGTCCTGCCCTCGAGCAGGGCCTGGTTCTGTGTCTCCCACAGGCAGGCAGGATGTGAAGCTTCCCACCACCCGCCCCAGCCCAGCAGGCTCCTCAAAGGCAATAATTGTCAGGAGAAATTTGCCAGCAGAGTGAAATAAAGAGCCTTGAAGGTATAAAGAGTTGGAACTGCCGCTAAGAAGCTGTTTTATATAGACTTTCATTCCCCAGATCAGAATGAGAACACGAGTTGGGTTGGTTTTTTTTTTTTTTTTTTTTCCACCTGTGCCAAAGCCTGTATGCACCAAGAAGGCCAGTTTGGGTGCAAGAGAGACTGATGGTGGGCAGGCAGGGGCAGGCAGGGGCAGGGGGGTAGGGGAGTCCAGCTGCCCAAGGCCCCCGTGGTGGCTGGAGGACTTCCTCTGGGTCAGCTCTGAGCCATCCTGTGGTTCAGGGCCTCCTGTTACCCTGCTGACCTGGATGTACCCCTCCTTGTGTCCACCTCCTCCTGCCCAGTTCCTGAACTGGGGGGTCGGGGCCAGGCAGGCCCAGGGATCCCTCTCCTGCTGCTGCCCACAGCAGCACATGAGGGAGGGAGAGAGATATTCTCTACTGATGCCCTGTGGACCTCTCTTCTCCACCTTGAGGCCCACCTCCTTTTATATAACTTGGCTTAAGTGATATATTTATGGTAGAATACTGAGAAAAAAGATGAGCACAGAGAGAAAAATAGCCTGTGAACCCCATCCCTAGGTATTGTGTGCTGTAGCTTTCTGGTCCTTTCTGGCTCTTTCTCCTTCAGTGTTTGTAAACAGGAGCTCCTACTGTTATGTTTCTCTTGTGAGTTGCTTTCTTCTCCCATCCTCCCACCTAAGAGTATATCATGAACACATTGTGAAGCTTCTTGGTTCAAGGTCCATCCAGTCCACAGGGTCCCATACGACATTGGCTGTGCTTTTCCACTTGTTGGTTGAGAGCATTCCAGCTGACAACAAGCAACCACGAATCCCTCCAACGCGCACACATGACTTTATCCTTAATGAATCAAGACAGCATCTTTATACCCTTGAAAATGGTCTTGTGCAGATGGGCAAAATACTTTATTTAATCTGTAGGCAACCTGTGAATGTGTATGGACCCTTGTAATCAATCTGTGGTCCCTTAGGGGTCCACAGCTGTCTGGGGTGGGGAGGAGCCGGTAAGCACACCCAGGGGTGTGTGTTGGAGTTCAGAGAGAGACAGGTTTGTACTTAGACTGTGTCCCACATGTAGACTGAGCCAGTGGAGGTGTGATTTGTGATTTGCTGTGTTTGGTTTCAAATCCCCTCTCCCCTTAAGAGTCATTTCCTTAGGTTAAGTGGTACCTCTGGATCTCCTGGCACCCCCATCCTCCCTACTCCTTGAGTGACTGGGGCAGGTAACCCATTAACCCCTCGAAGTCCACCTACTTAGGCATCAGCAGAGATGAGTTGCTTAATTAGTTGGCTGGGTATCAAGGAGGTGGCTCGCAGGCAATGTGAGTTTTGATGAGTGACAGAGGTGGAAAAGACTTGGGCACAGAGGACCGAGGAGGGTCAACTGGAATGGGGCTCACAGAGGGCACTAAGGTGGGGGCAGCAGGAGAAACTCTAAAGTGAAAGGAGTGGACTTCCCAGATGAAAATAGCCAGAAATAGAGGTGGGAAAGCTATGACAAACCTAGACAGTATGTTAAAAATCAAAGACATCACTTGGTCGTCAAAGCCATGATTTTTTCAGTAGTCATGTACAGATGTGAGAGTTGGACTATAAAGAAGGGTGAGTGCCAAAGAACTGATGCTTTCAAATTGTGGTGCTGGAGGAGACTCTTGAGAGTCCCTTGGACTGCAAGATCAAACCAGTCAATCCTAAAGGAAATCAACCCTGAATATTCATTGGAAGAACTGATGCTGAAGCTGAAGCTCCAACACTTTGGCCACATGATGCAAAGAGCCGACTCATTGGAAAAGACCCTGATGCTGGGAAAGATTGAAAGCAAAAGGAGAAGAGGACAGCAGAGGATGAGATGGTTAGATAGCTTCACCAGCTCAGTGGACATGAACTTGAGCAAACTCTGGGAGATAGTGAAGGACAGGGAAGCCTGGTGTGCTGTAGTCCATGGGGCTGCAAAGAGTCGGACATGACTTAGCAGCTGAACAATAGAGGTGTAAAGATGCAGAGGTCAAGCCTTCTTCAATATTTGACCAGGAACCAGCAAGAATACAGAACAGTAATGCTGTGCTTACCGATATCAACACTTTCCTAGAGAAAAACAAACAAACAAACCAACCTTCTTTTCTGGCCCCAACAGAGAATTGTCCAGCTGGTGATGAAGGATCTTTCTAAAACATAAATCAGACCCTTCTCTCCCATTCAATAGCTTCTACCACTCTCGGGCTCAGATAAACTCTGAACAATAGTTCACAAAACCCCATAAGCTCTGCCCTGCCTGTCTCTTCCACTTCATTTTGTACATCTTTCACTTCCCTTAAGCCCCAGCCCCAGGGCCACCGGTTGTTCCTCCAACACCAGTCTCTGCCCTGCCTTTGGGCCTCTGTGCTGGCTGTTTCCTCTGCATTTGTTCTTTCCCCAGATCTTTGCATGGCTACTTTCTTCCTAGTATTCAGATTTCTCCTTACATGTCACCACCTTGAAGAAGCCTGCCCTGTCCAGCCAAAGTAAAGTAGCCAAAGTAAAGTACCAATTGGTTTCTTTTGCTCCCATCAGTCTACGTTTTCATCTGCTTCACTTTTCACCACCTGAGATATTCTTGCTTTTTAATTTGTTTATATATTTACCATCCATCTCTCTCCTTACTATAAGAGCTGCTGGGACTGCTGTCTCCCTAAAACTGTGCCTGGCATACTGTTGGTACTCAGTGAATACCTGTTGACTGAATGAACAAGGATGGGATTCTTATGCCCAAGCAAGGCAGCCCATTACATCTTGGGAAACTTCTATTTGTTAGAACTGACCAGAGATGGTCGGGAAAGGTTTCATTTTATGTATCAGGGCCAATTGATTGGCAGTGGCTGCCTGGAGCACTGGGTTGAGAAAAAGTTTGAAGTCACCTTTGACCTCTGTAGGAGAGAGCAAGAGAACTGTGGTTGATTAGTAATGTCTAACATGGTTTTAATGGTAAGACTAGTGGTATATATGGCACATATCAGCCACCTCTGGATTAGACTAGAAGTCAGCCCCCTTGAAAGAAGGTGGGATCTCTTATTCTCCTTTGCAGCCCCCCAGCACCTGGCACATGCTAGGTGCTTGGTCATGTCTGATGCTGGCTGGTCTGCCAAAAGGGATCATTCAGCTTTGAGGCCAGGCTGCTAAAGAGACAGGAGAAAACATCTAAGTGAATGGTTTTCAATATATTTTTTCAACCTGCAGTGTTCTTTCCTCAAAGAATGTCTTACAGGAAGCCTGTTCTCTATTAGCAGATGAAAGTAAAGTTGTTCTGGCTGAATCTGGGTTTGGAGTTCAAACCCACCTCCTTGCACCTTCACTACCAGAGACACCCCTGAGACATCTTTCAAAAATCTCTGAGAAAAACCTAGGTCCAGAGAGAGAAAGTGACTTACCCAAGGTCACACAGTAGCTAAGAACTGACAACAAAGTTACCAGTCCCCGGACTCCCAGTTCAGTGCTCTTCCTGCTGCATCTCCAGGGTTCCCACGGGGCGGGTGCCTTTGCTTTGGGCTGGTCTTAAAGCCCAAAAGGACAGTCTCCACCTCTGTGGGGCAGATAGACACCTGAGCAGCCAGCCCAGCCCAGCCCCTGGGAGGGCAGCCTTGGCCCCTCTTGGCATCAGCACTGAGCTGCCGGCTTCTGCTTTGTTTACCTTGCCTTTGGAGCCCCGGGGCACAGCAGCATAAAACAGCTCCCTCTCCCTGGCTGTGCTTTATTAATTAAAGCATTTCCCCTCTTTGGTAGCAGCTGCTTCGGAAGAGCTCAGTGAATGTTTAATTCATTGGTTCAGAGCTTGTCCCCCTACCTAGCCCCCAACACCTCCTTCCTTCAAAGTGCTTTCCCGGGAAACCCTCCCGGCGTGAGAGCTGTTTCCCAGCTTCTCCGCGAAGCTGAGCTGCCTTTCCTGCCGAGCTGCTCTGCTAGCTGAAGGTGATCTGTTATTCTGCTTGAGAACTCTGTAAGGAGTGATCCAGGCTGGGTGCGAGCCCGGGCTCTCCTCCTTGAGATGGTTTAAAAGGCCGCGATGTGTCAAATTACTACATGAGTATTTAATGATTATCTTCCTCGGCCATTTAGAGGCAAAAAATGAGGGTATTGATTACCCACTGATGCTGACTAAAGGCCTGGTTCCCCAAGGTTTTGTTGTGTATGTCGGGGTGGGGGGGGTGGGTGCTGCTGGCATGAGGTTGTCTCTGAGAGGGGACTGGGGAAGCAACATCTAGGACACTCTGTCCTCTTTATAGCTGTGTTAGGTAGGACAGAAGGGCCCTGCCGCCCATGGTCTGACTGCAGGCTCACCTCCAGTGGGGCCGCAGGGGCCCAGTGTAGGGATGACTTCCTTAGGTGGGAGATTTCAGCTCACCGGCCCTTTCCAGTCCCTGAAGATGGGCTTGTCTGCTCATCTGCACACACACTGCAGCCCCCAACCCACCCCACCCCGATTTCCTGAGCTCGAAAGATCCTGTTTGACCTCGGTGGTTGGATGTATATGAACTCTCTCATGACTGGAGGAAGTGAGCCCACTGTCCTCCTGCCTGTTAGGCTTGAAAAGAGGAGAGATGTGTGTGGCCTGGTTCAGCCCTCTCCTCCTTTGACTCCTCTTCCAGTTCCCTGGGGCCTTCCCCAATGGTTTAGAAGAAAAGAATCCACCTGCAATGCAGGAGACACAGGAGACTCAGGTTTGATCCCTGCTTTGGGAAGATCCCCTGGAGGAGGGCATGGCAACCCACTCCAGTATTCTTAGAGCCTGGTGGGCTACAGTCCATGGGGTTGCAAAGAGTTGGACACAACTGAGTGACTGAGCACGCATGAGCACCACCAACCCCCTGAGGTCATGGCTCCCTGCACTACCCCTTCCACAGGTATGTCCCTGGGTTATGTCCAATTTCCCTTTCTCTTCCACTCAGGGAAGTACAGCACATGCGGGGGGAACATCATAATGCCAACTGAATTTATAACAAGAAGCACATTCTGTGCAAACCTGGGATCTTTAGGGTGTTAGGAGCAGGCTACCTGGTCCACACCTCACTAGGCACAGGGACACAGCAGGGGCCTCCGCCTTGGGGTTGGGACCCTCTGAATCAGTGGGGCTGGCCCATGGCCCCATGGTCAACACACAAGCTCCCCAGGCAGTCCGTTTGATCTATCCACTGGATACAAGTCATGTATAACTGAATCACTTTGTTGTACACCTGAAACTAACACAACATTGTTAATCAACTATGCTCCCATATAAAACAATTTTTTTTTAAAAAAGAAACAATCATTTACTGAACACTTGGCACACTTGGGCACTATGTCGGCTAGACACGTTAGCTCACTGAATGAATAGTCACCCTGCTCTAGGAGGCAGGCCACTTCACAGATGAGTAGACTAAGGCAAGTTGAGATTATGTAACTGCTCAGACTCACTCAGCATTAGGAGGTAAGTGTGGGTTTGCACCAGGCCTGAGCCCATGCCCGCACCGCTGACGGAGTTTGCTTCATCACACCTGGCAGGGCCACTCTACGTCACCTCCAGCCAGTAGGGTGGGACCCAGCCTTGTCATTCCCAGGTGGTGTCGGGCCGAGTAAGAGCCAGCTCTAGGATCAGATTCTGGACATGTTATCTAACACCTGTGTGGCCCCTGGGGGGATGCTGAACCTCCTTCTGCCTCAGTTTCTTTGTCAGCAAAATGATGATAATGATATAGCTTACCTCTGAAGGTTATTGTGAAGATTCCTTTAGGGAGAAGATAAACACAGGAGCACTGCCTCCTTGGTCTCAGAGTGGGAGATACATGGATAGAGGGAGTTAATGCTCTAGTGTGTTTAAAGGACAAGAGAAAGAAGAGGAGGATAAGAAGGCTCCTGACAGCGGGAGGCAGGGATGGTGTGTGTGTGTGTGTGTGTGTGTGTGTGTGTGTATGTGTATGTATGGGTACGGGTGTGTGCACACACACACAGGCATGCATCCTGAAGCAGCGGGCTGCAGGTTAATGGTGGACGGGGGTCAGGGAAGGCTGCACGGAGAAGGGGATGGAGCAAAGTGGGCCAAGCCAGTGTCCAAGGTTAGAAGCATTCTGCAGTCAGAACAACACTGGCTGGGGGCATGCCTGCTGTCGGAGGAAGGGCGGGGTGGGGGTTGGCATGGAAAGAGCAGAGACAGTCGGAGGAGGTATCCTAGGAAGTGTGGGCAGACCCCATGGCATTGCCGGGATCTTCATAGGGACGCTGCCTTTCCTCTGAGCAGAACGAGGGCCAGTGAGAAATCCAGGCGAATCACTGAGTGCAGGCCCTGGCACAAGTAGTGCCCACTAAATAGAAGGTATTCTTTGTTATTCCTTTAAAATAATCCTCTTTTCTGGTAATGGGGCTGAGTAGGGTCCTGGGGAGAAGCTCCCCACCCTTCATGTCCCTGGAAACAAATAATCTAATTAGAAGTTTCCCCATTACAAGTGAACTTCTTTTCCTGTCTGTATGATGAGACTGGCTCCTTTGTCTTGCTTCCCATGGGGAATGAGTAGATTCAGCCAAGTGAGGGCTCCCTGTGCTGGGGGACCTGTTGCCAGGAGTGGGCTGGCAAGAGGGTGAACGGAGGAAGGACAGAAAGAGGAGAAGAAAGGGAAAGAAGAGGAAGGAGGGGAAGGAGGAAGGGGAGGAAGGAGGGCACCCCAGCGCAGGGTCAGAATGTCATTCAGCCCTCAGCCAGCTGGGGGATCCCCACATGGCTCCCTCCCAGCGGGGCCCTGCCAGAGTCTCACAGAGGTGGTTATTTTGGGTGGCAGCATGATTGGGAGCTTGAGAAGCAGGAAATTGAGTGGTGATTAAGGTTGTAATAAGTTGACAACATCAAATATCATTACCCCTAGAACATGCAAATGATCCCATCTTTACCTGGGATTTGCCATGCAAATACCAATTAGCAGAGAAAGTATTTGCCTTGATAGGGGGAGCTGGTTCTTCAATGCCTCCCTCCTGCCCAGCAGAGGGTAAACAAACAGAAGGGGCACAGTGCCAGGGTCGAGAGGGGGCTGGGCTTGAATGTCCCAGCTGAGGACATGGGGTCCACAGGGTGAGCACAGATTTTGTGAAAAACTGCCAGAAACTCTCACATCCCTGATAGCTCAGTTGCTAAAGAATCCGCCTGCAAGGCAGGAGACCCCTGTTCGATTACTGGGTTGGGAAGATCCCCTGGAGAAAGGATAGGCTACCCATTCCAGTATTCTGGCTTGGAGAATTCCATGGACTGTATAGTCCATGGGGTCGCAAAGAGTCAGACACAACTGAGTGACTTTCACTTTCAGACCTCCCTGCCACAACCTCTGCCTTTTTCAGTGGCCTCAGAAATTGCTAGAAGCTTCTTGAACCAGCCTCTGGGGCAGCGGGTTTCTGCCCCATGTATGTCCCAGCTGGGAGCTGACCTGTGCAGTCTTGCAATCTGGACATCCTTACACCATCAAAAAACTCTTTTCTGCCCCTGGGAGCTACATGGCTGATGATGTCCCATAGAGAAGGTGTCTACAATGAGCCACTCAGGGTGGTTTTAGGGCCATGGCCCCAGAGCACCGGTACTACTGTGTTTTAGGCATTGACTTTGGAAGTGTCCAGGGCAGATGGCTGAGAGTCACTGAATAGGAGCCTCTGGCTCCTTCTTTTCCTTAGTCAGATAATTATTCCCTGCCCCTAGTCAGCTGGTACCGTGGAGGTACCGCCACTCATACTAAGAGGAATGTGGGATAGTGTCTGCCCTCAAAGAACTTCTGGTTCCATCTGGCAGGTAGAAGTAACTGTTGCCAGAGATGGCAGACAGTGAAGCAGAAGGTGATCGGCACCAACAGGAGCATCCTAGGCTGTCTGAGAGAGAACTTGCCTTTTGCTGTGATGGCATGAGAAGATAATCGTGAGTCTGGGCTGAGTCTTGAAGGAGGAGGAAGAGAGGCGGGGAAGGAGAGGGAGGGAGTTCTCGGTGGGAAGAAGCACAAAGCCAACATTTGGAGGTTGGAAAATGCATGCTGTGTTCTAGGGACAGTGAGTCTGCCATTTATCCAATCTAACCACCCAGAGTTCCTTGGACTATAAGGAGATCAAACCAGTCAATCCTAAAGGAAATCAGTCCTGAATATTCATTGGAAGGACTGATGCTGAGGTTGAAACTCCAATAATTTGACCACCTGATGTGAAGAACTGACTCATTTGAAAATACCCTGATGCTGGGAGAGATTGAAGGCAGGAGGAGAAGGGGACGACAGATTATGAGAAATTTGAATGGCATCATTGACTCAATGGATATGAGTTTGAGCAAGCTTTGGGAGTTGGTAATGGACAGGGAGGCCTGGCGTGCTGCAGTCCATGGGATCACAAAGAGTCGGACACAGCTGAGCAACTGAAATGAACTGAACTGAACCACCCAACTCTCCAGCCCTAATCTCTCCATCCAAACCATTAAAGCAACACCAACCCATCACCAACCACCTCTCCACACACCACTCAGCTCCCCAGACTAACTGACCCATCCAAGCCACCAATCCTCCCAACCCCAAATCTGTCCACTCATCACCCAATCTCCCACCCCACAGATCAATCCACTTCACCATCATGAACCAACTTACCCACCCACCACCCAACCTACCAGCCCAGGTGAAGATCATAAACTCTGGAGCAGCTGACCAGAGTTCTTTTAAAGTGGGTGGTGATTAGACAGGGGTTTTTGGAGGCATCCATGTCACCTTGGGCTAAGGCAGGTTTAAGGCTTGGCCCAGTGTCTGGATTTAACAAGCAGTCTGTGCATGGCAGAACTTACTATTTAGGTGGATGTGATTTATTCCAAAGCCAACAGGACTGGCTAGGCAGGGGAGTACTGAGGTTAAGCTGAGCTGGAGAACGGTTAGCCTGCAGGGAGATATAAGTGGGATCAGAGGGGGAAGACCACGGAGCTGGGTGCTCAGCAGGCCATTTGTTCAGACCTAGATCTGGTGGGGGGTGGGGGGGTGCGGGACAGATGCTGGGGACCCTCCCTCCATCCCGCCCCTCTATCCTGCCTCAGGCAGGGACCCATTTGGGAAACTGGCACCCCAAAGTTGTCAGCAGGGAACTTGTTCTTATGCTCAACCCTCATGTCTGAAGCTTTTGCCCAGGCCCAGCAGCAGGGAACAGGCTGTAGAGCTATAGATCTTGTTGCTCTCTGGAGCCCCCAACTGGCCCATCCCCTGACCCATCTTCCACCCCACCGAGTTCCCTGCAGAGAGACAGGAAGGCTTCCTGCAGCCTCCATCCATCTAGAAGCTTCCAATGGCTTCCATATAGCCGCCTCCAGAAACACTTTGATCATCTAAATCCAGGTTGTGTTAATTCACCAGACCCCTTAAACTTGCAGGGCTGTTCTCTGATGTCTAATAAAAAAAGTTCCGTCCCCAGCTTCTTGGAGCATCATGGAGCCACTTGGGGCACAGGACGTGGGTGAATGTGAGAGCAGCTTCTCAGGCAGGAACTGGCTACCCCCATCTCAGCACTTCTGCACTGGGCCCAGCAGCGCAGTTCAGGGATTGGGCTGCCCACCCCACAGCGCCTGGGTAGGTCAGGGCTGACCTGGTGGGTTATTAGCCCCTGGTCGCTGGCTGGCAGAGCTATTACAAGGCACACTGCAATTTCATGCCCTGTTTCCTCCTTCCTTGGTCTGCAGTTTCTGCTCTATTTGTCCAAAATGAACAGAGATGAAGTGAAATGAATTACAGGCTCCTCCTCCCCCCATCTCTGCCTGCTCCCCTCTGTTCCTCCTCGGTATTCCCCAGCTGGCCCCTCAGCCTCCATGCCAGCTCCTTGGTCTGTTTTTTCTTTCACCTTCTGCTCGTGCTGTCTTAGGCTCTGCCTTCCTGCTCTGTGCCCTTTCCCTGCTCTGTTAAAACCTGCAACTCCATCCTGCTCTTATTCATGCGGGCGTTCATTAAGCACCAGTGGTATACCTTGGGAATGCGCCCTGTGCCATTTATCTGGCTCCCACCATCCTTTCCTTGCCGCTGTCCTGCCTGGGCATGGAGGTTTCTCCCCCTCTATATCTCCAGGAGCCCCCAGGAGCCCCATTCACTCACTTGAAATAACCTGGAAGGAGGGGTTACCTCTCTAGCTCCGAGTGTCACATCACTGTTTCGGTTCAGATGGTTATGACTGGACAGCTGGCCCTAGGGTACACCTTAAATGTCAGGATGACTGCCAGCCAAATGTCAGGATCATTTCCAATGCTAACCCCTTGACTGGGGACTAACTCCACCCCAGCCACAGCCTCACAAGGCCTTGGAGGAGGTGTGGCTTGGGACTGGTTCAGCCCAGCTTTCTTCACTGAGAAGTGGACTGCCAGCTGAGAGCTAATCCCTGTGTCACACGCTGCCCAGCTACCTGGGGGGAGGGCAAACCCGGGCTGTGGGTAATGGTCCAGGCTGGGCCCCAAGCAGCCCCCTGGCAGAGGTTTGGAGTTGGAACCCAGGTGATTGTACTCAGTCTCTGATGGGCAGACACTTGAACTAGACGAGGGGCGGCCTCAGTTACCACATCTGACCCTCCCCCAGGACAAAGGGAGGGCTGGTCTGCAGAGAGCAGGAGAAGAACAAGGGGACCTGCAGAGAGGTGCCCAAGAGTTGGGCCTGCAGGCTCACAACAGGCAGGAGAGCATGAGACAGAGAAGAAACAGAGACAGATTGATGTCAGGAGAGGCCAGGGAGCAGAGAGAGAGACACACGGAGAGGAAAGCAGACAGACAGGAGCAGAGACAAACAGAGACTGAAAGAGCAATAAAGGACAGCAAAAGGGACAAAGGGGGACAGGCCGATATATAGAGGGAAAGTCACAGGGGAAGCCCCTCAAGTCCTACCATTCAGCCCACGCCCACCTCGCCTGCCCTCGGGTACTGCAAGGCACCTTTCGGACTGTACAATGAAGTTCCCCTTTGTGCACAGGTCAGCAGGAGGAGGTGTCTTGACGTGAACTTGATTCCTGTGGGCTTGTACCAGGAAGGCAGCCCAACTGCTGCTCCCAGGGCCCCTCGGCTGCTCTCCTCCTGTCCTGCTGTCCCCCTGGGGTCCCTCCTCTTACTCGGGCCCTACCCCACCCCCACCGCAGCCTCAGCCCTCTCCTCCCCTTCCCCAGGGGTTCTTATGTTCATAAACCTTTATTCTTCTAAATTCATTTCCACAGGTCCTGTCCAGCATCTTCCGAGCGTCTGTCCAGTGAAGAATATGCTGAGCCTGGGGCTTAATTTATTCTTTCCATCATCCCTGTGAAGCTAGCATCATTCCTCTCATTTGCAGAAGAGGAAAATCGGTTAGGAAGGTTATGTAACTTACTGGAGCTCATACGCTGGTAAGAGGAGAAGCGGGTTTGCTTGTCTTCTCACTCCAACTCCAGAGCTTTTCTCTATTGTACTCAAGTTAAGCCCCCACTATAGACAGCACATTGTGCTGGACGCTACAGCATCCCTTCATTAGGAAAGCTTTGGGCAACGATCCTCATCTGAGCTACCTCACCACAGCCTCAGCCCTGGGTGGAACTGGGGGTCATGGAGCCAAGTGGGAAAATTTGTCCAGAAAGGCAGAAGTCCAGAGGGACACAGGACCTGTCCAAGGTTATCCAGCGTCATCCATCCCCTTTCCAGGGGTCATAGCTTCTGGCTCTTACTCCAGGCTGGAAGGGAGGAAGGTTTGGGGGTGATGGTGGTGGTGGGCAGTCAGGAACCAAAGTACTCAGGAAAATGTCCAGCAAGACCCAAGACTCCCTGCATCCTTTCACAGTGGCCTCCAGGGCTCCAGCTTAATTTCTGGACAAGTGTGCTTTCAGAGTCAGCTTAATGGGTTGGGTCTTCCCCACCTAGGAGGTGGATCTGTGGACAGAACAGGGGATGGTAGGAGCTACCCCTTACCCAGGCAGGCTGCATCTTCTAGATCTAGAGCTAGCCCCCTTCTGGGCTTCTGCCGCCTCTTAGCTCTGCAATTCTAACCCTCTTCATCCCTACACTCTCCAATTTCTAAATCAGGAGCTGCAAACTCAGTGTCTACAGGTCTCAGACAGGTGATGCAAACGGGCGTGCTAAACGAGGGCATGGTGGGGACTGTGGTTAAGTGGAGATGAATGCTTGTCTCCAGGCGACCACCATCACTCAGTCCAGCCCACTGTTACCACGTGGGAGCGTGATCCTACACAGCCACGTTTCTCCATCGTTCAAGAGGAATTCTAAATCAGGGTTATTCTTTTTGTTTAAACATGGTGCAGGCCAGCCTTTTCAAAGAGGCCTGCAGGCCAGATTTGGCTCAAAGGCTGTCAATTTGTAACTATTATTCTAAATGCCCTGAGTTCTAAATGCTTCAGAACACTCCAGCATGCCAAACTCACCCCTATGCACATTGACGTCCAGGATGGATGGCACCCATTTGTGGGGCTGAAACTGTTTCCAAACCGCTGCCTTCGACAGCAGGGGTGGTAATGACACTCTGACATTAATATTTAAACCACAAACAGAGTTAGTGTGCTAATACCATCCCTGAAGGCTTCGGACTTGTTTAAGTTTTATCCTTGTGAGACCTAATTATTGTCAGCAATGAATCCTGTAAAGCTGCAGGATTAGGGCTGGGGAAGAGGAACTAGGCAGACCCCTGGGACCCATGGCTTATGGGACTGAAGTGTATGGGCCAAGAGGTGGCCCGTGGGCCTGGCTGGATACCCACTGTTCGTGTGGACCATTGGAGAGGCCTAGGAAGGGGCAAATGGATCTTTGTGCTCTCCTGACTGTCTCCAAAACTAGGGAGCTTGCTCTTCATCCTTCCTGCACGAGGATGGGGGCGCCTCTACCCTGCACTCTGGGCAATTCATGCCAATTTCTGACCTTTTACCTGTTAGCCCAATTGCTTTGTGACTGTGGTCAATCACTTAGCCTTGCTAGACTTAATTTCCCTTTCTGTAAGAATTTCTAGGATGGTTTGAGGGAGAAAAAATATGAATATAGAGGCTAGCATGCAGAGAGAACTGAAGAAAGGATGCTTTCGAATTGTGGTGCTGGAGAAGACTCTTGAGAGTTCTTTGGACTGCAAGGAGATCAAACCAGTTAATCCTCAAGGATATCAACCCTTAATATTCATTGGAAGAACTGATGCTGAAGCTGAAGCTGCAATACTTTGGCCACTTGATGCGAAGAGCCGACCCATTAGAAAAGACCCTGATGCTGGGAAAGATTGAAGGCGAAAGGAAAAGAGGGCAGCGGAGGATGAGATGGTTAGATAGCATCACTGACACAATGAACATGAATTTGAGCAAATGCCAGGAGATGGTGAAGGACAGGGGAGCCCTGCATGCTGCAGTCCACTGGGGACATGACTCGGCGACTGAATAACAACAACAACACGCGGGGAGGACTGGATGGACGGTCACTGCTTTATTGTTTTATTGCTACTGGTCTCTACAGAGGGGTTCACAGGAGAGACGCTTTACAAGGAGCAGATAGAATGGATTGGGGCCCTTCTCCTGTCAGTTCCTGGGTCCCCTCGCAGCACAGGAGCCCCCTCCAAGGCCTGACCCCACAGCTGCTCCCCACATTGCCCTGGTGCTCTCTCCATGCCTCCCTGCTCCCAGCTTGCCCTGGAAAATGGCAGACTGTGAATTTTCTCAGTTTATTTGGGGGAAAGCAAGGCCCAAGATAAAAGCCCTTGGACCAATGTGCTCAAGAAATGAATGGGGCTGTAACTCAGCTGAGGCCTCCTTTGAGGGCGGGAAGGAGGATGCTCAGGCTGCAGGCTGGAGGTGGCAGAGGCTGAGAAACCTGGGGACTAACCAGAGAATGGGCTGAGCCTCCTCTGACCCACCCTGGCCTGGTTTTCTGGCTCAGGAGCAAGAGTAAGATCTTCTTCAGTGGCACCCATGTCAGCACGGAGGACACCAGAGGGGAGTTAGCACCTGTTCCTCCCAAAGCCGTGGAGAAGCTGTGTTCATGCTAAGTCACTCAGTCATGTCTGACTCTTTGTGACCCCCATGGACTATAGCCCACCAGGCTCCTCTGTTCATGGCATTCTTCAGGCAAGAATACTAGAGTGGGTTGCATGCCCTTCTCCAGGGGATCTTCCTAACCCAGGGATTGAACCCGTGCCACTTGCGGTTCCTGCATTGCAGGTGGATTCTTTACCACTGAGCCACCTGGGTGGGGAGGTCATGCACCTCCCCATCCAGGAGAGTCTGGCTGAGTCTGGCTCTATCCCTTAGCATTCTTCCCCACCCCAAAAGGAGGCACTCACCAGCCCTGAAGGCAGCATCCACCGTAGGCCAAGCCGCCTCTTGGGAGGGTGATTAGAGGCATCTCTCAGGGTTTAAAATGCACAAATCCTTTGATCCAGCAGTTGCAGTGCAAGAAATCCACCCTGCAGAGAGATTTAACCTGTGTCCAAAGGGTGGCAAGCTGGAGGGTCTAGAAACCACATCATGCCCATAAGTAGGGAGCTAGTGGGATAAATGGTGGCTCAGCCACACAGCTTTCCTTCTCTTTCCTTGGAGAAGGAAATGACAACCCACTCCAATATTTTTGCCTCAAGAATCCCATGGACAGAGGAGACTGGCGGACTACAGGGTTGCGAATGAATCAGACACGACTGAATGACTAAGCATGCAGCCACACAGCATCCAACGTGAAGTTCAAGAAACAGTGAAGCAGCGCTAATGTGGGAGCAGGGAGTCACTGCCAAGATCTTCTGTTGACGGAAGGAGGGATGGGGAGAGTGGGTGCCTAAGAAGTGAGACAGCGTCACCTAATGACAAATAGTGTATGATCCCACTTACCTGAGGCTCCCAGAGGAACCGAATTCATGGAGACAGAAGGCAGAATGATGGGTTCTGCGGCCTACGGTAGGAGGCAGGACGGTGGAGCGTCAAGGTTCAATGGGGACAGAATTTCAGTTTGGAAAAATGAAAAGTTCTGGACACGGTGTGGTGATGGCTGCCCAGCAACATGAATGCCACTGAAATGTACACTTAAAAATGGTTGGAAAATGGTAAATTTTGTGTTTATAGATAGTTTACTCTTTATAAAAAGGAGGAAAAAAAGAAGGGAAATGGGGGTATGGTTGAGGGGAAGCTTACTTTTCATGGCCTATATTCTTTCACACTGCTTGATCTTTTAAAAATCACATACTGGGGACTTCCCTGGCAGTCCAGTGGTTAAGAATCTGCCTAACAGTTGGAGAGGTGGAGGTTCAGTCCCTGGTCAGGGAATCTAAAATACCACATGCCACGCGTGGAGCCGCTGGGCCTACGACTGGGCCCGCGTGCCACACCTGCTGAGCCTCGGACTCCGGAGCCTGCGCACAGCAACTAGAGAGTCCGTGTTCTGCAGGGGAGGATCTCATGTGATGCAGTGAAGATCTCATGTGCTGCAACTAAGACCTGACATAGCCAAATAAATAAATAAAATAAATATTAAAAAATCACATACTATATATGTATTATAAAATTTACTACCAAAAACTAATTATGTCACAGTGATTCCTTCTTCTGCCCATGTCGGCCACGCTCAGCACACCCCACCCAGAGTTGAGGGGGTAAAGGTTAGTGTTGGAGCAGCGGGTTTGGAACAAGACTCACGGTCTTGGCTCATGCAACACTTGCTGTGTGAGCTGGGGAAGACCAGGGGAGCCTCTCAGCTTCCCTGGGCCTCATCTGTATGAAGAGGAGGCTGGATACAGGCAGCTCGGCCCAGCAGAGCATCCTGGGCAGGGCTGGGTGAGCTGGCCTTGCACGTCGAGTCCAGCAGCAGCCCTGGGGTGGGTGCTCTGAGAAGGAGGAGCCGGCCTGAGCCCCCTGCTGCAGCCCCCACAGTGCCTCATCCACCTGAGCCCTCCAGCTGAGTGCAAGCCCCACTTGTCAACCCCAGACCACCACGCAGAGGAAGTGAGGCCCTCGCCTTCCAACTCCATTTCTGGCCTTCTAGCAGCTCCTGGGCTGGATGGGGTCACCACCAGGGCACCCAGCATTGAAACAGAGTGAAGGAAAAACAGTGCCCTTCCTGAGAACCAGGCGCTTCCAGGGTGTGAGATTGCCCCTCTGAATAGATGGGGCATCTACGGCCCAGGGAGTGGATCTGTCTGTCCTGGGTGTCCGGATTCTGTGACAATGATGTTGAGCAGGGTCTAAGCTCCCACCCCTGACCCCCCAGGCCAGGTGGCTTCCACTCTGCTGGGACCAGACTCTGCTGAGCAGTGACTGGGTGGGGTGAGTGAGGAGGAGGAGGATGCCTGAACTGGGGGGTGGGAAGGGACCATGGGGGCAGGAAGATGAAAAGACTCATCACCTGGAGTGGTGAGGGCATATGAGAGTTGGAGGTGCTGGAGTTCGCATCCCCCCACAAGGTGGTGAGGGGACAGCTCTGGAGCCAGGCAGGCCTGGGTATGAGTCCCCACGTCTGCCTCAGGGTTTCTGCTCCGGAGTGGGGTTATTTCCTCCTCCATAAACTGGTGGTAAACTCACATCTGCCACTCAGGGGGCTGTGAGCATTAAACAAGACAACAGTGCAAAGTACCTGGCCCCCTGCCTGCTCATCATGGGGGTGCTTGATGGGAGCTCTTATGATTACCATCATCATCATTGTTACCCGAGACGAGGTTGGGGTGGGGTGGTGGTGGGGTGGCGGGAGGGGGTGGGTTTCAGCACCTAGAAGGCTGTCTTTTGGAGATACATTTGGTGGCTCAGATGGTAGAGAATCTGCCTACAATGCAGGAGACCTGGGTTCGATCCCTTGGTCAGGAAGATCCCCTGGAGAAGAATACTGGCAAACCCACTCCAGTATTCTTGCCTGGAGAATTCCATGGGCAGCAGAGCCTGGTGGGCAACAGTCCATGTGGTCACAAAGAGTCAGACACACCTGAGCAACTAACACTTTCACTTTTTCTTTAGAGAAAAAAGGAAGCACAGAAAGGAAAGCTAGGTAGGGGCTGGAATGGGATAAGGGTGATGGCGGGGGAAGCACAGGCTGGGAGGAAGATGAGGAATTTGGCTCTGGACTCAAGAGCAGAAACTGGCAAATGGGACACAGGGATCCTCACCTCCTTAGGTGCCCTCCATCAGCCTTTCTGGCTGCACCCTCGGGCCTCCTTGGGCCTCCTGTCCTGCTTTCTGCAGGCTCTAATCTGCCCTCTTTCCTAGAATCCATCCATTTGCAGGGCACTGGCTCAATATTCCCCAGGAGGGATTTGAGTTGAAACAGTAATTAATTGTGAGAGGGATGGTTCCTGGTGGGCTGTGGTGAGGAGCTGGACAGAAGTGCTAGCAGACAGACTGACGGCCGCCTGCGGACCTTGTGCGCAGGAATCCTCGGGTGCCTGGATGCCTCCCACCCCTGTACATCCCACCTCAACTACAGAGAGAGAAAACCAAGGTCTCAAGAGACCAAAGGTCTGGTTCAAGGCACAGAGATAGAACCTTGGCGTAGGCCGCTGGGCAGAGCAGCTGCTGTGCAGGGCGAAGGAAGGACGCAAGCTCTGGGCAGAAGGTCTGAAACCCTTAGCCCTGTGCGCCTTTCTTGGGGATCACAGTGGTTGGGACTGTGTGATTTGGAGGGTGTTGATTGAACTTCTCATGGAAAAAAGAAGGGCTGAGCTGTGAATGGCTGGCTCCACTAACACCTCAAAACCTGCTGAATGAATTCATGAATTGAATCTTAGAAAATAGCTGAGAGCAGAGTGTGTCATCTTATCCCTTGATTTGTAGGTGATCAACCCTGGAGAAGGGAGTGGCTACCCACTCCAGTATTCTCTCCTGGAGAAGTCCATGGACAGAGGAGCCTGAGGGAGCTGCAGTCCATGGGCTTGAGAAGAGCTGGACACGACTGAGGGACTAACACTTTCAATACTTCTTGAGCTGTGTGCCTGGCCTGTGTGGGCTCTGGATGAGGGTTATCTTCCTTGGACGTGGGGCATCACGGGCTCCAGCAAGCACTGCATAGACTCAAGTTCAAATGTCACTTACCCTGAACAAGTCACTTCTTATGGAGTTGGTGTTCCGATCAGCACCATTTGACAGAGAGGGTCAAATGAGACCTGAGTCTCTGAGAAGCTGATGTCTTGCCCGAGGGCCCTGGTTGATCTAACTCCAGAGCCTGTCCCATTCACCAATACGTTGCCCGATCAATGTGGTCTAAAGCAGGGGTTCCCGAAACCCTAGCCCACAGCCTGTTAGGAACCAGGCTGCACAGCAGGAGGTGAGTGGCTCCCCATTACTCTCATTACTGCTTGAGCCATCCCCTCAGTACCCCCACCCCCACCCCACTCCGTGTATAAACTATCTTCCACGAAACCGGTCCCTAGTGCCAAAAAGGTTGGGACCGTTGGTCTAAAGGAAGCTGATGACATCTGTGGCAGAGCACAGAAGGAGGACGGGGGACTCTGGGTCCCACTGTGATCCTACTCTTGAGTCCAGAACCAAATCATTGTCCTCTCCCCAGCCTGCTTTCCCGACTGTCAGCCCTGCCCTGTCCCAGTCCTTGGGTAGTCTCCAGCCCCCTCTGTGCCTCCTCTCATGTGGATCTAGTTTGATACGGGAGACAGCAAGGCATCCTGGGCTTTAGCCCAGGCTGCAACTGTGACCCTAAGTAAGTCATTTCCTTTTCTGGTCTGTTTTCTCATCTGTGAAGTGGCCTCTGCCCTTGACTCAACCGGGTGTTTCAGACTCAACACTGTGGGAAGGAAACTGATCCAGAGATGCCTCCACCCATTGTAAAGGGGCCAGAGACTCAAAGCAGAAGCCATCGGGAGTGGAGGGGAGGGGAGGGAGCTCTACCCCCGCCCCCAAGCTCTGTGGCCTTACCAGTAGCTCTTACTCCACATCCAGGGAGGGGAGCTGGCACAGGGACCAGCTAATCGTCCCCAGAGAGCCAATCATTCTGGCCAAGTCTGAGGATGCGTTCCACTGTCATTGTTAACACTTGAGTTACCCCTTAATCCTCCAGGCTCAGGAGGCTGTCCAGATGAGCCTGCCTTCCCTAAGTATTCATGGGGAAGAATTCAAAAGGAGCAGGCTGGGGAGGTCAACACAGGCTGACACGGGGTGCTGGGAGGGGGCTCCGAGGGCCGGGAGGGAAGAACATGGGCTTGGTCCCAGTTTGACCACACGCTCTCTCTGGCAGGTCCCTTCCCATCTCTGCTGTCCTGGGCCTCTGCCGAGGGCTCCCCCTGCTCCGTCCATTCTGGGCACATATGCAGCCTGAACCTGCATACAACAGACACCCTGCCCATCTAACTCACTGCTAAAAGCCTCGTACCCAGCTCCCGGAAGGGTCCCAGTGCACCTCTGCCTCTGGTGTTCTCTCTCTTCTCCCCCACCTCCCCACCCCATCCCTTGCTTCTCACCCGAACCAGGGTCCCTGTCATCCCTTGTGGTCCGAGCAGAGGGATGACATGCCCATGCTTTGCGGGACTCCATCCTTGGCCAGTGACGCAGGTCCCCTCGATGGTGTGAGCCCCGGGTGGGGTGAGCCGTGCATCCGGACCGTGACAGCGGGAGGACCAGACGACCTTACTCAGAGCATCCTGGGCTGAGAGGCTTTAATTTATTTAATCAATTCCGACCCCCAGGCTGGGGAAGGAAAACTGCAGGATATTAAATCTGTCGCTCTCGCCAATCTGTCATAGGCATGTCGGAGCACACTGATTCCCCTCAGCCCGCCTTTATTAACTATCTCCTCGGGGAGCTGCTGGCTCCGCCAGGCCTGGCCTGGACCCTGCCCAGGAGCAGTGAGCAGATTGCAGGTGGAAAGGAGGGCTCTGGGGCAGGGGCACAAGAACCATTCAGGGGACAAATATAACGAGGAAATGTTTAGCACTGGGAGGCAAGGACCTTGAAGATCATTTGTAATTTAAGTCCTTCCCTTTAGGGATAAGGAACCCGAGTCTGGAGAACAGTGTCACCCTGAGTACAGCCAGGTGGGGGCAGGACTGGAACCAGAATCCAAGATTCCTAACACCCAGGCCAGGGTTCACTTTATTTATTGAATCAACATGTTTTTCCTGGGTGAGTGCTAAGTGGTGATAGTATTGATTGTTCAGTGGGTCCAGTATTAGGTTCCGATTACTGCTGTAATGAATCACCTCAGCTTGCTGCTGCTGCTGCTGCTGCTAAGTCGCTTCAATCGTGTCCGACTCTGTGCGACCCCATAGACAGCAGCCCACCAGGCTCCACCGTCCCTGGGATTCTCCAGGCAAGAACACTGGAGTGGGTTGCCATTTCCTTCTCCAATGCATGTAAGTGAAAAGTGAAAGTGAAGTCGTTCAGTCGTGTCTGACTCTTCGCAACCACATGGACGGCAGCCCACCAGGCTCCTCTGTCCATGGGATTTTCCAGGCAAGAGTACTGGAGTGGGGTGCCATTGCCTTCTCCGCACCACAGCTTAGTGGCTTTCAAACAACACAGATTTAGTGTCCTGCAGTTCTGGAGGTCAGAAGTGTGAAATGAGTCTCTCGGGCTAAAATCAAGGTGTTGGTTGGGCCTAGAGTCCTGGAGACTCTAGGGGAGAATCCATCTTTGTGTCTTTTCCAGCTTCTAGGGGCTGTCTGCATTCCTTAGCTTGTGGTCTCCTTTCATGTTCAAAGCCAGCAATATCAGCTTGAATCTTCCTGACACAGCATCACCTTGACATTGACCCTCCCACCTCCCTCGTCCACTTCTAAGATCCCTTGTGATTAATTTGGACCCACATGGATAATCCAGCTTAATCTCCACATCTCAGGGTCAACTGATTAGCCATCTTAATTTCATCTGCAAACCTGACGCCTCTTGCCACATAAGGTGTCACATTCACAGATTTTGGGGATTAGGACGTGGACATCTTTGGAGGCCACTATTCTTCCAATCACAGACATCCTCATGGATCATGCACCAGGCTGAGCATTTTACATTCAGCACCTCACTTCATGCTGATAACTTGATAAAAATCACTGCTAGTTTGTTCCCATTACACAGATGAGAAAACTGAGCCTCGGGGAGATTGAGACTTGCTAAACCACACAGCTAATTAGCGGTGGAGCTGGGATTTGGACTTGGGTACACATGAGCCCAGAGGCCACTCTCCCCTGCTCTGCTGCTGTTGGGGTGGGTCACAATGTTCTACCATCCAGGGAGAGGTAGTCTGGACTTGGTGCTGTGGGTCTAGACGAAGAGGGAAGATAGCTTTGGCCCACAGAGCCAGGTGAAGAAGCCACACTTTGGAAGAGGAGGGATGTGGACAGTCCCCCAGATTTTGGGAGGCACTTTCTGTCCTAAATAATTGAATGTCCTGCCCCGCCTTTCTCTCCCCAGCCTACTCTCTCATATGATTTATTTGCTCACAAAATTGAAGGCCTTCTTCCCTGGTACCATTTTCTATTTAGCTTAGACAAATACTTAGCATCCAGACCTGACCTTAATTTCCTTAAATATCAGGGACCCTGGAGGATGGAGAGTTGGCCCAGTGGGTGAGGGTATCAGTGAGTATGGGATGGGGATGCTGTGACCCCTTTCCCAGGTAAGGACCACGTCTGCCCGTGACCAGCCGGGTGCATGGCTCCTCCTCCCTCTCTCCACACCTGTCAGGTCTCCCTACCACTGAGGCTGCAGGAAGAGATGGGGGCAGATGGCAAGGACCCAGCCACTCTGCCTATTGCCTGCTGGACCAGGGTCTCTGTACAGGGGTGAGGGGGAGAGTGACTATGGCATCCAGCCCCCCAGGGCTCCCTCCCTATGGTGTGGCCTGAGGGAAGGGGAATGGGGAGTGTGGCCAGAGAGAGAGGGTGAGGGGCCTCAGGCTAGGGCTGCCAGGAAGAGGTGGGGGAGGGGGGCTGGTGACTGTTTTTTTCCTCTTCCACACATTCTCTCATTGACTCATTTCATTCATTGAAATGTTTCCTGTGCTGGGCCTGGGGATCAGAAATATAAGTCCAGGGACTTCCCCAGTGATTCAGTGGTTATCGCTCCGAGCTTCTGCTACAAGGGTCACAGATTCAATCCCTCGTCAGGGAACTAAGATCCCACATGTCATGTGGTGCCGCAAAAAATAAGAAAAAGAAATATAAGTCCAGTGTTGATTTGTAGAGGCTGGTGTCCCAGAGGTTGGCTGATGACAGGAGGTGTATAGAGACCTGGATGAGGCGGGGATGGGGGGAAGGGGCGAGGTCAGGATGAAGAAGAGTGACCAAGCTTAGTCCAGAGAACGAGTTACACAGGCTCCCTGCCAGCGGCCACCTGTCTAAAGGAGGACAAGGGGCAGACAGGATGCGGGGCTGGGGATACTGGCTGGGGGCCTGGATGGTGCAACTGGGAAGCCAAAAGGGTGGCGCCAGTGGGAGGTTGGGGCCCTGGGGTCCTATTCTCAGATCTGCCTCTGAAGTCAGCAGTAAGGTCCTCACCCGCCTGCCTGCCCCCGCCCTGAGCCCATCCCTCCCTCTCTCCTCCCCATTTGAGTAAATGGGGCCCTGTGGGGAGCAAGGCCTCTACAAACCAGGGAACATGGAGGATTGCCAGCCATCCCAAGAAGCTAGGAGAGAGGCAAGGAACAGACCCTTCGCCAGAGCCTTCAGGAGGAACCAAACGTGCCCGCACCATGACTTGTGGACTTCTAGCCTCCTGAATGCTGAGAGAACGAGCTTCTGTTGCTTTCAGCCACCCCGTGTGTATTTCCTGTTATAGGAAACTAAGACACCCTTGTTATGATGGATGAAGAACTATGAACGTGCGTCTGTGTATACAGTGCTGCTCAATAACTCTGGCTCCCTTAGGTCTCCTTGATGCTGAACCTTTCTTTACCATCTCCTCCCCCTCTCCTCCTCTCCTGGTGTCCCCATGTCCTCCCTCTTTGGCTTCTCAGGCCAGGCCAGCCTGAGCTGGGGGTGTGACTCAGGCCAGAGCGGCTCCTGGCCCCACGCTGAGGCCCGCAACACCTCATTATCAGGCAGAATGTGGTGCAATTTCACCCATGGACAGCGCTGAAAGCTGGGCCTTTGCTGGGGTAATGGATGGGCCGGAAGCCGCTATTGGTGCCTCCCACCCCCTCTTGGGCCTGGCAAATCTCTAAAGCACCCAAGAAGCTGGCACAAACACACTTCACAGCTGAGGCGCACAGATAAACCTCAACAGAGCTCAGGGCTGTTTGGTCCTGATCAGGAAATTAATGGGTCTTTCTGTGGGCAGTGCCTCTTGGCCGGCCCCCGCCCCCGCCCCGGGGCCTCACTTCTGCCTGCCCATCTCTCCCTCCCAGGGCTTTGTTTTCTTTTCCCCTTTGTTTCCTGTTTGTGATAAACAAGATTCATGCCAGCCCAGCCGGGCCCTGTCACCCTGCCCAAGCCTGGCTGTATATATCAGTGATGAGCTGCTGTGGCTGCGGCCACGGCCGGTCAGCGGCACGGCAGTGAGGACCTGATGGGAAGTGCTACGGGGGCGAAGGCAGAGGCGATGGGGGGCATAGGGAGGCAGCAGAGCACCAGGTGTCTGTGCAGTGCTGCTGAACACTGGGCACCGAGGGGGACACACAGAAGTGACGGTGGCCGGGCACTAGGGGATTAACCCTCTCTGCCCTGACAGCTGTAAGCAGCTTGGTTCCTACGGCTGCTGTAACACAGTATCACCAGCTGTTGTTGTTGTTTAGTCAGTCAATCATGTCCAGCTTTTTGTGACCCCATGGACTGTAACCCGCCAGGCTCCTCTGTCCGTGGGATTCTCCAGGCAAGAATACTGGAATGGGTTGCCATTTCCTTCTCCAGGTGATCTTCCTGACCCCGGGATTGAACCTGAGTTTCCCACATTAGCAGGCAGATTCTTTACTGCTGAGCCACCACTGGGAAGCTTACAAAACCAGATGTTCTCTCACAGTTCTGGAAGCCAGAAGCCCGATATCGAGGTGTCAGCAGGGCCACCCTCTCTCTGGAGGCTCTGGGAAAAGATGCTTACTTGCCTCTTCCAGCTTCTGGGATGGCCAGCCATCCTCAGCTTCGGAGACTACATCACTCTAGTGTTCACTTCTGAGTGCACCTCGCCCTTCCCCTCTCAGATCTGTGTCCATACACAGCATTCTCCTCCACTTGTTTCTCTTCTCTACTTATGAAGACACCAGTCACATTAGATTAAGGGTCCACCCTACTCCAGTACACCCTCATCTGAGCTAATTACATTCGCAACGATCCCATATCCAAACGAGGTCACATTCACAGAGACTGGGCGTTATGACTTCAACATAGCTTTTAGTTTTTTGGCCATGCTGTGAGGCACGTGGGGTCCTAGTTCCCTGGCCAGGGATCGAACCCATGTCTCCTGCAATGGAAGCCCAGAATCCAAACCACTGAACCACCAGGGAAATCCCAGGGTTTCAGCACATCTTTTGGGAGTCATGATTCCACCCATAATAGCTCCCAGGTCTCCCTGAGGTCTGGTCCTTGCCTCCCTCTCTGTATCCATCTCTCATCACAGCCCTCATGTATCTGACATTTGCCATCCTGGTAACTCACCATTCCCTAATGGCCACTCCTCTGTATGTGTCATTCCTCTCCCTGGATACCTGGCTCATGTCTAGCCGCCCATCTGTGCCCCCTAGGACTGGCCAATTGGTGAATGCCTCCTCATCCATCAAGATCAAGCTTAGCTGTCACCTCTCCCAGGAACCCTCCCTGACCCTGCGCTTCAGGCTCCCTCAGCTTACCACCCATAGGGTGGTCTTAACTCATCTGCCCTGCTTCCTCAGGCTCTTAGCTTACAGGCTCCGAATTGGGAGGCTCTGTGTCTCCCCTCTGTGTCCTCAGCACATGCATGCCCAGTGAATCATTGCGTGAGGGATCCTACCCAACAACACTTACTGAGTATTTATGAGGTCTTAATGCCAGACACTGTCCTGAGCCCTTTCTTTGTATTAACCCTTTTAACTCCCAAAATAACCCTACGAGGTAGGTGCTATTTTTATCCCTATTATACAGATGAATAAACGGAACTCAGAGTGGTTAAGTAACTTGCCCAAGGTCTTTGTTGGTGTTCAGTTGCTAAGTTGTCTCTGACTGTTTGCAACCCCAAGAACTGCAGCATGCCAGGGTCCTCTGTCCTCCACTGTCTCTGGGAGTGTGCTCAAATTCATATCCATTGAGTCAGTGGTGCCACCTAACCATCTCATCCTCTGTCATCCCCTTCTCTTTTTGCCTTCAATCTTTCCCAGCATCAGGGGCTTTTCCAATGTGTCTGTTCTTCACATCAGATGGAGCTTCAGCATCAGTCCTTCCCAAAGAATATTCAGGGTTGATTTCCTTTAGTATTAGCCCAAAGTCTAATGATGGATAAACTACAGAGGTGGAGATATGACTCTGGCAGCATGAGGGAGGACCCTACTCTTCCTTGAAGGGCCACACAGATGGGGAGCAGGAAGACAGCATGTACTTCAGGGTTCAAGGAGACGCCCAGAGCATTGGTGTGTGGTGTGTCCCTGGACAGAGGAGAAGGTATTCTTGCTGGGGTCCTTCCTCTTATCCCTGAGATTGTGATTGCCCCTGTACCTCTCCACCCTGTTCTTTTCTTTAAAATTTTATTTATTTGGCTGTGTCGTGTCTCAGTGGTTGCCACATGCAGGCTTAGTTGCTCCATAGTATGTGGGATCTTAGTTCCCCGATCAGGGATTGAACCTGGGTCCCCCACGCTGTAAGGTGGATTTTTAACCACTGGACCTACCTGGCTCTGACAGAGCTCTGCCCACGTCACAGCAGTGGGTCTTAACCAGCTGAGCCTCTGTGCCCTGCTTCAGCACACCAGAGCAGCCAATCAGTGAGGCTCAGAAAGAAACAGCTGAAAAATGCCTCAACTCACCACCAGGAAGGAGGAAGGCTTGGCTTTGGGGTCAGACTGGCTGGTGTTTCAAGCCCAATACTGCCCAATACTGCCGCATATCAGCTGTGTTACCTTGGCCCAGTCACTCGAGCTCTCTGAGCTCTTGTTTCCCAGTAAGGGAAGCTGTGACAGGCAAGTAGGGAGCAGGCCCAGAAAGTCAACAGACAGTTGATGGCAGCCATCCCTGCCTGTCCTTGTCTCTTCCTCCCAAGAGGCTCAGCACCATCCTCCATGGGTGATGGATGCAGCTTCCATTGCCTTTGCATTTAATTCACTTACTTAAATTTCAACAATTTTTTTTTTAAGAAATGAAGCAAAACACAGATAAACAGCCATTTAGAATCATGACTCCATAATCCAGGAATTCTCCTTCCCATGCAATCTGTTCAGCAATTATTTTGTGAGGTGGGAGGGAGAGCATCATGGGAAACTGCAATATGCAAATTCTGAGCGGAAGGAGTGGGGTGGGCAGGGGAAGGAGAGGAATGCCCAATTTCTCCAGACAGGTCTTTCTTCCCAGAAACGTAGGCATGTGTCCTGGTTTGGGAATACAACAGTCTGAGTCTCTGTGAACTCCAGGAGAGAGGTGTCTGCATGCCAAGTCAAGGGTTGGGTGAGGGACAGCCATGTGAGGACAAAGGTTCCCATTTACAGGTAGTAAAATGGCCAGTGGGTATTCTTGGGGCCAGCTATGCTCAGGGGCCCAGGAATTGCCTGGGTCACTCATCCAATGGCCTTGGAAAGAGCTAGGCTCGGGGTAGGGCTCTGGCTCTGTCACTTTCTGTCTCTGACAGCTTTGGCCAAATCCCTGAGCCTCTCAGGACCTGTTTCCTTGACTGTAAAATGGTAACAGCAGTACTTACCTGGTAGCTGGGTGGTGAGAACTGAGAGAAAATGAGTGGCAGTGTTCAGCATCACTTCTGGCCCCTGGGGAAGGGGCTGAACTCACAGCAGCCTGATGCCAATAACCCCAGACAGAGGAGAGACCACTGCCTTGACACACTGCAGAGAAAAAGCAGAGGAAAGAGACAAGAGTTCTGCGCGAGAGGTCGGGAAAGGCTTCCTGGAGGAGACAGCATTCCCATAGCATTCCCCCAGGAGACGGAGTTTGAGCTGGAACTTGGATGAGGATAAGCTGGATTCCTGTAGCTGGGGGAGGCACAGGAATAAAAACCTAGTCCCGGAAGCCTCCTGCAAGGACCCTGGGAAGGTTAGATATGAGCTTCTGCACATAGGGCTTGGTGTGCATGAGCTGCTCAGTGCACATCGCCTTCACATAAGACATGGAATACAGCCATGTTCAACATATGTCCTCGTCTTTCCTCTTCTCATCCTTCTTTGTGAGCAGGGGCACATGTCCCCCTTGCTGTACTGTTACATCTCCCATGGCTGAACGCACAGTAGGTTCTCAGTAAGTGTGGACAGACTGGACCTCGCCCCTCCTCCCACCCAGCTGAGCTGAGTGCAGCGATGGGAGGCGTGCAGGTGAGCAGAGACAGCTTCTCAATGTCCTTGGAACTGGCCTTGACATGTGAGCATGACTAGTCCTGGTGCCTATGTCCCCTGCACTCTGGCATCCATCATCTGACCACAATTACTGCCTCCCTGACTCACCCCTTAGCTCCTGGCTGGAGATGCGGGGATGCTGCTGTGGCCTCGCTCCCTGCCTCCCACTTTCCTGGGAAGGAGCCAGGCCAGATAGACTGTGCCGGGCACCAGGATGGGCTGTGCCAGGGCCAGCACTGGCCTTTGAGTGACAGAGGATTGGCAGGTGGGAAGTTGGTCGATATGCAGTTAAAATGAGGTGTAAAAGATACTGTGACCAGAAGGACGCCTTGCCTCCTTACACAGGGTATCTGGGTGTCTCATTTAGTAACATTTATCCTGAGCATCTATCCTTACTGAGCTCAGGGCTGGGTGCTAAGGATCCCAGTGGTCCTTAATTTCCAGGGGCTGCGGTCCACTGAGGGAGGCAGATTATAATGAAGAGGGAACGCAGGGAGGAAGTTCTACCATCCTCAGGGAAGTTCACGTGTCCCTACCTGGGGGTAGGGGGTGGGGGGTGGAGGGCGGTTCACTGAGGAGGTGACATTTGACTTGGGCCTTGGTGGCAGCATAAGGTAAGTCCAGAGGAGGAGGCAAAGAAGTGTTTTGCAAAGTGTGGAGGTGTGAAAGGGTGTGATGCTAGGGTGGGGTCACCTGCCTTCCAACACATCTTTGTGGCCCATGTAGAGGTACCAGCTTCCACAGCTTTCTTAGAGCTAGTGGAGGAGGAGCAGGAGGAGAAAAAAAGCACCATTTCTAAGGTCTGAGGCCCCCACTGGCCACTGACATAGAGGTGGAGGCATTCTTAGAGATCAGGGAGCATCTGGGGTCCCAAAGAGAGTTTAATTTCAGTGCCAACCCAGCCACCTGGGAAGGCTGCTCTCCCTGTGTGTGTGTGGGTGGAGGGGCAGGGAAAGGTAGGGGGCAGTGTTGGGGAATGTGCTGGGAAAAGCTTTCTGGTCAACCAAGACTCAGTGGAAAATAGTGCTGTGATGCATTAGTAATGTCTGCCAGGGGAACACTGTGCAGGGGGCAGCCCTGATGTGGTCCAGCTCCCTCAGTTTCCACATGTGGAGAAGTAGTGCAGTGATGGATTAGTAATGTCTGCCAGGGGAACACTGTGCAGGGAGCAGCCCTGATGTGGTCCAGCTCCCTCAGTTTCCACATGTGGAGAAGTAGTGCAGTGATGGATTAGTAATGTCTGCCAGGGGAACACTGTGTAGGGGGCAGCCCTGACCTGGTCTGGCTCCCTCAGTTTCCACATGTGGAGATGGAAGCCCAAGGACACACAGAGCCTGGGGAGATACAAGATCTTCTCTCAGTCCAGGGCTCTCTCCATTAGACTGCTGGTCCTCGAAATTCAACATTCACAAGAATCAGGAAGAGCCTGTCAAGTCACAGATTCTGGGTCCCACTCCTAGAGTTTCTGATCCTGAAATTTACATTCTTTTTTTAGATTTTGTTTGATGTGGACCATTTTTTAAAAGTCTTTTTACTAAATTTGTCACAATAATTTCTTCTGTTTTATGTTTTGGTTTTTTGGCCAGAAGGCATGTGGGATCTTAGCTCCCCAACCAGGGATTGAACCTGCATGCCCTGTATTGAAAGGCGAAGATTTAACCATTGCACCACCAAGGAAGTCCCTGAAATTTACATTTCTAACAAACTCCCAGGGAATCCTTCTGTGGCTGATCTGGGGACCTCACTTGGAGGACCCCTGCTCCACACCCACCTGCTGGGTTGAAAAATGAAATAACCTCATTTCTGAAAACTGGGGAGAACCACGCCCTCCTGAGCTCCTAGGGTTGTAATGAAGAGAATATAAAGTCAAGTTTGGGAATGTCTCTGTAAAGCAAAAGCAATGGTCAACCTCGGCCGCACATTTGGACCACTTGCCAGACATTAGAAAGTCCCATTTGAAAAGAAATAGCAATGATGCGGCATGATGGAGGTGTTAGCTAGTGCTATGGTGGCCATTGCTTTTCAATAGGTAAGTGTATCAAATCAACACATTGTACACCTTAAACTTACACAATGTTAGATGTCAATTACATCTCAAAAAAGTCTTGTTGCAATTCAATCGGGGTTGGGAAGATCCTCTGGAGAAGGGCATGGCAACCCACTCCAGTATTCTTGCCTGGAGAATCCCATGGAAGAGCCTGGCAGGGGTAGAGCCTGCAGTCCATAGGGTTGCACAGAGTTGCACACGACTGAAGTGAGTTAGCACTCACGCATGCACCCAGGCCACAGCTCAGATCAATTAAATCAGAATCCCCAGGGTAGATCCAGGCTTCGGGGTTTTCTAAACCTCACCTGGTGATTCTAACGTGTGGTCAGCCTTGAGGAAGAGTGAGGCAACTTGTTGAAAATGCAGCTTCACCTTCAGTAGATCCAGGATAGGGCTGAAAGTCTGCATTTTTAATAAATGTCCAGGTGTTGCTCATGCTGCTGGTCCATGGACCATACTTGGAGAAGCAAAGTCCAGAGGAGAGAAAGAACCTGTTACTATCATCTCTGAGGCTGGGCACATTCAGGATGTTTTAACTAGGCAGTTAATGGTTCATCCTCAGGTTTGCATCCTCCCTCTCTGTTACCAGTGTTACCAGCAGGTCATCCTGAATAAAGCACTGTTCTCATCATCTCTGCTGCCATGCCTGTGGGCATCCAGGGACCACTGCAGTGCTCATTGCCAAGTGTAGCCCCTGCAGGCCCCAAGCTGCTTTGTCAGGCAGGAGCCAAGCACACCATCCGCCACCCCTCATTTCCTTCATCTCCATTCTGGTCTTTAGCAAATAGCGTCAGATATGATAGATTTTTGTTTGCAAAACCAGCCTCAAGGCTGGAAATTGACATCTCCGTTTCTCTGTTGCATCCTTTATATCTTACTGCCTTTTTGCCCATGATTTTCCCTTGTCAGTTGGCCGCATGGTGTTTCAATCAATTCATGCATTGACTGAGAACCTACTGTGTGCAAAGAGGATGAGAGTTTGCTCTATGATGTTGAGCAAGTCTTTTACTCACTCTAACTGTGCAGCTTATGGGTCAGGACCTTTTTTTAGTCACTTAGTGTCCTCAGATCCTAGCACAGTGCCTGGCAAGTAGACTGCTCAACCAGCATTTGGTAAATGGATGCTGCTGAATGAATGAAGTCAGGACCTCTGAGAGCCTCAGTTTCTTTGCCTATAGAATGGGAGTGGTAAGGCCTGTTTCATAAGGGTGTAGTGAGGCTCATTATTAGTGGGGAGGCCTCCCACTTTGGCCACCTGATGTGAAGAGCTGACTCATTGGGAAAGAGCCTGATGCTGAGGAAAATTGAAGGCCAAAGGAGAAGGGGGTGGCAGAGGATGAGATGGTTAGATAGCACCGTCAACTCAATGGACATGAATTTGAGCATACTCTGGGAGATAGTGGAGGACAGAGGAGCCCGGCATGCTATAGTCCTTGGAGTTGCAAAGAGTTGGACATGACCTAGTGACTGAACAGCAACAAACTGACCCAAAGATATAGAAGCAAGTCACTGGAGAAGTGAAGCTAGAACCCAGGTCTATTACACCCAGAAAACTCCATTCAGTGCAAGAGAACCATTTGCTCTCAAGGAACATTGGCCAGACTGGAAGTGAGCCTGGATCCAGAAGTCATGGCTAGGAGAAGGGCCTGTGAGTTGGAGAGGAAAAGAGCCAGGGGCAGCTTCAGATCTGGCAAAGGGATGTAGCCCAGGAGCCAGGTCAGCGTTGGCATCTTTGAAAATTGTCTTAGCAGGTAGGGAAGCCAGAGTGAGGTGTGAGCCTTCCTTTCCTTTCCTGAAGTATCTGCTCAGAAAGGTTAGCCAGCAAAAGTGGGCACTGATGCCAAGCTAGAGGTTGGCACACTGGGGCCAGGTCCCTGGCACAGAGGAATCCAGTCTGGGGCAGACTTCTCTGCTGGCCAAGTGCAGCTCTTCCAAGGGCCATCCACATCATCCACCTTTGCATCTGAGCATCCTTTGTGCTTTTCAGACCCTTGTCTGTGGCAACCTTTCCTAGCATCACTGTCCCAGGCCAGCTCAAACTCCATCTTCTGCTTGGGTGAAGGGGTGAGAGGGTGTCTTGTAGGAGCACAGCCATGAAAGGCTACAGGTTGATGTCATCGCCGAGACCAGGAAGCTGGGATTATGCATCTCATTGCAACCAGCCCTCCCGGGGCCAACCTACAGTCTAGTGCCTGGTGTTGCAGGAAGTCCTGGTATAGGATAAATGTGCTAACACCAATGCAGGTGCATAAAGACATGTTAGTTCTTCCCCTTCTACACACGCATAGCTGTGGAACCCTTTCCTCATTGCTCTAAGTCGTGCTTAATGTCTAAGGACTTTAACTTCCTGAGATTCAACGGATTTATGATTCTAAGCATTCTTAGTTCTAGGTGTCCAAAATTTTATGATTAATGGGTCCCAAGTTTACTTAAACTCTTTCAGTTCAAGTGACAGAAAATCTCTTCCACCTGATCTCCTAGAAGAAAAGTCCAAAAGTAGACTAGGACTTAAGGCATAGTTTGATCTAGGAGCTCAAGTCAAATCTCTCTCTGTCCCCCAGTTCATGGTGACATTGAAACACTTTATTCTTGGAATTGACATGGTGGCATTGTGGCTGCTAGTAACACAAAGCCTGTAGTTTCTTAGTTCCAAGTCCTGCAGGAAAAGCAGTCTCTTCCAGGCTTCCTCTAACTTCTCATATCAGACCCAGCAATTTGACAAAAAGCCCAGGACTGAAATCTCACAAGGCTGGATTTGCCACGAGTCTATCCTTGAATAAATCCCTGTAGCCAAGAGGATGATGGAATACCCTGATTGGCTTAGGCCTGGGTCACATGTATGTTGCTCTCACCCAAATCACGTGGCCTGAAGGGGAATGGTGGTTCTCCGTTGGAAACCAGTGGGCAGCTAGCAAAAGAATGGTGAACAGGTGCAGGAAGGCAGAAATTAAAAAGTGTCCCCACACTGAGACTCTGAGGCTATGGAGATGAGTGATCCCATGAGAACTTGATACAAAGATTCAGGGGATCCCTAAAGCTCGCCTCTCAGATTTGAGACAATGGGTGGGACTGGAAGGTGGGGGTGAAGGTAACTCTTCAGTCTCCCAGGTTAAATGAATTCCATGTCCTTTATTCTTCTTTACATTCAATTCGTGGAACCTGAGTATTCTTACATCTCTTCTCCACTGTTATTTTGAAAATAGCATGGCTATGTTTCCTATGGGGAAGGTGGAGAGTGAGCTGAAGGCTCTGTGATTAGTGGCTGTGGAGAAGGAAGCTGGGGAGCCTGTCTGGCGGCTTCAGGGGGTAGTCAGTTATCAGTTTGAATCTGTAAGAGGAAAGGTAGAGTCTTAAGCACAGCATAGAGGATTGAATCAACTCAATCCTCAATCAGCATTGAGGATTGGCCTCAACTCCTCACTCTCCGGATTAGTATTTCACATTTCACACCCTTGCCAGGGCTACATGAGTCTACTTCCTTACCACGTGACCCTGAGCTTGGCCAGGTGACCTGCTCTGGCCAATGGGATGGCAGCAGATACAATGAGGAGAAGAGGCTTGGGGTGTGTTTATGTGGCTGTGCTTGTCCTTTTTGCACTGCTGCAGTTGCTGGAAAAGGAACTTCACTGTGGTACCTACAGCCTCCTTCATAACACATGGAGATGTGAGCTGGCTCACGACCTGAAGCAGAGCTCTCCAGCCAGTGTCTAGACCCATGAGTAACATGCAAGTGTTAATGTTAAGTGCCACTGAGACTTTTTTCAGCTGTGCTGGGTCTTCGTTGCTGTGCACGTGGGCTTTCTCTAGATGCAGTGAGAAGGGGCCACTCTCTAGTTGTGGTGCACGGGCTTCTCATCAAGGCAGCTTCTCTTGTTGCAGAACATGGGATCTAGGTGCTCAAGCCTAGTAGTCATGGTGCACGGACTTAGTGCCCTACAGCAGGTGGAATCTTCTGGGACCAGGGATTGAACCTGTGTCCCCTGCATTGGCAGGTGGCTTTTAAACCACTGGACCACCAGGGAAGTCCACCACTGAGATTTTGGAGTGGTTTGTCATGCAGTATTATTATGGCGATAGCTGCCTAATCAAGGTGGCAAGGAGGACAGAGAGCTCTGGGTGCAGAGAGAGTGTGTGTGCAAAGCCCAGCCCTAAACTGGGACCTTGGGGACTCCCAGGATTAGGAATTGGGAGCCCAAGATCTACAGTCTTTCTATAAAGTGTCATATGATCATGGGAAAGTCAGCCTTCAATGAGTCTTTGTTGTTGTTCAGTCGCTATGTCGTGTCCGACTCTGCAGCCCCATGGACTGCAGCACACCATGCTTTCCTGTCCTACACTATCTCCTGGAGTTTGCTCAAACTCATGTCCATTGAGTCCATGAGCCTCAATTGCCTCATTCCTAAAATGAAAAGAATGTCTGCCTCTGACTTCTGAGCTCAGTGTCAAGGTCCTGGAGCAGATGGTCCTAGAACTCCAGGCTCCACAGCTGCTCATGATCTGTCCCTCCCCGCCCCCAGCCTCTTCCTGGGAAGTGCCCACCTCCACCCCTCACAGAGTCTTCACACAACCTCGCACCCTATGCACACTCACACAACAGACTTTATATAGAAAACAAGTCAGACTGTGACAAATGCAGAAATAGATGTGTGAAATCATTCTAGGAGCAAAGAGGAGAGAGAGTTGAAGACTCTCTGTGGGAAAGGGTGGGGTGGGCTGGGGGTGGCTCCATCATGGAAGGCCTGAGTTGCGCTTCGAGGATGAGAGATATTTCAGCTGCTGCAGAAGAAGAGAAAGAGGATTTCAGGCAGATGGAAGGTTGTGAGTAAAGGCTGAGAGGCACGAAGGAGCCTGGTGTGCTTGAGAGATGACAGGTTAACTCTTCAACTAGGACCAGTTCAGGGCTTCTGGGGGTGAGGAAGGGGGCTGCTGGATGACAGGGTTGGGGAGAGGCCATTGAGGAGAAAGGCCATATGCAGGGTCAGGACTGCGTCCTGCAGGCAATGGGATGGGGTGGGGGCATGGAAAGATTGGAGCAGCAGACCCTCTTTCAGGGAATATCAAGCATCATCAGGGCTTCCTGTGAGCTTGAGAGCTCTTCTGGCTTCCTCTAGCCCCCCATATAAGGTCCAGTAGAAGGCAAGGCTCAGATTCAGGGCTTTTGTAGGCTGACCTTGGGCTGCCCATATGCTACTGCTGCTGCTGCTAAGTCGCTTCAGTCGTGTCCGACTCTGTGCGACCCCATAGACGGCAGCCCACTAGGCTTCCCCATCCCTGGGATTCTCCAGGCAAGAACACTGGAGTGGGTTGCCATTTCCTTCTCCAGTGCATGAAAGTAAAAAGTGAAAGTGAAGTCGCTCAGCATGTCCGACTCTTAGCAACCCCATGGACTGCAGCCCACCAGGCTCCTCCATCCATGGATTTTCCAGGCAAGAGTACTGGAATAGGGGGGCTGCCTATATACACAAAGGGGATAGAAGGATGAGAAGGTACGGAGAATGTGACAATTCAGGGAGGGAGATAAAAATCAGCTCCGAGTTTTACAGGAAAAACAAAGAGGAAAAGCATTTGCCAGTCAATCCACCCAAAGCCAAAGCCAAAGCCAAAAGAGAACAGACCACACCACCTCTGGCCCTCTTGCCTTACATGTGATGAGGTGCTACTGTCCCCAGCAGGAAGGAGAGTGTGGGCTCAGAAGTCAGTTGGGCCTTACAAACTCTGATCTCTCTGAGTCATATTTTCCTCAAAAAGGAGATGATTACTCTCCAAGGGCTATCGTGACGATTAAAGAAGATGGTGCATGTAAAACACTTGGCATGGGCTTGTCACACAGTAAGTGCTCAATCAATGTTTACTGTGGCCATTATCAAGGGAAGGAAGACGTGTAAAGGAGGGAGGGGGGGATTTGGGGATGTCAGGGAAGAGATAGACAGGAAACAAGGAGGAGGAAGGGAGGCGGGGAGGGTAAGGACATGCCATCAGCCTGCATCCCCAGGCACAGCCAACTCTGCTGGCCTGGCCCCCAGCTACTCCCATGCGGCCGTTAAGACTACTCACACATTCCTTTTGCATCCTTCCTCCACATCTGTCACATGGCCCTGGATGCCAGCAAGAACAGCTGTCCCCAGACGTGCAGCTGCAAAATGAGGACCCGGCGGTGTCGTGAAGGACACAGAGGCCACGGAGGGGTGGCCCAGAGGAAGCAAATACACCACTGCAATCCCTGTGCTGGATGGGCCTCAGTCTCCCCATGGGAAATGAGAAGCTAGGAGATGACGTGGCATTTTGTATTGGGGATGCCAGTCCCATGATGTGTCTGTAGCCAGAGGCCTTGGCCCCTATATTTTGTCCTGGAAGGTACAGGTAGGACCCTGCCCTCCTGGGTCCCGGGACCTGTCCCACTATTTTTGTGGGATGGCCCTTCTAGTTGGCATGAGTGAATCTCATCAGACAAAGCAATTCTCAGACTGGAACGCGAGCTCTGTCTTAGGATCTCTCCTTGGGTAGACTGGGCTCCAAGAGAGAGGCAGTAACTTCCCTAAGGATGAACAGGGAGATGAGTGTAGTTGTTTTAGACCTAGAATGTGACTTAAGTGCCACTGTTAGGGGCTCTGAGAGTGGGCACTCAACAGGGACCAAGTTCACCAGGGAGCAGTAAACTAGATAAATGTGGCATCTTTGACATCAGGCAAATCTTGGTTCAAATCCTCTTCATCACTCTTTCTGTGACCTTAACCAAGTCTTTTATCCTCCCCAGCCCACCAGATGTGAAGAGTCAACTCATTGGAAAAGACCCTGATGCTGGGAAAGATTGAAGGCAGGAGGAGAAGGGGGTAACAGAGGATGAGATGGTTGGATGGCATCATCAGCTCAATGGACATGAGTCTGAGCAAACTCCAGAAGACAATGAAGAACAGAGGAGTTGGAGTGCTGCAGTCCATGGGGCTGCAAAGAGTCGGACATGACTCAGTGACCAAACAACAACGAAAGATCAGAATAAGAATGTGGTAAGGAACTCAGGCTATGGAATCTAACTGCTAGGGGTTGAGTCCTCAGTACTTACCTGCTATGTGATCTAAAGGAGCTTATTCTCTGAGCCTCACCTGGAAATGAGGATAAGAGGATTCTTATCCCATGAGGATTCACCTCATGGGGTGAGTTTAAATGAAGTAATGCATGTACAAGGCCTGGCACTCAATAAATGGTTCAGTTCAGTTCAGTTCAGTCACTCAGTCGTGTCTGACTCTTTGCGACCCCATGAATTACGGCACACCAGGCCTCCCTGTCCATCACCAACTCCTGGAGTTCACTCAAACTTACGTCCATTGAGTCCGTGATGCCATCCAGCCATTCATTATTATTAGTGCTGATGTTGTTAGCAAAATCCCTTGGTGCCTAAAAGGTATTTTAACTGCCTGGGCACTAAAGATCTGTCCACTAGCCTTTCCTTCCAGCTCAAGGACCCTGGCCACCAAGTTCTCTGGTACAGATTGTTCCTCGCCCTGCCCACAGTGGATGTGCTAGAATAGGAGCTGGCACTGGGGCAGCCCATCAGAGCTGCACAGATTCCTGACTGGGAAAATGCCAGAAAAGCTCTTTCTTGCTGTCACTGCAGAGGCTCAGATGGAACATAGTGGTCAGGGTTATTAAAGTTGGCCTGCCTCCTGGCGCCAGAGGGCCAGCCATCTTGGCAGGGGGAGAGGGAGCTGCTGGCCAACTTGTGCCAGGAAGCCGAGACCAGAGGAAACAAAGGAGCCAGGAAGGGTGGGAAGACAGGGTTGGCACTGCATGCTGAGTCATAAAAGAGCTCACACACAAAGAGGTGCATCAGAAGCTTGGGCAGCCCCATTGGACACTCAGAAATCCTCACCAGGTGTAACTGAGTTGCTCTTGAGCCTCAGCATTCCTCACATTGCACATCACACCGCCTCCAAGTGGCCAAAATGTCTCTCATCCCTTGGCCCTTGCCTCAACAGTGGCTCAGGTGTTTGGAAGAATGGCACCAGCTACTGTCCATGGTCCTGAAACACCCTTCAAAGAAAAGGACTGCACTTGGGGACTTCTACTCAGCCTCTCCCAGGAGCTCTGAATCAGGCAATGATCTTTTTTTCCTGTGTTTGTGGTTTCTTTTACTGATGAAGAACCAGCAGACTCTAGGCTTAACTATGTAACTGGTTTCATATTCTTTCAGCAGTTAAACTTGGGGATTCTATATTTCCTACCCACTCTACACTCATTCCCTCCATCCCTATTCTCCTGGAGGATCACAGTTAGAGGGGCTCTAGAGTTCATCTAGGCTCATGCCCTCACTTGGAACAAGAGGCCAGAATGAAAAGTGCAGCAAGACCACAGTATAAGTTATAGCAAATTTGGGGTCAGCCTCCAGGTCTCCTAACTCGCCACCTACCTCGTTCCCCATTTCCCCACATTTCCACTCCACTGCCAAGGGAAAGAGGACCCACAGAAGCATGGAACCTCTTTCTAGGGCTCTTTCTATACAGAACACAATAGCGACCATGTATTTCCAGCTCACGCTGTGCTGTTAGCTGGGCTAATGTGCGCTTCTGTGTAGCAACTCCCTCCTTGGGGAGGTGTGGCTGCTGTTGCCAGTTTACAGGTAAAGAAATGAGCTCAGAGACATGAAAGGATTTTCCCAAAGCCACAGCGCTAGTATGTGACTGAGCCGGGATTAAAACCAGAACTTTTGGGGGTATTTCTGACCTCTCCCTTTCAAGCCAGTTCTAACAAAAAACCTGCAGGGAATCTACTTAAAACCGTCAACCTGGAGGTTATACTTTTTCCTTCCACAAAATGAGACAGTCTCTGGCTAATGCCACACTGTACATATCTTTGGCAGGGTCCTGCTCTTCCCTGCCAGTGCTTCAGCCCTGCTTTGTGCACTGCCCCTCGGGATCTCAGCCCTCACTGACTTTCACTTCTGAAGGCCTCTACTTGGTCTTCTCCAGATGCTGAAGTCAGAGCAAAGGCCCCTAGAAACATGGATGGGGAATGAGGGGACCATCGTGTTGGGAGAGGATTATGTGGCAGTGTGAATACTGATGATGCTGTAATTGGTTCCTTCTTTCAGAGCTGGGGTGTCTGCAAGCCCAGGCTCTGGGACTAATTGTTGCAGGCAATTAATAACTTGGATTGTATTCACTCTGGCACAGGCTCCTCCTTGGAGGAGGCAGGCAAGGCTGGGAAAGGAGTGCTAAGCCTGCTGCTTGCAGGATTCTGGAGGAGGCAGGAGGGATGGGCTGCCATCTGTCTAGCCTCCCCAGGCCCTTTCTGCAGCACCCCCGCCCTAGTCTGGCCCTATCACCTTTCTCCAGACCCCTTTTTCATCTCTTGAATTATTGGCCCCTATATCCTCTTCTCCCATAAACTCATACTCACCTCTTGAATAGAACTTCAGGGAGAAGGGCACTGGTGAGTGGAAAGGGTGTCTTGGAAGAAGCTCGAGACTGAACCCTGGAGGCCTGGGTCCAACCCAAGCTCTTCCACTGACTTGCTACGTGACCTTGAGTCAGAAATTCATTCACTATGAACTTGGGCATGTTTCCTGAGCTCTTTTGCATCCATTTCGTCACATGATGTGCAATCAACCTTGAAAGTCATGGAAACAGGGATTGATCATTCTATCTAGCATATGGCTCTCTAACTATATATAACTATATATATATATATATATATGACTAATTATCAAATTGTTACCTATAAATCTGTGCTCTATCTCTGCTGAAAAGATAACTGCAGGCATATTATAGGCAGAATTCACTATTACTCCCACTTTGCAGTTGAGGAAACTAGTCTCAGAGAAGTGAAATGACCTGTCAAAGGCCATACAATTAATAAAAGACTCATAGGAAAATCAAACTCAGATTCCTAAATCTAGACCTCTTTACAGCACAGCCCAGTTCACTTACCTCTACCCAGTGGCTCCCTGGAGAAGGTGAGAGTAGAGGGAAATCTCTAATTTCTTTGGATTGGGGCCAAACTTGGTGTGTTAGCAGATTGAAGAGAGAAACACGTACAAATGTAGTTACTCTATTCCTTGATGTGGGAACAAAGGAGAAATTGCCTTAATCTACCGCATTTTTTAGAATAAACACCCCCATCCCTCTGAATACACTCTTCTTAGCTGCTCAGCCATCTAGTGGGAGGACTTAATCTGTACGTATTCCCCCCTTGCCAGGGTCAGGGTGAAGAAGTAAGAGGTATTATGCTCATCTGTAGGTCACTCTCGCCCAACAGGTAATAAGAAGGAGAAGAAACAGCAGGAGGTCGAGACGGAGGGGGAGGGAGGAAGAAGCAGCAGCTAATATTTAGAGCTTAGATTGTGCCATGCACTGTGCTAAGTACTATTTTTGCACTGAGATGATCTCATTTAGTAAAACTTTTTAGCCACTGCTGTGAGATAGGTACTTTTATCATCTTCATTTTATAGATGAGATGATTAAGGCTCAGCAAGGTGAAGCGACTTTCCCAAGGTCACAGAGCTGGTAAGGGATAGAACAGAAATATGGCTTTACTGAGGGTAGTAGTATCAGAGGCTGGGCTCAGAGGCCCTGCTTCAGATACAGTTGGAGAGAAAATAGAAATAAAGGGATCAGAGCTAAGGACAAAGCAGCCCTTTATGGCCCCATCTCCTAACAAAAGAAGGCTTTTCAATTAGTCGTGAAGACAGAGAATAGGGGAAGCAGCTTATCAGCACCAAGAGGCATTTAAATCAGACCTGGAAGAACTTTCAACAGCCAGGGCTGGGGGTGGAGGGCGGGGCAGAGGAACATCAACCCTCATTCTCTGCAGCCTTGAGGTTGGGTGGGTCATTTGACTACTGGAGTCATCTTTAAGTAATACCTGAGTGAAAGAGGGCTTCAGGGAGTTGCCCTGATGCTGGGCAGGGATCTTTGGGTCCAGCATTCCTAGGCTCCTATAAAGAAGCATCCTCTCCTGGAATAGAGGGAAGGGAGTCTGAGGATGAGGTGCCAGGAGGGAATTCTCATGACTTTCCACACCAGCGCCAGCTCCTGCTGCCACCACCAGTTCCACTTTATGGCAGGCATATTTCAAAGGCCCGGTTCCATTTGCATTTTTAAAACCCCGCTGATGGCCTGAGAAAATTGCATCCTTCCAGTGTTCCTGGGTACTACACTCCCCACCTCCTCCTCCACTCCACTGAGCCTCTGCCTCTGTACCTTCTGTTTGTAGAGGATCCCCCATCAAGGGCTTAGCAAACCCAGTTGCCACTGCAGATCACCTGGAGGTCCTAGAATGCCAGGGAGGGCTCTGAGGAGGGTGTGACCAAGGTGGCCACAGCTGTGCCCACATAGACAGCATGAAGGTAGGACCCAAATCTGCTAAAATTAGTTCCCAGGGAAGTGAGGGCTGTGTCCCCAGGCATGGGCTGAGGGTGGCACATGGGGCGCATCAATGTCACTCCCTGTGGACTAGTCCGACTGGGAGGAACAACAGTGCCACAGGCTTGGAGAACTTTGAGGAGATTCCTGGAAGCAGCTTTCAAACCAGTGGAAAAGAGTAAGCCATACACCCAGCAAAGAAAACCCTTTGCTCTCAGCTGGGCTTGGGAACACACTTTGTGTCTCCCCTAGTGCTCCCTTAAAAACGAATCTTTTCCTTGTTCTCCTTCCTCCCACCCTCTCCCATGGCACCGGGTTCTTTGCCTTCCCTCGGATGTGGCTAGAGGGGCCAGAGGTTTGCATGGCCGTGCTGAGTCTGTTCTTCTGTGCTCATGTGTCAGATTTGGCCTCTGATCTGGGGGCTGTAATACACACACACTCTCCACTTCTCCGGAGAGGTCTCCTGTCTCTCCCTGCTCACAGCTCAGGGTGGTACCCTTAAAACAGGAGCTTTCCTAAACCCTAATGTCTTCAAGGCCAGATGGGACCACTGTGAGTTCCCTGATAGCCTTGGCCAGCCTGGCAATGACTCCCGAGACGATCCTGAGTACATAGGGAGTGAGTGCTGGGGTAGGGACACCCGCTCGGGCCATTTGCTTTTGCATAGATGAGCTCTCAGGGCATCCAGAATCATAAATACCAATGTGTCCAGTTGGCAGTCAGCCAGTGGGTACAGCTAGGAGGCTGCACACCAGAGAGACAGAGCAGGGGTGGCAGATGAGGAACAAACAGAAGCTCCACTCAGCCCTGTGGCATTAGAGGTGCTCCCAGTTTGGTTTTCTTCTTTTAAAAAGAAGGGCTGTGGAATGGACATGGGTTGAGCATCTACCTGTGGGTATGGGCTCCCTGGTGCTTCATTTTAGAATTCAACCCTGTTTCTATCTGCCCCATAAGCTAGGAACTTCCTAGAGGCAGCCTGGGTTGGGAAGATCCCCTGGAGAAGGAAATGGCAACCCAGTCCAGTATTCTTGCCTGGAGAATTCCATGGACAGAGGAGCCTGGCAGGCTATACAGTCTATGGGGTCGCAAGAGTCCAACACAACTTAGCGACTAAACGACCACCACTTTCTAGAGGCAGGGGTTGCCTTTCTCCCACCTCTGCATTTCCTGTTTTGCTCTCAGCATACACTCAGAGGATGTATGATAAACACCTGGCTCACCCCTCACACAACAGAAACAATGGCTTCCCTTCTTTCGAGCTTCAATAAGTAAAACCCCTCCAGCCCACCGCTGGGGGCTGGCAGCGGGTCCTGTTTTGAGGCATCTCCCCGCCTTGGTTCTCCCTGGGTGGCCCCAATGTCAATGTCCGCTGAGTATTTCTCTACTGATGCAGAGAAATGAGCCAGGCAATAGGTCTGGCCCCTTCTCCTTATGGCCGGTGAACGAGGGGGTACAGGCAGATCGTGAACTAAAGCTGGAGGGAAGCCCGGTCCGGGAGCTGGCATGGCTCTGGGCTCTAGTGCCAGAGAGGTGAATGGAGGAGAGAGGAGGGGACGGTGCCAGGAGCCTGGGTTTGGCAGCTCCCTCCGGAGAGGACCTGGGGATGCCCTCGAATGTCCAGGAGGCTGGTGACCTGCCAAGACTGGGCGGACGGGGAGAAGAGTGCAGGCGGGGAGAGAGGTGGGAACCTAGGAAAAGGGGCAGCGGCCGGGTAGGGGGCCGGGTCTGGGCCCTTTGCAGAGTCGAGGGTTGACCCACAGGGGTCGCTGCGCCGCTCGCAGCCCCCTCCTGCGGGTTTTGGGAGCCCGGTTGTACCATCGCGCGGCTCTCGCAGGGGGAGCGGCGGCCACGGCGGCGCCTGGCGGCGGGCTTCGGAGACAGCAGCACGCGGCGGAGCGCAGGCCCTCGTCGGCTACTGACGCAAAGCCCGGCGGCGTGGAGGCCGGCGGCGCCAGGGTCTGGGGGGCGGCGCGGCACCAGAGCCTACCCTTCACACCCCCGCGCCCGGTGGTAGGAGCCCGGACCCAAACAAAGGCGGGCGGCGAATAAAAGGCGGCGGCAGCAAGCTGAGCTCCGGATTGCGCGCTGGGGAATGAGACACACACCCGGCAGTGCACCGTCTGTGCGCTCTGGAGCGGAGCGGGGAACCCTGGTCTCTCGCAGCTCTTAAGAGCTTCTCTCTGCGACTCCCGAGACGGGACAAGTCCGCACGGCAAGGTGGCCGCAGCCCTGGGCCCCTCCGGTGTGTCTCCCTCCCGCGCCCGCGGCTCAACCAGCTCAGCTTGGCCAGCCGAGGTGAGTGCGACGGCCGCTGGGCACCATCCGTCTCGGAGCTGGGGAGTGCATGGCTCGGAGGGGGGCTGTGTCATCCGCGCCGCCCCCACCCTGGCCTGCGCGGGTCTGTATGTGAAGTTCTCCCGCTGTCCAGCCAGCCCGGGAGGAGGGCCTTGGACCCTCCGGGAAAGCCAGTTGGTAGGGGGCAGAGCCCAGAGCTAGCCCTCGCCCCCCGCGGCCGAGCTCCAGCTCCGCACCAACTCCCCGCGGGACCCTAGCACCAGCCAGGTTAATGTCCACAAACAGCGAGGCTTCCGACCTCTAGTCCCCTGCAAGTCCCCGCGGGAGTACAACTGATTCCAAAAGTTGAGCATCAGCCTGAAGCCGCCAGGGATCAGGCTCTCACCCAGTTGGAGCTCACGAAGGGGGTTGGGAAAGGTTAATGACCTCCTCTCCAGCCACTTTCTGCCAGAGCACACTAATGCTCTCGGCGGGACATTCTCGGAGTCCTCGGGCCCAATTAACCTGGCCACAGGTCCAGTCCGGAGCGCGGGAGCTCTGGGGCACACCTGATGGGCGTTGGAAGCTGAGCGCGAGAGGGTTTGCGGGCTCTGCCGAGAGCGCTAATGAGGGTGGAGATGGGGTGGGCAGCCGGGCTGTGGTGGTGGAGCTGAGGGCCTGGGAAAGATTCTCGGCGCGAGTGGCGCCCACTCTTGTGAGCCAACCCCGCAGTGGGAGAACTTTTCCCAACTCCCCGGGAGGCCCGCAGCTGGGCTAGGAAGGCGCCTCCGAGGAGCCGTCCTTTCCTCGCCTCCTCTCTGCTGCACGGTTTGGCCCTACGTTCCTCTTGAGACTGGGCGCAGGTCCCGCCCGTAGAGGCCCGGGGTCAGTACCGCGGACAGCGCCTGGAGGCGGCCTTGGAGACTCACAACCCCGTCTCGCGCGCCCACGTGCCACGGACCCAGGCACACACCAACGCAGAGTCCATGCACACACGCACACCGATCTACCCGCAAACCACACACCTATAAACAATCCCCGCACAGATTCATAGTCCACTCACGCAATGTACATCCACCCACACTCCACACAGTCCGCACACACAGGGAAGATTCACCAGCACGTGGACACACACATTTTCTCACAAGCACCAGCAAGCAGAGAAATGTCTTCACTCAGGTCCTGCTGTTTCCGGACATCTAAGCCTCGGACTCCAGATCTCATCTCTGGCTACTCACAGGGATGCCCAGTGATCGCCCCCTCCTGCAGACACAGCCCCCCACCCCTACCCCACAAATGCACACACACCCTTTGGGGGAAAGCAGCAGGTCACAAAGCAAGCCCTCCCCTCCCCCTTCTCCAATGCAGACCTGGTCAGGAACCAGGGTGTCTGCTGAATGGAGGGCGTAACCTGGCCCAGTGGAAGCTGCAGACAGAAGCCCAGCCTTACAGAATCTTGGTACTGGGCTCAGAGTCCATTTTGCTCAGCTCACCACCTTCATGCCTGCTCCCCTTTCTTACTCCAGACAAAGCTTCTGCAACCAAGGTCCACACCCCGTCTCTCTGCATCATTCTTTGTTTGCACTTTCTGTCTCTTTGTTTCCCTGTTCTCTTCCCCTTCCCTATGTTTATCTCCCCCCTCCCCCCACCACTGCCCTCTTTGTCTTTCCCAATTCTTCTTTCCCAGCTGCCTTCACTCTCTCCTTAACTTTCCTGCAGCCTGGGCCTGATCCAGTCAGTCTTTGCTCCAATGCGGAACGGCTGACCCTTAGGGGGAGCTGACTCCATTCTCTAAGTGGACTCCATGCCCCCATACCTCTGACCCTCCTCCCCATGGGGAGTTCTGCTCCCTCCCTGAGGAAATCCCCAGAGCCAGACACCCCAGATCCCTCTCAGTCTTCGAGGGGCCAGGATTCTTCAGTTCTGGAATCACAGCAAGTCCCTTAAAATCCAGAAACTGAGCTGAGAGAGGAAGAATCCAAGTGAAGTGGTAGAAGGAGTAGAAATAGGGGGCCAGTCCTAAACTCAGCTTGGCCACAGGCTCCCAGTGCGTCCTTGTGCAAATGCCCTTCTCTGAGCCTTAGGCTTTCCCGTCTATACAAGGATAGGCTGGTTGAGGTGACCTTCAAGCATCCCAGTTTGGCCCTAATAATGTGGGACATTGGTGTTTCTTTGAGTCTCTTGAGTGTGAGTGGGACTGAAAATTATGATTCTAACCCCAGAGTTTATGGTAGTTTTCCCCTTCTTCAGAGCATTCACCACCAGTGAAGGCATCCTGTCCCCTGAGCAACAGATGTTCAGATGACTTCCTTTGTAGGACCAGAGATGTCAAGTAATATTCATGAGGTCACAATATTCAAATGGTCACTGAAGTGCTATTTCCACTGGGCCAGGCATTGCTTCTATGTCACTTTATCCTCTGCATAAACCCCTGGTTCTGCTGGTGGAAGATTAGTGAATGAACGAATAAATGAGTAGAAAAGTCAGGACTAAAACCTGGATTGCCCGACCCTCAGGATCTTGGAATTTTGGTTTAAGCCCTTTTCCCTGATAGTTTTGGAGAAGGAAATGGCAACCCACTCCAATATTCTTGCTCGGGAAATCACATAGACAGAGGAGCCTGGTGGGGCTACAGTCCTTCTGGCCACAAAAGAGTCGGATACAACTTAGTAACTAAACGACAGCCCTCATCCCCTCTTTTCCACTGCCACTCACCTGGTCATTCAAAGGCAGATGGAATTGTCTAAGACCCTTCCTCCCTTAAGGCAGACTCTAGGCTGGTTGCAAATGACCACAGAGACGTGACTGCCTTGCTGAGAGCAGCTTTAGAGGCTGTTCCTGGTGGGTAGAGGCTTGGCCATCAGCTCCAAGTCCCAAAGACGCCACCAAGTAGGCTGGCTGTGGGCAGCTGGCCAGGATCTGCAGCCGGGAGGGAAGATAGTCATCGCTACCATTTGGCTGAGCAACCCTTTCTCACAGCCCCATAAGCTGGGGACTGCAAAAATCACCTTTACAGATGAGCAAAGCAAGATGTTAAAAGATGAGGTGGTTTCCCTAAGGGCAATCAGTAAGCCCACTCTTAGTCATAAAAATAGGCACCCCAAAATGGTGGTGGTGGTGGCAGTCATTGATACTGATGTTATTGGTATTGATAATGTTGTTAGCTCTATGATGACTAGAAACTCTGATTTGGTTATTTGGTCCCTTTTCCCCCTCTCCCCTCTTTTCTCCCACCGGAACCTCTTACACTCTTCCCCCACCCGCGTATGGAGAAGCTGAGGGCTGGGACAGTGAGGCAGGGGTGTCTGATTGCCTGTTACTCTTAGTCAAGGCAGAGGGCTCATTATTTGAAATCTTCCTCCTCTTGCCCACCCTCCCCCAACCTGAGCGTGTCTCCTGCCAGAGAAGCCTGGAGCGGTGTCAGAGTCTGTCAAAACACCCTTCCAAGCTGGGTTCTAAACGCAAAGCCCAGGGAAAATAAATAAAGAGGGCAGTGTTGGCCCAAAATAGAAACACGCACCAACTCACAAATACGCATGTTTTCCAAAAGTCGCATTTCACAGGCAAGACAGTGCGATGCTCGCTCCAGCTGCTCGACTAAGGCTGGAGGCAGGGATGCTGCCAGAACTGGTCCAGGAAAGGTGGCAGAACCTCCCGCAGTGAGCTCAACTCTCTGCCTGGCCATGGGGGAGACCAGACGGCTGCTCCCGCTCCACACCAGCTGGAAGGTAGATGGGTGGGAGGACTGTGATGGATGTGTCTGTGGTAGTCAGGACTCTGGAAATGAGCACCAAACAGGACTGATGGCCTTGCTTCCTCTGCTTTACAGTGGGTGCAGCAGGCTTGTAATAGCAGTCCCGATAATAACTGCCTTTCACTGAGTATCTACTGTGTGCCACATGCTAAGTGTTATACTCGATCTGTCTCAACCTCACAATCATCTCATGGCATATGGATTGTTATCCCCATTTAATATGTGGGGAAACCAAGGTTCAGAGAAGTGAAGAGGTTTGCTTAAGGCCACACAGCTAGAAGGGGCCAACTTGGGGTCAGATTTTCATCTGCGTGAACCAAGAACCCTTATTTTGTCCAGTACCCTGCGTTGTTTTAGGGCTTCCCTGGTAGCTCAGCTGGTAAAGAATCCGCCTGCAATGCAGGAGACCCAGTTTGACTCCTGGGTCGAGAAGATCTGCTGGAGAAGGGATAGGCTACCCACTCCAGTATTCTTGGACTTCCCTGGTGGCTCAGCTGGTAAAGAATCTGCCTGCAGTGCAGGAGACCTGTGTTTGATCCCTGGGTTGGAAGATCTCCTGGAGAAGGGAACGACTACCCACTCCAGTATTCTGGCCAGGAAAATGCCATGGATCATATAGTCCATGGGGTTATAAAGAGTCGGACATGACTGAGCAACTTTGACTTTCTTCCTGCATAGTTTCTGCTATTCATTCAGTATATATTTTTTGTCAAGAAACCCATGAATGTGATGATTTTCAAAAGAGTGTAAATTCCTCTGCCGGTTGGGTCAGGTGTAAGGGTGGAGTTTAGCTTTGGCCATCCTAGGCTTGGTATTCAGGGCTTCTGGACTGGGGCTGGGACTGGGTCTTAACCTTTACATCTTGGATTCTGTCCCCAACCATGAGAACCCAGACCTGTCTGCCTGGGGGATAGGCTCAGGCAGGAGCCCCACTGTGAAGCCTGGACTATGAAAAATGATTTAACTCAAGAGATTAGGGCTGCAAGAGGTGTCTGTAGACGGGAAGTTATTTCAGAGAGGGTTAGTGAATTGCCCAGTATCACACAGCATGTTGGTGGCAGAGCCTGAATCTCAGAATCCCAGGCTTGTGTGCCATGTGGCCAGGCTAGACTCCTTGAGTGTATGGGAAGCACCCATTGAAGGGGGTTGAACAGGTGCAGGCAGTTAACATAACATTCCCTTCCAAGCACAGAGGTGAGATGTAGCCGGTTTTCACTGCCAAGTCTTCTGCTCCACATACCCCTGATATCAGGACTAACCCTGCTGATTTGCGCAGGTGCCTGCATTCATCCACGTGAACAATGGCACGGGAAGGTACAGAATATTTGCCACAAGTTAGGCACTCTGCTGAAAGCTTTGTTGTTGTTTAGTCACTAAGTCATGTCTGACTTTTGCAACCCCATGGACTGTAGCCCTACAGGCTCCTCTGTCCATAGGATTTCCCAGGAAAAAATACTGGAGTAGGTTGCCATTTCCATCTCCAGGGCATCTTCCCAATCCAGGAACTGAACCTGAGGCTTCTGCATTGGCAGGCGGATTCTTTACCTCTGAACCACCAGGGAAACTTATCATGGGCTAATTGATGTAATCCCCACAACAACCCTGGAGGTAGGTATGCTTATTCTGCTTTGCAATTGAAGGACCCAGGCTTGAGAGGTTGACTTACTTGCCCAAAGCCACACAGCTAGGAAAGAGGCAGATGGAGCCCTGCAGAGGCTGCACTAGCTGGTTTATTCTGGTGGTTAGAGGGAGAAGGTTTGAAATCAAAGCCATGGGGAAGGAGAAGCTGATGGGCAGCAGCAGGCTATTTATGTTATACCTCCAGGCCTTGTCATGCTTGCTGGCATTAGTGCTGGCAGAAGCTGCTGCTGCTGCTAAGTCGCTTCAGTCGTGTCCGACTCTATGTGGCCTCATAGACAGCAGCCCACCAGGCTCCCCCATCCCTGGGATTCTCCAGACAAGAACACTGGAGTGGGTTGCCATTTCCTTCTCCAATGCATGAAAGTATAAGTGAAGTCGCTCAGTTGTGTCCGACTCTTAGCGACCCCATGGACGGCAGCTTACCAGGCTCCTCCGTCCATGGGATTTTCCAGGTAAGAGTACTGGAGTGGGTTGCCATTGCCTTCTGCGGCAGAAGCTGAGCCTCTACCAAAACCTGGAAGGAAGAAGCCCAGCAGAGGGTCCTGGGCCCAGCTCCTGGTATGCTAGTGAAGCGGAGGGTCTGGATATGTTTCTCCTTGAACTCAAGGGAAAGAGCCTGCTAGGCTTGTGGAACCCCTGTAGACACCCTTCGTTCTGGCATCCTGCTTTCTCTCCTTGCTCCTCCCTCTGAGGGAAGTAGACTGAGAACCTGGGAAATTTGGAAAGGGCCATGGGGTGGAGATTAGAGTCTTGCTGTATCAGTGAACTTGACCATTGGGAATGAGGAGGTGGTGGGGACAATGGGAAGGATTGGCTTGAATTTAGATGCCAGCAGGTACCATCCAAGTCTCTTATAGGGAGCATTCCTTGGAATTGGGAAATGACGACCTGGGAGACAATGTCCAGAGGCTTAAATCTCCTCTACCAGAAAAAGCCTTCTCCTTAATCCCCCACCCCACAAATGTCTACCTGAGCACCCCACTGTGTGCTAGGCATGCAGAAGTGGAAAAACTTCAGTCTCTGTCCTTGCAGAGCCCACCAGAGTCTCCCAGGCCTGCCCCACACCCCCTGCCTCGACCAGAGGTGATGGGTAAGTGAGAGGTCACTCAGGTTCCCCAGCAGAAGTGGAAGAGGGACCCAAGTGTCCTCTGGGGCTCAGAGAACATGATCCAGGCAAGTGGTCACTTCACAGTGAGAAGGAAATTTCCTCTGAGTGGCATCTGGGTGCCCTCCCCGGCTTGATGTCTTGGTGGGAGAGGGGGCGTGGTAGCGAAAGCTCATTCCCACCCAGCCATCTGCTCGAGGCATCCAGCACACACACTGGCACCTGGATGATGTGTCCTTTGCCAAACCTTGTTAATAGAGGAGACATGACTGCCAGCTGGAAGCCACTCCTGTCATGAAGGAGAATGTGGTGATCTTGTTGTCTCGGGGGAAGGCAGCTTAAATGGGCTCGGAGTTGGAACGGTTGTAGCAGACTAGTGTTCCTAGGATGTTTGGGGGAGGAGTGTTTCATCCCTGTCTCCCCACGGTATCGGCCTTTGCACTGTCCTGGAGGATTTCTCCTGTTCTTAGTTGGGAGAGTTCTGCAGGGTGATCACCTGGTGATAATGACAATTATAATAATGGCTGACATATTTTGACTGTTTACTGCCTGCCAGGCTTCGGGCTTTGTAGGTATTATCTTAGTGCATCCTCACACCTGCTCTATGAGATGCAGGGCTGCTGCGGCTGCTAAGTCGCTTCAGTTGTGTCTGACTCTGTTCGATCCCATAGACGCCAGCCCACTAGGCTCCTCTGTCCCTGGGATTTTCCAGGCAAGAGTACTGGAGTGGGTTGCCATTGCCTTCTCCGGATGCAGGGCTAGGTCTCTTCGATTGTGTCCTACTCTTTGCCACTCTATGGACTGTAACCTGCCAGGCTCCCTTGTCCATGGGATTCTCCAGGCAAGAATACTGGAGAGGGTTGCTGTGCCCTCTTCCCAGGGGATCTTCCCAACCCAGAGATCAAACCCAAGTCTCTTAGGTCTCCTGCATTGGCAGGCAGGTTCTTTACCACTAGTGCCACCTGGGAAGCCCTGCTCTATGAGATAGCTACCATTATTATTCTATTTTAAGGATGAGAACTGTGAAGCATAGAGAGACTAAAGAGATTGCCAGTAAGCCTCAGAGACAGGACTCAAACTGAGGCAAGCTGGACTCAGTACCACGATCATGACCGCCATAAAATGACTGAGGCTCACACTTTGGCCTTGATTTGGGTCCTTGCAGATGAACAGGACTGAAATCAAACTACCTTTTGGATCCTTCAGTAATCTGGGTAGTTTGTACCTGTGGGCTCGGGCTGAGTCCTGGTTGACAGGGTGACATGGATTGACCATTTGCTCCTTGACAGCCAACTCACTGAACGGATCACTTTTCAGAGATCCAGATGCAGGCAACATCTGGCAGACTGGCAGGGTTATTCTGGCTTTCATCCAGAAGTTTCCCCTTTTCATACCATGTCGATACAGCTGGGACTTGCATCCCTCTGGACATAATCATATGTGCGAACTTTCTGTTTGAAATACTGTTTGCTGGTTTTTAAAACATCATCTTGTGACTTCACAAAGGCAGGATGTTGGTTTTGGTTCTTCTCTGCAATCTGGGCCTGAGAGACATTCAGCTAAGCTAGAGAGAAATCAGGCTTTGATTTCTCAGCAGCCAGAGTAGGGGAGGGGGAACCCTTCCTTTCTCCAACCGGAGAAGCTGGGAAGAGGCTGGCTGCAGAAGGGTGTTACAGGTTAGTAGCTGCTGCATGTTCCCTGCAAGGGTTCCTGACTTGGTGACCTGCTCTTCCAGAGGCTTCGAGTGGGTGATTTCAGAGTAACGGAGTTAGGAATTTGTGATGAAGAGGGCTGTGTCAGCTGAGGGCACTCTTGGGCATTAATGAGAGTGAAAAGAAATCTGTGGTGGGAAAGTTCCTGGAGCCTTGGGGAGGAAAGGAGTTCAAGACGTCCCAGAGTGAAGATAATGATGGTTTAACAGAAAGTCCTTAGCAAGTACCAATAAGTGAGCAAATGAGGTTGACAAGTGAATGAGTGAATGAGTATGTAAATGTGTTCATGATGAGTGGGGCTGATGGACTTTGACTTCAGCCTGGATTTGGCAGGATCTGACCCCAAGTACTGACAAGGCAAAGAATACTGTTCTTGTCCACTGGAAGACCCTTCAGCTCAGGATTAGGCAGAGGTAGTCTGGCTGAATTCTTGAACCTTGCCCTCTCACTACATACCCCTCCCCCACCCTGTCCTGCAGGACCCTCTGACCCCTGGGCTCCTCTAGTTCCCGGCTGTGGCAAGGCCTGGAACTCAGGAGACTGCAAAGCTGATGCAGGCTGCAGCCCCAGCACCCCCAAAAGTCTGCAGCTCTCTTCACCTTCCCAACTGCTCCCCCAGCCCTGAGCCACCCCCTCTTCTCTGTTATCACAGTTCTGTGTCCTGGCTTTTTGAGGACTCCAAAGTAAGAGAACTAGGAAATAACTGAAATCTCATTTAGTCCAGACCTCCCATTTTACAGAAAGGCAAACTGAGGCTCTCGAAGGAATAAAGACTAGCCCCAGGTCACGAGTGAATAGGACTGAGCCCTATTATTGTGGGAGGATTTGAGGAAGGTTCCTGTGAGAGCTGGGATAACACTGCACCATTGAGTGGGGTTGGAGGGGGACAGAAGGGGCTGGAGATTCTGGGGCTTGGGTGGTTTTGTCAGGTTTTTCCTGGCTCCTGGGGCCAGGAGCAGCAGTTATGAGTTCCTGGGACCTTGAATCTCCCAAATGTTTCATGGGAGAGGCAGCAGAGTTGGGGAGAGGTGCTACTTGGGGGTCTGCTCTCCTCTTGGACCTTCTGCTCTAGCAGCTCATCTCCAGCCCTCCATTCCTGTCTCCACAGGCAGCTGCACCATCATGGCAGGTGGGCTGAGGGCCAGCGTCAGACCCTCCCTTCCCACACTGCCAGGGCCTCTGTTCTGGTCCCAGGTGTGTAGGGTACCAAGTGTACCTCCCTCTCCACTATATGCACTTGAGCTGTCAATCAGCAGGATAGCCAGGAAGCCCTTCCCCTGTGCAGGCACTGAAGGTATGTTTCCATCTGGACACCCGAGATGGACACATGGACAGAGGAGCCTGGGGCTACAGCCCCTCGGGTTGCAAATAGTCAGACACATCTAAAGTGACAGCACACGCACCCAAGGTGGTGAAGTTGGGAGTCAGCCCTGGGTGCTTTTTCTCTCCTCCCTTCCCTGGAGCCAGGGTTGTGCCTGTGGCCAGAATGACTCCTGGGGACAGACACTGGGGTGGAAGGTGGGGGGATATGTCCCTGCACCAGTGGAGATTGGGAAGGCTGACTCTAGAACTCTTGAGAGTTTCCAACATGTGAGACTCAAAACCTAAGATAGTGAGACTGGGACTGAGCTTATCAGAAATCAGATTCAAATAACTCCCTTTACTTCTTTTAGCCTTAGTTTTCTTGTTTGCAAATTGGAAATAGTTCCTGAGACGAGAAAACCTGTGTGAAAATCATCTACAAGCTCTAAGTTGCTGCAGAGATGCAGCATCATTCAATCCCTCAGGATGAGAGGATCAAGGTCAGGATCAAGGCTGGGAATGTGAGCGCCCCGGCGGTTGCCAGCATCTCCTTGATGTGCGCTTTCATTGGGTGCTGGCCTCCTGGGCTTTCCTCTAGCCCTGGCAGCAGGGGCTAGGGGTGCCCCCAGTGCTCAGAAGGGGAGGTTCCTCCTAAGGTTCCTCACTTTCTTTCTGAGCAATGAGGCTGGGGGTAGAGCCCCTTCCTAGAACTCCATCCCTAACTAGTTGTAGTGTCCCGCATTCCCTGCCATGGGTTTGAGCACTTTGCAGTGTCTGCTTTCTTTCAGGTTTCAATTTACCCTTAAGCTTTTCTTTCATGGTATGGGGCCAAGAAGAGTCTTTGCAGTGTCCCCAGATCCACAGATGAGATCTGGGTGTGTATGGTGAGGGGAAGACGGGGCAGTGGTCTCTGGAGCTTTCCCCAGAGCTAAGAACTGGCAGGTTACCACCTACTATGTCCCAGCGAAGCTGACGGCATCCACCCAGCATATGTTATTTGGCCTTTCCTGCTTCTTGGCTTGATGTTTTATCAGGACCCCACAGTGTGCCCCCACCCAGTTATACATTAACTTCTGAATAGGGATGAAGGGGACCCCCTTCTCCTTTCCCCGTCTCCCCATCTTGGGCAACAGCTAAGAATCAGAGGGTTTAGAGAGCATTTCTCCCTACCCACCATCTGACAGATGGGGGACCACCCAGAGATGTTCAGTGACTTGTTCTAGGTAACGCAGCAGGCTGGTGGCAGGGCAGGTCCCACTGCTGCCCCAGGACCCATCCTCTGCTGATGCCTCCTCCCTTGTCCCTGAGCTTCAGCTCACAGGAAGCGCTGGCTGGAGCTGGAGAGGAGACACAAGGGGAATTGTTTTACATTTTTGTTAATCGGGTCTCAGAGAGAGAGAAGGGCTCTGAGCTCATCAGCCAGGAAGGAATCCAATTTGGCTTTTATGACCATGGTTATTGGTTGTATTTTGTGGGGATCTTTTTATTTTTTATTAATCCAGCAGTCTGGGGGCTGGGGAGTGGACTGGTTGCTGGGCCCCTTGGGCCCTCCTGCTTTCTTGGAGTTCCAGGCAGCAGCCAGGGGGAGAGGTGGTGGAAGAAGCAACCTGGACAGTTGGGTCCAGGCATGCAGTGGGGGGTTTTCAGGAACCTTCTGATCCTTCAGGTGAGGGGTGTCTGGGGGCCTGGCTGTATTTCACAGATTCTGTAAATATTGCTGGTTTTATTAAGCTTTTGTGTCTTGTTCTCAGAGATGCAAGACTGCTTGGTGGGTCTGGGCCTTAAAGCCTGAGTTGTGCAGGCAGAACAGAGTGGGGAGGGAGGGACAAGAGTGGGTCAGTGGGTGAGATACTCTGAACAGTGGAGCTCAGTGGCTAAAAGGACAGGCTCTGACTTGGGCCAGCAGAGGCTCAGGTCTCAGCCCGCTCCTGAAAACTGCCTTATAGAGCTGAGGCTGGGTCAGATGAGTCCACAAGCAAAGCACCGGTGCCAGCACACAGCAGCTTGGTGCTGTGCCAGCCCCTTGCACAGGGTCTTCTCTTTTCTTTCGCTGCCTGGCCCCACCAGGAAGAGCTGGATGGCAGACCTGAATGTCATCATTTCTTCCCTCCCAGGGCCAGAGGAAGGGGCACTTTGTTGGAGGACTGAGTCCTGGCCAGAGATCCAGAAGCCTGAGTCCATCCTCAGAGTCAGGGGCAGGCAGGACTAGCCTGAGGAGAGGCTAGTGTGAGCACCAGCAGGGGGAAGGCCAAAGGCAAAGTCATCTGATGGAGGAAGCCACTGGGAACTGGGAGGGTGGCCAAGGCAGCAGGGTATTGCACAGAATAGTCCTGAACCACCTCCAAAAGAATCACATGGGAGGTGGTATAAATGCAGGTTCCTGGGTACCACCCCCAAGCATGATTGATGGGATCTAGTACCTGGCCCAGGAGTTTGCATTTTAACAAGCCTGCCAGGCTTCTGATCCATATTAAAGCCTGAGGCTGATGTGTGTGTGTGTGCATGTTAAGACACTTTAGTCGTGTCCAACTCTTTGCAACCCTATGGACCATAGCCCGCCAGGCTCCTCTGTCCATGGGATTCTCCAGGCAAGAATACTAGAGTGGGTTTCCATTTCCTCCTCCAGGGGATCTTCATAATCCAGGCAGGGATTGAACCCTCCTGTTTAGGCAGGCAGATTCTTACCCACTAGCGTCACCTAGGAAGGAGAGCTGATGTAGCAAAGAATAAGAGTCAGTTCTAGCTGACTTGCCAACCTGCCTATGCACAAGGGCCGGGTTTGGGGCACTTCCCATCTTTGAGGCTTTTCATGACCGTGACTCAGCAAGCAGGGTGTCACCACCCCATTTTACAGATGAAGAAACTGAGACTTGCCCAAGCCACCCAGCTAGTAGCAGAGGCAGAGTTTGAACTCAGGACTGCTGCTGCCCTTTTTCCCCAAAACCAGGCCCTGGTGCTCTTAGTTCCAGACATCCCTCCTTCTGTTGGGGGACCAGTTCTGTTCCACTGAGCCCACCAGAGAGAGAACATGTGGAATGGGGGAAACCTAGGCTGTTGTGACAATTAATGTTGGTTTCTCTGGTGCTGCTATGTTTCCCTGGGTGATATATAGATGAGATCAAAGCTTGTTTGCCTGATATATATCGAGCTGTTGGGCTTACGAGTCAGTGCCCGCAGTTTCCTCACCAGCTGTCAGCCTGGGGAGCCCAGCCGTCCTTCATGTGCTCCATCTTTGCAGCCTGGTCTCTGAGAAATGAGGGGTCTGGACAGGCTCCCACGTAGAGCCCCCCTCCCAACCCTCTTCCCTCTCCCACCCCAACCTGGGCTTACAATAAATAAGCCCAGATTTTCTTTGGGGAAGAAGGGGTCACTCTAAGTTTCCTGCCCTCTGCTGGCACATTTAGCCAATGAGGATGGTGTTTCTTTGGGGGCAGGAGGTCTGATGGGGAGTAAGTAGGTACACGTGTTTGCTTCAGCTGCAGCCGCAAAGCCAGACTTCCTTAGGGCTGGGGCAGGGAGGATGGGAGTAGTAGATTTAGGGTCTTCTTGGGGGAGAGGCTCAGAAAGTCACCCAGCCACACTCTTTCTTCTGTGGATTTGGAGGACCTTTGCTAGCTCTGTTCCCATTTTTGTCTGAGATTCTGGGTAGGACTTGGGGCTTCTTGAGAGAAGTTTCTAGGAAGGTTGTAGGATGCAGATGCTACAGTGGGGCTCCCTGCTTCACTCACACTTACCCTCTAGGGAAATTATATTAGTGAGTGCTCTTCCAGAGAAGCAGAACCAATAGGATGTAGATTAAGTAATTAGGTAGGTGGGTAATATTAGTTGCTTAGTCATATCTGACTCTTTGCGACCCCATGGACAACAGCCTGCCAGACTCCTCTGTCCATGGAGTTTTCCAGGCAGGAATACTGGCATGGGTTGCCATTCTCTTCTCCAGGGAATCTTCCCTACCCAGAGATTGAACCTGGGTCTCCTGCATTGCAGGCAGATTCTTTAACATCTGAGCCACCAGGGAAGCCCCGGTAGGTAGGTAGGTAGGTAGATAGAGGGATAGAGAAGTTGAGACTTCAAGGTCTGCAGTTGGCAAGCTGGGACCCAGGAGAGCTGATGCTGTAGTTCCAGTCTGTGTCCAAAGGTCTGAGAGCTAGGACAGCTGGTGATGTAACCTCCCATCTGAAAGCCAACAGACTAGAGACCCAGGAGGAGCCAATGTTTCAGTCTGAGTCTGAAGGATGGAAAAGATCAATGTCCCAGCTCAGGCAGTCAGCAGGGAGCATTCCCTTTCACTTAGCCGTTTTGTTCCATTCAGGTCTTCAACTGATTGGATATGGCCCACCCGCGTTAGGGAGGATCATCTACTTTACACAGTCTGTACATTCAGAATCATGTTTGGTCAGATGCATGGCATCCCATGGGGTTTCCCAGGTGGTGCTAGTGGTAAAGAACCTGCCTGCCAATGCAGGAGACATAAGAGACATGGGTTTGATTGCTGGGTCGGGAAGATCCCCTGGAGGAGGGCATAGCAACACACTCCATTATTCATGCCTGGAGAATCCCACGGACAGAGGAGCCTGGTGGGCTACAGTCCATGGGGTCTCAAAGGACTTGAAGCAACATGGCTGAAGCCACTTAGCACGGACGTGCTGGCATCCCATGGCCCAGTCAAGCTGACATGCAAAATTAACTGTCACACCCATGCTTTCCTTGAAGGGAAGGCCAGGCTTCCAAGACTGCTGGAGCCTTCCTTTGCATCATGCCCTGAGCTGCCTGAAACCTACCAAAGGGTGAATTGCTGAGACCTGTGTGATTTCAGGTCTTATGGGGATGCTGCTGCTGCTGCTACTGCTGCTAAGTCGCTTCAGTCATGTCTGACTCTGTGCGACCCCATAGATGGCAGCCCACCAGGCTCCCCCATCCCTGGGATTCTCCAGGCAAGAACACTGGAGTGGGTTGCCATTTCCTTCTCCAATGCATGAAAGTGAAAAGTGAAAGTGAAGTCGCTCAGTCGTGTCCGACTCTTAGCGACCCCATGGACTGCAGCCTACCAGGCTCCTCTGTCCATCGGATTTTCCAGGCGAGAGTACTAGAGTGGGGTGCCATTGCCTTCTCCGGGGATGCTGCAGTCTTGCTAAAAGGCAATGGGTTTCTTCAGTGAGAACCAACACCTCAGTTCTCAAGGAACTCCAAGAATGCTTGGAATGGTAAACAGAACACAGGCTTTAGGATTGGTAGACCTGAGGTTCAAATGCTAGTTCCACCCCTTATTAAGCTGTGTGACCACAAGACAGTCACTTAACCTCTATGATTGTTTATTACTCTGTAAAATAGGGAACTTATAAAGCCTCCCCTCCGGGGCTGATATATGAGAGGGTGTTTGCACACAGTAGATGCACAGCTAATTATGTTAGGCTTCTCTTCCTGGATGTCAGTTTCTGTATTGAGCTAGTTGGACTTTCAGCTTCACCCCATCTGTGTGATTCTGATGCAGTTCTGCCACCGTGTCTGCAGTGTATCTGCAGCCTCCCTGCCTGAGATGGAGTATCCTGGTCTCTGAGAAGAATTTGGAATTCTGGATGGCAGGCACATAGCTGGGGCACATAGAAGGTGGCAGACTCTCAGAAGCTGGGGTATTAGGATTTAGGATAGTGGCACCAAGGAGGGACCAAGTCCTCCTCTTTCCTTTCATCTCTTTCCCACCCAGATGAGCTGAATTCACCAAAGGGGAGATCCATAACCAGGGAGTGGAGAAGGGTACAATATCCCCACTTCAGCACATCGGGAGAAAATGGAGCTGTTCGACTCAAAATACTTCATTTTGAATTTCTGCCTGAATCTCTCAGCCCAAGAGTAAGAGAATCAAAGACCCCAGGATGTTTTCAAGGACCAGGGAGGCAAAACACCCTGAGACAAGAAGAAAAAGCTGATTAGCTCCTAATTGCCGTTAAATTATATATACATATATGTGTTTTAAGCCGAATCTGCATGGCTAATGTGATTTTTTTATTACATTTTAATAGTCTGGCTGGGATGGGGGAATGATGAAGGAAGGGTTCTGTCACCCTTCACCATAAGGAGGGAAGTTGTAAACAGGGATACAGGAAGGCTCGGGGGTGGGTCCACATCCCTGGGATCCTTTCTGGAGAATAGCAGGGCCCAGTATGGGGCTGGGGGTGTCTTTGAGGCAATACCGCTTCCCACCCTAAGTCCCATTCTGTCCGAATGGGGAAGTCCATCTGCCTTGTGACTTGACAAATGCCTCTTTCCTAGACCTTAAAAATAGCTTCCCTGTATTGGCTCTGTGGGTCCCCATGTCATCTTCCCCAGGCCTAGTTGTTCCCTAGGACTGCCCAGTAATGACTTTTAAAATCTTAAAAGAAAAAGAAATATAACCTTGGATAAGACTGTTTGCTGGGCTTCATTTCTAAGCTGTGAAATGAAGTAGTTGGACCAGTGCTCTGAAGCCTTCTGGGTCTGATAAGCCAGGATCTCCTTCCTGGTCATTTTAAAGACCCCCCAACCCCCCCCCCTCCCCCGTCCATCTCAGGGGAACAGAAGACTCCACAGTGACTCACTCACTGGGCATTTACCACCTCCCGCTCTCCCTAGGTCCTTCTGCTTTCTAACCAGGGTCTCTCTTGCTGCAATACTCCCTGTTTCTTTTTGGAGGACAGAGCCCCACCTCCTCCGATGCCTATTATAGTAACTCCTCAAAGAGTTGAAGGCTGTTAGCAAAATCCCTTCTACACACATACATACATGTCCTATTTTAAACATGTTTTTAAATAACATTTATAATTCTAAAAGGAAGGCTGTACCTGATCATTGTAGAAATATTGGAAAGAGACAAGTATAAAGAAGAAAATAAAAATCACTCATAATTCTCCTAGTCAGAGATAATCACTATTAATGGGTTCTTTAAAATGCATATATATGTAGTCTTTTTTTTTTTTTTTTTCCTGTTATAAAATTGGGATTAGGCTGCAAATGTGGCCTTGGCTTGCCTCAGGCTTGGCCCTTGAAACTGGGCCAGGTTCTTTTTCTCCTAGGCCCCACCCACCCACCCCCACCCCGCCACTAGTGTCTGCTGTTCCCCTTTAGGTGGCTGTCTCATTTGCCTTTCCCAAGAGGAGGGAGACCATGTTCCATGGATGTGTCCACCTTGGTTCATGAGATCCCAGGAGTCCCAGAATTTAATTCTGACTATCTCTGAGTGTGTGTGAGTGTGTGTGACAGACACAGATGGAAAGGGAGGGAGAAAGCACACACGCAGGTCGCTGAGCAGGAACACCCTAATGGGAGATCATACAGGCTGGATCACAGTCCCCGGTGATCACAGTCCGACTTCGGGCTCTTTGTCTGAGCCAGTGACAAATATCAAAGAAGCCATCCTTATCTCCTTTCCACAGAGCAGCTGGAGCTCTTCACTAAGCTAATCAATTCCCATCATTTGAAAAAGGAAAACAAATTTGTGATTTGTTGCCCATCCTGGGAGCGGGTGCTGAGAACAGGGTTGTCAGCTGAGGCATTAGTGTCAGACCCCAGCTGCTAGCTGGGTTGGTGGAGACTCTCAGATTGTACCCATCCCCCCTTGGCCTGCAGACTCGGGCTTCTCAGAGAGTCTGGGGGTGTCACAGCTGGAGGGACCTGGGCTTTTACCATTCCACTGCCAGATGGGGGAGACAATATCTCCCATATCCCAGATGGGGGAGACAGGGCACCAAGAGGTGGCCGGGACCAGGGCCACATGGAAAGTTGGAGGCTGAGCTGGGTCTGGAGCCATGTGTGGTATCCCACATGGCAGTTTTTCTTTTCAGGAGTAGACTGGGAAGGAGGGCATGGAAGTGGATGGGGGGAGGGGAGTGACAGTAAAAGAAGCCATCAGGTCTACTTCCTGTTCATCTGTCTCATCCTCTCCAGGATCCTTCACACCCAAGACAGAAGAAACCACACTCTCTGGCCTGTTTATATTATTTGGTATCTGACTGTCCTCTGCCCAAGGAGAATCCAGGCGGTATTTCTACCTAATATCTAACCCAGATGCTTCTGCTGCTTCTGAGATTCGCTTTCCTTCTTTCATTTAACAAATACCCGCGAACTACTGACACACACCCCGGCCCCCAGGCAGGAGTATTTTAGACCATGGGAACCCAGCAGGGAACATGACAGTCAAGTCCCTGCTCCCTTGGAATTTATGTCTACTGGGCTATGGGGCTCTCACTGGGAGACCAAATGGCTGTGCTTAATTTTCTGATCACTTAAATCTAGCAAGCACAGACTGCAGGACACAAAGTCATGTGGGACAGATTTCCATTGCAATTGTTCACTTATTATTGCTATGGAACAGCTAACCCAAAACCTAGTGATGTATGGCAGCTGACATACTATGTTCATGGATACTGTGGGCCAGAATAGAGCACAGGAGAGGGTGGCTTAGCTCAACTCCACAGTTCCCAAGTCTCAACTGGGACAACTAGAAGGTTGGGTATTACTTGGTGGCTAGGGGCCCAGAATCACTGGAGACATTTTCACTCATATCTGGTAGTTGATGATGGCTGTCAACTAGGTTGTCAGCAGGAGCTCCTATGTGTAGTCTCTGCATGGGCTAGTTTGGGCTTCCTTACAGCATGGTAGCTAGGTTCCAGGGATGAATGTCCCAAGAAAGCCAGGTGGAAGCTGCATCTCCATTTTAACCCAGCCTCAGAAGTCACAGAGCATCTAGATTCAAGGGAAGGAATGAAGATATAACTTCTTGGTGGGAGAAGTCTTATTACAGTCACATCATGAGAACATTGAGATGGGAGACATTGTCGTGGCCATCTTTGGCAAATACAATGGGCCACATGGATGTTTTAGGAGTCCAAAGCCTTTTGTGAGGAAGCAGAGTGTAAAAGAACAGTGGCTATCATTTCTCAAGCACTTATACCTCCTAGGCACTATGGTCAGCCTGCTGTTTATATCATCAAGCAACCTCTGTGGTGAGTACTGTTAGCCTTGTCTTGCAGATGGAAAAACTGAAGCTCAGAAATATACTGCCTGCCTTAAGTCATACAACTGGGATTTGCATCCAAGTCTGTCTGCCTCCCAAATCATGAACTTTACCACTGCTACAGTGCCTCTCCCTGCCTGTCCTTGAGTAAATTTTTATCCCAGAAGTGTGGTGAGAAGTTTGGACACATATCTTGGAAGGGGTTGGGGTGGCTAGTGTTCAGATCTGGGAAGTCTTCTTGGCAGAGGTGACACTTGAACAAGGTCTTGAAAGATGTTTTAAACTTGGACTTCTGGGGCAGAAAGTAGCATTCCTGGTGAGGTAACAATGGGCTAGCAGGATCATTCAGGGAGTGCTGACATGACCCAGAATCCTGGTCTTAGACCTACTTACATGCCAACACATTGAAAACTGTACCCTGGGTAAGGGTCTGGGGGCCAGTGGATGGATTTAGTCCCCAGAAAAAATGCAAGCATCCAGTGTCCCTCTCCACTATACTACCATCAACTTCCTCCTTCAGCAGTTAGGGATGGAGCGGAGGCTCCCACACACAACCCCCACCTCCACGTGCAGATTTGCGTTTGCCCTTTGGAGATGGGGTGAGCCTGAGCTGCCTCTGGTTTACTCCCACGAGTTTCTGCTGATGCAAACTGAGCCTCGGAGCAGGTACCATCTCCTCAGGAGGCTAGGTTTAGGGTGTCAGAAATGAGAAATTTAATTATTGCATCCGTAGGAATCTCTAATATTTCTGGAGCAGTTCCTGCCCCTTCCAGTCTCTCTCCCTTTCAAGTCTTCCTCTCTCATCCACACTTGGCACCCTCTCCCTCACTCTTCTGTTTTTCTCTTCCTTTATTTCCCTATTTGCATCTATCTCCAACCCCTGCCCCCTAACTCCACTCTCCTGTCTCCTGTTTTTAATTTTCTCTGTCTCTCATCTCTCCCAGGTCCTGTCTGTCTTTCTCTCTCTGTTTCCCTCCTTCCCCTCGCCCTCTCTTCTTCACTTTCTTTGGGATGATGGCAGCCTGTTCTCTTCCCGGACAGACCGTCTAATTGAAATGGAGCATTCTAGAGAATGTTAATAGGAAAAGCAGCATTAATTAGCCAATGCTGGCATAATTAGCTTCCCTCTCTCACTGCCTGGTGTCTAACTAGATAATGAGTCTCTTTCCGTCCAAACAGAGGGCAGGCAGGACAAGGGGGCAGGCCATACCTGAGGATACTGGGGGGCCTCCTGCCTTTGGGCCACCCTGCTGGAGTCCTCAGACTGCCCTCTCCTGCCAGGCCCTCCTGCTGCTTGTGCCCACATCTTGGGGAGACAGATGCCCGGCCTCTGTCTGTGCCCAAAGTTTTGACGTCCCTGGAGTTGCATATTAAGTGGTCTGAGCCCGACAAACAGTGGCTGCAGCTGCAGCATCCCAAAGAGGGGGTGGGGAGTATTGAGAGTTCTTGAGGACTATGACAGGCATCTAGTGCTGTCAGAGCCACGTGGGCAATGGCTGAGCACATTACAGTCCCCAGAGAGGAGCAAAGAAATGTATTCATGTGGTATATGATAACAAACAAACCACACAGACTGCAGGGTGCTTCCTCCCTAGACCTTCCCCACAATCGTGTGAGGCAGAAGCGGCCACCTGTGCTTAATAGACAAAAACTCTGAGGCTCACTCCCTTGCCAGTATTCACACTACCAGGACCCAAACAAGGGTCCAGTTCCAGAGAGCGTGTTCTTTCCCTTCTACCCTGATACTTTTGGACAACTTTGTAGTTGCTCATTAAATAAAAGTGATTGCGACGAAGTCACATCTCACATTGGCTTTGAGTTCTAAAATCACAGAATGCAGCAAAAATTGGGAAATCATGCATAATCAAAATTCCCCTCGAATATCCCTTTCTTGTGGAGGAATATCTCTTCTGTTTGCAACTGGGCACTGATTCTCCTTTTTCAGTGGCCTTGAAAGCCCTATCTAGTTGGGAGCTGTGACGGGCAAAGAAAAAGGATTTTTTCTTTCTGTTTTGTACACATGTGGTTGAATTCAGTTAAGTGCAGCTAAGTGCCTGTTTGATGCGATTCCATTGTAGGATCTGTCTTGGTTATGAGTGGGCAAGGTTAACACTCGGGGTGGGCGACTGCAGCTATGGGAGCACCATCCTCTCCTTCTCTGTAGCCTGCTCACCCTCTCCCTCTCCTGTAGGCTATGGACTCAGAGGATGACCCCTTGCTGCAAGATGTGTGGCTAGAGGAGGAGCAGGAAGAGGAGGAGGAAACAATGGGTGAGGCCTTTAGGAGGGGCCAGAAGAAGCTGGGGCCCCACGCTGGAGCAGGGAGGCAGTGTTGCTGGCGGCGCTGGACCTTGCCGTCCCGGCCCCCAGCCTCGGGCTTCTGGAGTACCCTGGGCTGGGCCTTCACCAATCCGTGCTGTGCAGGGCTGGTGCTCTTTCTGGGCTGCAGCATTCCCATGGCCTTGTCAGCCTTCATGTTCCTCTACTACCCGCCACTGGACATTGACATCTCCTACAATGCCTTTGAGATCCGCAACCATGAGGCCTCCCAGCGTTTTGATGCCCTCGCGCTGGCGCTCAAATCCCAGTTTGGGTCCTGGGGGCGCAACCGACGCGACCTGGCCGACTTCACTTCTGAGACACTTCAGCGCCTCATCACAGAGCAGTTGCAGCAGCTACATCTAGGGAACCGCTCGCGGCCGGCCGCCCGCGGCCCACACACGGTGGTCGCTGTAGCTACACAGAACGGCTTGTTGTGGGACACCGCCACCGCCCAGAAGCCAACAGCCAATCGAAGCGGGCGTCTAAGGCGAGAGGCTCCACCCCTGGAGAGGCCGGCAGCCAACCAGAGTGAAGCCCCGATAAACCTGGGGCCAGACAAGAGTGGGCGACGTCCACCCAGTTCCCCGCCCCCCACAGCAGCCACGGCCAATCAGAGCCGTGCCCGCCGTGGCGCCTCGCGCTGGGACTACTCACGCTCCTTTGTGAGCACCAACACCCAGACGCATGCGCACTGGCGCATCGAGCTCATCTTCCTGGCACGTGGCGACGCCGAGCGCAACATTTTCACGAGTGAGCGGCTGGTCACAATCCACGAGATTGAGCGCAAGATCATGGATCACCCGGGCTTCCGGGAGTTCTGCTGGAAGCCCCATGAAGTGCTCAAGGACCTGCCGCTCGGCTCCTACTCTTACTGCTCCCCGCCCAGCTCACTCATGACCTACTTCTTCCCCACTGAGAGGGGTGGCAAGATTTACTATGATGGCATGGGCCAGGACCTGGCCGACATCCGGGGTGAGCAGCCCTAGGTGGGCTGGGGTGGGGCCTATAGGGACCGGGTCTGAAGGACCCTGGAGGCGGGGCTTGTGAGGGGTGGAGACTGAGAATAGGTGGGGCTTGGGATGAAGGGGCATGGTTAATGAGGTGGGGGCGGGGCTTGGAGGTTAAAGAAGGCTTGACTCTGCAGTACTCTCCAGGTTGGTAAGAGGATGGAGTTGGAATTGGCTGTGAAGTGGAGTCAGGCTGGAGCTGAGTGCTGGGCAGGCCTGCAGGCCATTTATTGAAGAAGGGCAGGGGGAGGGTTGGGTGTGAGATGGGATCTGAGGGAGGCAAGGAAGGAGGTGCATACCTAGATTGATGGAGATTGGGAGTTACGCTATGCCCAGAGTTAGATAAAGCTTGGGCTGGGGCTGGGGCATGACGTTGGTTAGAGGGGAGCTGGCATGTGGTTACAGAGCACTGGGCATTTGGAGAGAGGCTGAGGTTGCAGGAAGATCAAGGTGGATTCGTTTGAGGTACATTAGGGATGAGAGTTGAGAAAGGATGGGGAGGGGACAGAGGCTGGCTGTGGGGGCAGAGCTTCGGTATGTCTTTTAAGGGGGACATGGCAGGGTTCTAAGTAGATGAAGGTGGGACTGGGATGGGAAGGAGTTACAGGACTGCAGAGACTGAGCCTTGGTATTAGGTGAAGTTCAAGCTGAAATGAAGGTGTAAACTTAGTGGGAGCTGCCTGAGCAGATCTTGGGGGGCTGCTCTTTTTGGGCAGCAGTGATTTCTCTAAACCATCCCTCTGTCCTGTTAGAGACAGTTGGAGGCAGCCCAAGCTGGGACAGTTTTCCATTTCCTTAAAAAGGGGGTGAGATGTTCAGGAGGGCAGGATGACCCTGATGGAAGGTTTGTGGGAGCTGACTTACTGAGCTCCTTGGACCTCTTGACCCCTGCCCCTGCAGGCTCCCTAGAGCTGGCCATGACTCACCCAGAGTTCTACTGGTACGTGGACGAGGGCCTCTCCGCAGAAAACCTCAAGAGCTCCCTCCTACGCAGCGAGATCCTCTTTGGAGCACCCCTGCCCAACTACTACTCTGTGGACGATCGCTGGGAGGAGCAGCGGGCTAAGTTTCAGAGCTTTGTGGTCACCTATGTGGCCATGCTGGCCAAGCAGTCCACTAGGTAGGCAGTCCAGCTGCATCTGATGTGTGCCTGTCCTTGTTTGAACCAGGAAAGGGCTGTATTAAGGTAGGGAATTGGTTTCCAGGTGGTTCTTTCTCATACATCCCAGATCCCTTTCTGCAACCTTTTCCCTGGAAGTCTTTCTTTTCAAATCAGAGGCAGAGCCAGATACATCCTCATCATCACTCTGACAGATGAAAGGACGCTTTTCTTGATCAGTGCTAATGGTTAGTGAACATGACAGCTTTGGAGAACTTCTGCCCTGGAGGTCTTGGGTATTGATTTTCTCCTGCAATGGTGCTAGAAGGCTTTCTGGAAAGAGTATTAACCAGGGAGTAAGGAGTTCCTCTCTGCCTTTACTATCCAAGGAGATAGTGGGCAAGTCACTTCACTTCTCTGGGCCTCTGTTACTGCTAAAATGGGAATGATTTGTCCTGCTACCCTTCTGCGGTCATTAGAAGGAGATGAGTTAAGAGATGTGACAGAGATTTTGGGCAGTAGGTGCTCTGATTGTCTTCCAGTCCTTGGGATGTGTGTCTGAGAAACAACTGGGCCCCTCCCCACCAGGTAAAATCATTTGATTGTTCATCTGTCAGTCCTGCGGGGTAATAACTCTAATGCCTTTCAGTCTCTTGCCCTGACAAGTCAACCCCTGGCACAGGAGGAATCATTCTGTCTGAAAGACCCTCGTTCCTTTATTGAACAGCTACTGTAATAATCAAAGCTAACATTTATTGTGCTTGCCCCGTGCCACATACTGTCCTAAGCCATTTATACACACCATCTAACTTAATTCTTACACCATCCTGACGAGAGAGGAGCTGTTAGGATTTTCTCTATCCTATAGATGAGGAAACTGAGGCACAGTACAATTAAGTAAACTGTCAAAAGTTTTGAGGCTCATCAGTGGTGGAATGGGATTAAAATCCAGGGTTTCTAATGCAGTGCCCTAGCGTTATGTGTTTTTACAGCAGTTGCTGTACTGAGTCTTCTTGCAGCTGTGCTTCATTGCCAGGCAAACCCCTGTTCATCTACTAAGATCCAACCTGGCTATTTTTTTACTTGAGATTGCCTTAAATTATCACCATACCCATTTCCACAGACTCTTTGCTTCTCCATAAGACAGGCACAGGCTTTGTAGTAAGATATATCTGGGGTCAGATCCCAGTTACTCCACCTAGGTGGGAGTTTCAACGGGCTGTTTCACCTCTCTGAGCCTCAATTTCGTCATAGTGCTTGTCACTCTGTATTTTACTTTTTTAATTCCTTGTCATTCAAAGTGCAAGTCGAATTAGCATTAACATCACCTGGAGACTTGTTAAAAATGTAGAATATCAAGGCTTTCCCCAGACCTATAGAGTTTGCAGGTGACTTATTTGGATATATAAGTCTGAAAAAGTTCTGGTTTAATTATTTCTCAGTAGAGTGTGAGTTTGTTGAGGACTGGGATTGTTACTGCTTCCTTTTCTGTAGGCGTAGCCCCTAGCACAGTACCTCTTTGTCTGAGGAATGAATGGGTGGCTGGCTGGATGGAGGTACCTTAGGGAATGGTCCTTGGCTGGGTTGGGAATCTGGGAAGGGCTGGCTTTAGAAGGAGCTTGAAGATTTTAGATACCAACAGTTAACTTCTGCTTAATACATTCAGCTGCTGAGACAAAACCCCTGTCCTGCGTTAAAAAAAAACAATTCTCTTTCCCTTACCATCCCCCTAGAGCTTCATAGGAATGGTGATAACCAGGGCCTCTGTAGTCTTGACGTTAATGCCTTTAGATCAATAAAATCTTTTTTTTTTTTTAATCAGTCTATTACTTGTTACCTGAGAAATGACAACATACATCTTGACTTATTACAAAGAATACTACAAATTATCACTTTTACTGCTTCTCTGATAATACCAGAATCTTAGAACTCATTCATTGCATTTATACCCCTTCAGTCTTTTGCCTTATTGTTACATGCATTTTAATTCTGTATACATTTTAAACCTCATAAGACATTACATTTTTATTTTACTCAGTCAGAATCCATATTTACTCACATATTTATGTTTTCTTTTGCTCTTCATTACTTTCTACAATTTCATGTTTCCCTCTGGGATCATTTTTCTTGTATCTGAAGAATTCTCTTTAGTATTTTTTTTTAGTGCAGGTTTGCTAGTGATAAATTCTCTGTTTGTCTAGAAGGCATCTTTATTTTACTTTCATTTTTGAAATATATTTCTTCTGGTATAGAATTTACAGTTATTTTCTTTAATACTTTAAAAGATATCAGTCCATTGTGTTTTGACTTTCATCATTTTGGAGGGGGGGAGTCAGCTGTAAATCTTTTTGTTGCCCCTTTGAACAATTGTCTTTTTTTTCCCCTGGCTACTTTTAAGATTTCTCTTTGTTTTTGGTTTCAACAATCTTACTACTGTATTTTGATACGGTTTTCTTTGTATTTGTTCTGCTTGAGGTGCACAGACCTTGAATCTGCTGGTATATAACTCATCACTTTCAGGAATTTCTGGGCTATTATGACTTCAAATATTGCTTCTACTCCATTCTCTGTCCTATCTCCTTTAAGGATTCTAACTACATAAATGTTAGATATTTTCAAAGTCTCATGTGTTTTCTTTTATTTATGACTATGATAATAAAATATGGGAACTGGAAAGATAAGCTGAAGAGTCTGGGTAATCAGCATGCTGCTCTCTTCATTTTAAAAATTTAATTAAAAATTTTTAATATAATTTTAAAAGTTACACTCCATGTACAGTTATTGCAAAATATTGGCTATATTACCCATGCTGTACAATACATTCCTATAGCTTATCTTATATGAGTCCCATATGTTCTCAGGTTTTTCTTTGCTTTGCATGTTTTGGTTTAGATATTCCAATTCACTGATCCTGTCTTCCGTTGTATCTAATTTGATGTTTAACATCTCTTGAGATTTCAAAGTTAATGTTTTTCTGTTGAGGATTTCCAGTAATTCTTTATTATAGATCTAAATCCTTGGTGAAATTTTTAACCATTTAATTTATTTGGTGCATATTCTCCTCTGTGTTCTGAAGCATATTAAGTTAGATTATTATGGATGAAAGTAAAAGTAGCTCAGTCACGTCCAACTCTTTGCAACCCCATGGACTATACAGTCCATGGAATTCTCCAGGCCAGAATACTGGAGTATTCCCTTCTCTGGGGGATCTTCCCAACCCAGGGATTGAACCCAGGTCTCCCACATTGCAGACCAATTCTTTACCAGCTTAGGTTATTATGGATATCTTTTGGTTTTTTCCCTGTGGTCTGTTCTTTCACTTGGTTTTTGGTCATGTGGTCTTGCCTGTGGGTATGCCTGGTAATTTTTACTGAGTAATGAATATTGTATGTAAAAACATAGAGGTCCAGATGATGTTATTTCTTCCAGAGAAAGTTTATCTTTCCCTCCACTAGGCAGATGGTGTTGTGGCTGATCACCTTAAACAAACAGCAGATACACAGAGTTGAGGCTGGTTTGTAGTCCTGAAAAGTCACAGCCTACCTCCAGTTTGCCCTTGGTTCTCTGGGATTTTCACCTGAGAGCCTAGTGTATTCTGCAGAGCCCATTTCCCCTGACATGTTCCAAACCCTAAGCTTTGTCTCTCAAAAGAGCTAAAAATATCTCTTCTCTGGTTTTTCTGAGGCTTTCTGCTTAAGTTTGTAGCCTCATACTCTAGACTGCCCCAGTGTTTGGCAGAAGTGCTGCAGAAGAAACTGGTTTTATGCTTTGCTGGTCTGCAAGTCTCTACCCACAGCTCTGCTAGTTTTTCTGACTCCCTGCTTAGATTTTCAGCCTCCTGCCTGTGTTCAGAATTAGCAGATACCTCCAGGGTAAACACAGCTGTAGAAGGGAAGCTTATCTTTTGTAGGTTCTTCCCTTTCTAGAGTCTCAGCTCTCTAGTTTCATTGCTTCAGGAAATCTCTAATGTCATCAAGTAGATGATTTCTCAGTTTTATTTGATTTCTTAGTAGTTCTAAGCAGGAATATTGGTCTTGCATGAGCTATTCCTTTCTACTCAAGAGTAGAAGTTTGGGCCTATGTCTTTTTATAGCTGGAAACTAAAAGAGGACCTAGAACCTAGAAAGTGTTCTATAAATGCTATAGAAATGAATGAATGAATGAACAATTGACCAAACTTTCAGTTTTCTATTCTAATGAAAGCTCAATTAACCCTTTGTTGAATTTAATTCAAAAAAGTAGTCAATCCAAAGATCTTTTCTACATTTTTTTAAGTGTCCTGTTTGACTTTTTAAAACAGCTTTGAGTTGATATTCACTAGCTGCATATATTTAAAGTTTACAATTTGATTAGTTTTGACCCATGTATACACTATGAAACCTTTATCACAATCAAGTTAATGAATGGATCCATCACCCTCAGAAGTTTACTCATGTTCCTTTGACAGTCACTCCATCCTGCCTCACCTTCCTTCCCATTCCACCCCAGGACCACTTTCTCTTTTCTATCACTATATATTGGTTTTCATTTTCTGATTTTGTATATATGGCATCATATAGAATGCACAGTTTTGACTGATCTCATTCACTCAGCCTAATTGTTTTGAACTGTATCCATGTTGTTGCATGTATTGACAGTTTATTCTTTTTAAGTGCTAAGTAGTATCACTGTGTGGAGATGCCACCTTTTGTTCATCCACTCACTTCTTTATGGGTATTTGGGTTATTTCCAGGTTTGGCTATTGTAGATAGAGATGCTACAAAGCCTTTGTGTGAACAAATGCCTTCATTTGTCTCAGATAAATATCTGGGAGTGGTATGACTAGATCATATGATAGGTGTATATTTAACTTTAAAAAAAAAACCATGAATGTATTTTTTTTTAAGATTTTTTTATGTGGATCATTTGTTTAAAATCTTTTTTGAATTTGTTACAATACTCCTTCTGTTTTATGCTTTGGTTTGTTGGCCGCATGGTCTGTGAGATTTGAGCTCCCCCACCAGGGCTTGAACCTACACCCCCTGCACTGGAAGGCAAAGTCTTAACCAATGAACTTCAGGGAAGTCCCCATGTGAGTTTAACTTTTTAAGAAATGTCAGATTGTTTTCCAAATTAATTGTACCATTTTACATTCTCACCCAGTGTATAAGAATTCCAGTTCCTCCACAAACTCTCTAACACTTGATATGGTCAGTTTGAAAGTGAAAGTGTTAGTCACTCAGTTCTGTCCAACTCTTTGCGACCCCATGGACCATAGCCCACCAGACTCCTCTCCAAGGGGTTCTTCCTGACCCAGGGATTGAACCTGGGTCTCCTGCACTACAGGCATATTCTTTACCATCTGAGCCACCAGGGAAGTCCATGGTCATTTTAAAAAGTCTAAATTAGCCATTCTGTGTAGTGATATGTCATTGTGATTTTAACTTGGATTTCCGTACTTCCTAGTGATGTTCACATGCTTATTTGACATCCATTTGTCTTTGTTGGTGAACAATTTAGATCTTTTGACTATTTTAATACTGGCTTTACATTTAGTTCTGTGATATTCCATTTTTCGTTCATCTTTGTATATGGTGTAAGACATACACTACATATACTTTATATATAGCATAACATGCTGATATTTATTATTTTGTATAGATAGCCAGTTGTTCCAGCATCATTTGTTTAAAAGATCATTCTTTCTTCACTGAATTGGCTTAGAATCTTGGACAAAAGTCTTTTGTCTATATATATGTGGGTCTATTTCTGGACTCTGTTCTATTCCATCAACCAATTTTTTACTTTTTATTTACACATTGGTATTACACTGTCTTGATTATGGTAGCTTTATGCCATGTCTTGTCCAAGTGTTGGTCTTCCAACTTTTTGTTCTTTTTCAAAGTTATTTTAGTTATTCTGGGGCCTTTACATTTCCCTATGAATTTTATTTTGTGTTATTTATTTATTATTTCTTAATGGTTGGTTCTCTTTTTTTGGGGGGGCCATACCATGTGGCATGCAGGAGCTTAACTCCCTGACCAGGTTGGAACCCATGCCCCGTGCAGTGGAAGTACAGAAAACTAACCACTGGACTTCCAGGGAATCCCCTTCCAGTGAATTTCAGAAGCAGCTTATCCATTTCTCCAAATAAAAGTCCACTGGGATCCTGATTATGTTTATGTCAAATACTTGGATCAATTTGAGGAGAAATGACATCTTAACAGTATTGAGTCTTATGACCAATTAACCTGGTGAATCTGATATCTTTTGTCAGATTTGTCCCTATTTCACATTCTTATTCTATTGTAAATGATATTTTTAAAAATTTCCTTGTTAGTTGAAAGTATATCAGTTGTTAGTTGCTTGTATTGGGTTGACCAAAAAGTTTTTTTGGGTTTTTCTATACCATGTATGGATGTGAGGGTTGGACCATAAAGAAAGCTGAGTGCTGAAGAATTTATGCTTTTGAATTGTGATGCTAGAGAAGACTCTTGAGAGTCCCTTGGACTGCAAGGAGATCAAATCAATAAATCCTAAAAAAAAATCAATCTTGTATATTCATTGGAATGACTGATGCTGAAACTGAAGCTCCAATATTTTGGCCACCTGATGCAAAGAACCAACTCATTGGAAAAGACCCTGATATTGGAAGGATTGAGGGCAGAAGGAGAAGAGGGCAGCAGAGGATAAGATGGTTAGATAGCATCACCAACTCAATGGACATAAATTTGAATAAACTCTAGGAGATATCGAAGGACAGGGAAGCCTGGTGTGCTACAGTCCATGGGTTCACAAAGAGTCAAACAAGACTTTGTGACTGAACAACAACAATACCATGGAAAGCCCAGATGAACGTTTTGGCCAACTCAATATATAGAAATATAATTGACTTTGGGTCCTGCGACCTTGATAAGCTCCCTTATAAGTTCTAGAAATTTTTTCATAGGTTCTATTTAATTTTCTACATAATCAATCATGTCTTTTGCTAATAAAGATAGTTTTACTTCTTCCTTTCCAATTTGGATTTCTTTTACTTCTTTCTCTTGCCTGAATGCACTGGCTAGAACCTCCAATACAATGTTGAATGAAAGTGATGAGAATGGACAACCTTTCATTATCCCTGACTGAAGTCTGTAGGTGTTTTTCTAGATGTCTCTTATCAGGTTACAGAGAAGGCAATGGCACCCCATTCCAGTATTCTTGCCTGGAAAATCCCATGGATGGAGGAGCCTGGTAGGCTGCAGTCCATGGGGTCGCTAAGAGTCGGACATGACTGAGCTACTTCACTTTCACTTTTCACTTCCATGCATTGGAGAAGGAAATGGCAGCCCACTCCAATGTTCTTGCCTGGAGAATTCCAGGGACGGGGGAGCCTGGTGGGCTGCCGTCTATGGGGTCGCACAGAGTCGAACACGACTGAAGTGACTTATCAGGTTAAGGAAGCTCCCTTCTATTCCTAATTTGCTGATAAGTTATTTTTTTAAATCGGTAATGAATATTGGACTTATCTCAAATATTTTTCTGCATCTAGAGAGAGAACATACATTTTTCATTTTTAGTTTAATATGATGAATTTAATATATTAATTGAGTTTTAAAGTTTAAACCATCCTTGCATTCTTGGGGCAGATCGCCCTTGGGATTATCCTTTTTATATAGTGTTAGATTCTATTCGTATTCTTTGTTCATTGGCATGTTAATGATGGATACTGGGCTGTAGTTTTCTTGTAGTATCTTTGTTTGATTTTGATATCAAAATGTCTTCAAGAATGAGGTAGGAAATATTCTCTTCAGTTTTCTGGAAGGTTTGTATGGAACTGGTATTATTCTTCCTTAAATGTTTGGTAGAATTTATCAATGCAACTGTCTGAATTTGGAGTTTTCTTTAGGGGAAGGTTTTAACTATAAATTCAATTCTTTTTGATTAAAAAAATGTTTGGGGCCATGCCATGTAGCATGCAGGGTATTAGTTCCCAACCAGGGATCAAATCTGTGCCCCCTGCAATGAAAGTACAGAATCTTAACCACTGGATTGCCAGGAAAGTCCCTACAAACTCAATTTTTAAATATACATATAGAGCTTCCCTAGTGGCTCAGACGGTAAACAATCTGCCCATAATGTGGGAGACCCGGATTTGATCCTGGGGTCAGGAAGATCCCCTGGAGAAGGGAATGGCTACCCACTCCAGTATTCTTGCCTGGAGAATTCCATGGACAGAGGGGCCTGGCGGGTTGCAGTCCATGGGGTTGCAAAGAGTCAGACACAACTGAGCAACTAACACTTTTGTAGGGCTATTAAAGTTATTTCTATATTCTTACACAAGCTTTGGTAGTATATTTCATGAAATTTGTCCATTTCATTTAAATGGTAAAAATTTGTTGGTGCAAGGTCAGTTCAGTCGTTCAGTCGTGTCCGACTCTTTGCAACCCCATAAATCGCAGCACGCCAGGCCTCCCTGTCCCTCACCATCTCCCAGAGTTCACTCAATCTCATGTCCATCAAGTCGGTGATGCCATCCATCCATCTCATCCTCTGTCGTCCCCTTTTCCTCCTGCCCCCAATCCCTCCCAGCATCAGAGTCTTTTCCGATGAGTCAACTCTTAGAATGAGGTGGCCAAAGTACTGGAGTTTCAGCTTTAGCATCATTCCTTCCAAAGAACACCCAGGGCTGATCTCCTTCAGAATGGACTGGTTGGATCTCCTTGCAGTCCAAGGGACTCTCAAGAGTCTTCTCCAACACCACAGTTCAAAAGCATCAATTCTTCAGCACTCGGCTGTCTTCACGGTCCAACTCTTGCATCCATACATGACCACTGGAAAAACCATAGCCTTGACTAGTCGGACCTTTGTTGGTGCAAGGTAATTCATAATAAATATTCCCTTATGAGTGGTATCACCTCCTTCATGTGTGTCTTATCTCCTTTTTTCATGATCAGTCTGGCTAGAAATTTATCAATCTTATTGGGCCTCTCAAAGAGCTAGATTTTGGTTTCTTTGATATTTATTGTCTTTCTGTTTGTTTATATACTTATACTCTGATCTACATTATTTCCCTTCTTCCATTTACATTATGTATAATTTTCTCTTGTTTTGCTTTCTTGCAGCAGAAGCTGAGGTCATTGATTCGAAAACTGTATTCTTTTCTAATACAGGTGTTTATTGCTATAAAATTCCCCTTAAGCGTCATTTTAGCACATCTCACACATTTTGACATGTGCTTTCATTTTCACTCAGTTCAAATACTCTCAATTTTCCCTTTTGATCTCTTCTTTGATCCCTATATTATTTAAAAGTTTGTTAGTCTCCAAATGTTTAGGAATTTCCCAGATAGTGTTTTGTCACTAATTTTTAATTTAATTCCATTGTGGTCATAGAACATACTTTTTACGACTTAAGTTATTCTAAATTTTCTGAGTCTTATTTATGGTCTAGAGTGTGGTTTGTCCTGATGAATGTTGCCTATGCACTTAAATGTATTCTGCTGTTATTGGGTGGAGTGTTCTATAAATGTCAATTAAGTCAGGTTGGTTGATTGTGTTGTTAAAGTCTTCTGTATCCATACTGATCTTCTGTCTAATTGTTCTAGCAGTTATTGAGAAAGGGATTTTGAAATGGCCAACTATGATTGCAGGTTTGTCTATTTCTTTCTTAATTTCTGTCAGTTTTTGCTTCATGTATTTTAAAACTCTGTTATTAGGTCCAAAGCAATTAGTATTATTGCATTCTTTTAACGAACTGAGCCCTTTATAATTTTTAAATGACTTTCTTTATTTATAGTAATATTCTTTGCTCTGAAATTTATTTCATTTATTATTAATTTAACCACTCCAGCTTTCTTTTGATTCATGTCAGCATGGTACTTTTTTCTGTACTTTATTTTTAACCTATTTGTGTCAACATTGAATGTGAGTTTCTTATAGGCAGCTGGGTCTTGATTTTTTAATCTAATCTGACTGCCTCTGCCTTTTATTTGGGATATTTAGACCTTTTGCAAGAGGCAGTGATTAAGACCATCCCCAAGAAAAAGAAATGCAAAAAGGCAAAATGGTTGTCTGAGGAGGCCTTACAAATAGCTGAGAAAAGAAGAGAAGCTAAAGGCAAAGGAGAAAAGGAAAGATATACCCATTTGAATGCAGAGTTCCAAAGAATAGTAAGGAGAGATAAGAAAACCTTCCTCAGTGATCAATGCAGAGAATAGAGGAAAATAATAGAATGGGAACGACTAGAGATTTCTTCAAGAAAATTGCTTTTTCCAGTGGTCATGTATGGATGTGAGAGTTGGACTATGAAGAAAGCTTAGCCCCAAAGAATTGATGCTTTTGAACTGTGGTGTTAGATAAGACTCTTGAGAGTCCCTTGGACTGCAAGGAGATCCAACCAGTCCACCCTAAAGGAAATCAGTTCTGAATATTCATTGGAAGGACTGATGCTGAAGCTGAAACTCCCATACTTTGGCCACCTGATGCGAAGAACCGACTCATTGGAAAAGACCTTGATGCTGGGAAAGATTGAAGGCAGGAGGAGAAGGGGATGACAGAGGATGAGATGGTTGGATGGCATCACCAACTCTGTGGACATGAGTTTGAGTAAGCTCTGGGATGGACAGGGAAGCCTGGCATACTGCAGTCCATGGAGTCTCAAAGAGTCGGACATGACTGAGGGGCTGAACTAAACTGAGACCTTTTACAGTTAGTATGTTGTTAACATGGTTAGACTTAAGACAATTTTATTTTATTCTCTTTGCCCCATATATTCTTAGTTCCTTTTTCCTCTCTCTGCCTTCTTTTGGACTGAGAATTTTTTATTATTCCATTTTATTTCCTTTGGTTTTTTTTAGCTATAAATATTTAATTTAGGAAATGGTAACCCACTCCAGTATTCTTGCCTGGAGAATCCCATGGATGGAGGAGCTTGGTGGGCTACAGTCCACGGGTCACAAAGAGTTGGAAAACAACTGAGCGACTTAACTCATTTTCAGGGTTTATAGTACACATCCTTAAGTTATCAGTGTACCTTCAAATGATGTTAAACCACTTCATGTATCAGTTCAGTTTAGTTCAGTCACTCAGTTGTGTCCGACTCTTTGTGGCCCTATGAATTGCAGCATGCCAGGCCTCCCTGTCCATCACCAGCTCCCTGAATTTACTCAAACTCATGTCCATCGAGTCAGTGATGCCATCCAGCCATCTCATCCTCTGTCATCCCCTTCTCCTCCTGCCCCCAATCCCTCCCAGCATCAGGGTCTTTTCAAATGAGTCAGCTCTTCACATGAGGTGGCCAAAGTATTGGAGTTTCAGCTTTAGCATCAGTCCTTCCAATGAACACCCAGGACTGATCTCATTTAGGATGGACTGGTTGGATCTCCTTGCAGTCCAACTTCATGTATAGTGTATAGTGTATACTATATATGAATAGTATACCACCATTTCCTTTCTCCTGACCTTTATACTATTGTCATATATTTTATTTTCATATATGTTATAAACCCCACACTACATTACTGTTATTTCTGTTTAAATGGTCAGCCATCATTTTAAAAGATTTATGTAATAAGACATTTTTACACACTTATTCATGCTGTTACCATCTCTGGTCCTTTTTATTCCTTTGTGTAGGTGTGTACTTCCATTTGTAATAATTTGCCTTCTCCCTGAAGAATTTCCTTTAACATCTCTTGTAATGAAGGTGTACTGAAGATGAATTCATTTGGGTTTTGTATACTGAAAAAAAAATCTTTATTTTACCTTTGTTTTTGAAATATATATTTCAAATGATAGAATTCTGGGCTGACTTTTTTCCTCAGTCGGTAAAGGATCTTGCTCCACTGTCTTCTCACTTGCATTGTTTCTGAAGAGAAATCTCCTGTCATTCTTACTTTCGTTCCTCTTTTTCCCTCAGTCTGCTTTCAAGATTTTATCTTGGTCACTTATTTTGAGCGATTTGATTATGATGTGCATTGTTGTTTTAGTCACGATTTTTTGTGCTTGGGGGTCTGCTGCTCAAGCTTTTTGAATCAAGGAGTTTATCATTTTCATCAAGTTTGGGAAACTTTCAGGCTCTTTTAAGATGTCTGTTAACCCATATATTGCTTGCTCATTCACTCATTTGTGTCTCTTTGCGACCCCATGGGCTGTAGCCAGCCAGGCTTCTCTGTCCATGGAATTTTCCAGGCAAGAATACTGGCGTGGGTTGCCATTTTGTACTCCAGGGGATCTTCCTGACCCAGTGATTGAACCCGTGTCTCTTGTGTCTCCTGCTCTGGCAGGTGGGCTCTTTACCATTGCACCATATATTAGGATGCACCAAAGCCTGGAAGCTTTCTCAAGCCAGTATGTCAGAGTGACCATAAAGCCCATTTTATTTATCTCTTAGAGATCACCATTCTTTGTTGTCATGTCCAGAATCTTGTTTCATGTATTTTCTCTCTCTCTTTTTTTAATTGTTAGTTTCACGAGAGGAAATGTAGATTTCATCTTGTTACTCCTCTTGACCAGGAACAGATCTCACCCCTCTTGGTATTTTAAAAATCAACTTCACCAACCTGGTTAAGTTTTTCTAATAGCTTCTGTTAAATGGGCACTGAATAGCACTGTAAGACTTGAGTATCTGGAAGCTGATTTGAATTTAGAATTTTGTTGTGAACAATTGAGAATTGAGGATAATGAGAATGACATAGAATTCAGCTATAATTTACTATTATCTGTGTGGAGCAGCAATCTCAACCTCACTGATAATTCAGTCCCACCCGAGACATGCTGGTTTCACTTGTCTAGAGTATGACCTGGACATCAGGATTCTTGAAAGCCCCCAGGTGACCATAATGTACAACCAAGGTAAAGAGCCACTGAGGAGGTATATGGTTCGTGGTCCTCCTCCATCTCTGATCCACTCTGTCTTTCCTCCCTCTGTGTCCTCCCTTCCCAGCAAAGTCCAGGTCCTGTATGGGGGCACAGACCTGTTTGATTATGAGGTTCGCAGAACCTTCAACAACGACATGCTCCTGGCCTTCATCAGCAGCAGCTGTATCGCTGCCCTCGTCTACATTCTCACCTCCTGCTCAGGTACGGTTTCTCCAGCAGCACCGCATGGAGCCAGCCCTTTCGTTCCTCCCAGTGTGCTTCTCTCTGGACAAAGCCTTCCTGCTTGGGAATGCCGCAAATGGGCTTGAATCCACTGTATCAGAGCTGGCGGTGGGACAGCTGCTCAGACATCACCTTCTAACCCCGGGCAGGGTGACTGAGGTGCAGAGGCAGACTGGGCCATGCCCCAGGGCCCGCTCCCCAAGGACCTCCTACAGTTGAACCTTTTGTTCTTTGACGGTCTTTTTCTTGTTGATAAGCTTTGTGGAGTCTGGAGTATTGGACACTTTATGGATTACTCCTTAGCCTGTTTATTATTATAATTTAGTATTTATTTATTTGGCTGTAACGGGTCTTGTGAACCGTGGGATCCTCATTGTGTCGTGCGGGATCTTTTGTTGCAGTATAAATTGTTTGTTGCAGCTCATGGGTTTCTCTATAGTTGTGGCTCACGGGCTCTCTAGTTGATGGTGCATGAGCTCCAGAGCGCATGGGCTCAGTAGTTGCCACACACCCACTTAGTTGCCCTGTGGCATGTGGGATCTTAGTTCCCCAACCAGGGATCAAACCTGCATCCCCTGCACTGGAAAGTAGCTTCCCAAGCACTGGACCACTGCCAGGGAAGTCCCACCCTTAGCCTGTTTTAAAGTCCCAGCTGCCATTAGACTCCCAGTTCACTTTTCCACTGTCCTCTCCCCATGCACCCTAGCTGCTGCTTTCTGTGTATACAGGAGGTGCTCTTCATTGGCCAAGTGAATGAGAGATTGGTCATACCTTCAAAAATGGAAAAGACATTCACTCATCCATGTAACAAATATTAACTGGGCACCAACTATGTGCCAGATGCTCTCAGGTGCCAGAGTTCTAGTAGTGAACATCACTGATGTACTTCTTGCCTCCTGCTGCTGCTGCTAAGTCACTTCAGTCGTGTCCAACTCTGTGCGACCCCATAGATGGCAGCCCACCAGGCTCCCTCATCCCTGGGATTCTCCAGGCAAGAACACTGGAGTGGGTTGCCATTTCCTTCTCCAATGTATGAAAGTGAAAAGTGAAAGTAAAGTCGCTCAGTCATGTCCAACCCTCAGCGACCCCATGGACTGCAGCCCACCAGGCTCCTCCGTCCATGGGATTTTCCAGGCAAGAGTACTGGAGTGGGGTGCCATTGCCTTCTTGCCTCCATGGAACCTCTAATTTACTGGGTGACAGATGTTAAAAATATAATGATTCCCTATTAGCATATGAAGTAAGCTCTGCAAAGATGAGGGCCCATGAACAACCTGACTTACTCATCAAGGGCTTCATCTGCTACTCAGGCCTCCTGCCCAGCACCTTCTCTGGGCATAGAGAACTATACTGGGCTCAAATGGGGTGGTGAAGGTGCCCCTGGGGATGGGGGTGTATGAGGCAGGACCAAACCAGGGCCAGAGACACTGTGTCTGTGTCTGTGTTCTGTTGGGTCCCCCCACTCCATTCCCTGTGCTTCTTGCCCTGCCCAGTGTTCCTGTCCTTCTTCGGGATTGCCAGCATTGGCCTCAGTTGCCTGGTGGCGCTCTTCCTGTACCACGTGGTCTTCGGTATCCAGTACTTGGGCATCCTCAATGGGGTGGCTGCCTTTGTGATAGTGGGCATCGGTGAGTTGATTCTGTTGCCATGGTAATGGGCCTCCCACTTGGAAATTTGACCCCCAAAGGGCCTTTTACAGGATGCAAAGTCTGGCTTCCATGGGGGCTCTAAAAAGTCCTCTCTCAGACCTCAGAGCCTTGGACTTGGGGTGGAGGGTGGGTAGAGTATGAGTGGTGAGTGATTCTGGGCATATGGTGGGTGGAACCCCCCAGAGGTGGAAGGAGTGGGTGGATATGCTGGGTAAAGAAAGGTTAAGCATGGTGGGAAAGGTGAGGGGTGGTGAAGATTTGGAGGAAAGGATCTAGTTCTGGTGAGGGAGGGGTGCCGTGCAGCATGAGAGTGGGTCTTGGGTTCATGGCCCAGGTTGGATCTGACCTGGAGACAGCAGAGTAACCCAGCTGGCCCGGCCCCCCTCCCATAGGCGTGGACGACGTCTTTGTGTTCATCAACACCTACCGCCAGGCCACCCACCTGGAAGACCCTCAACTGCGGATGATTCACACCATCCAGACGGCAGGCAAGGCCACCTTCTTCACCTCGCTGACCACGGCCGCCGCCTATGCGGCTAACGTCTTCTCCCAGGTGGGAGCCAGCCCTCCAGCCTGGCCTGGCGTCCCCTGCCCCCCACCCCTGCCCATGCATACCTGGACCCTGGTCTCCGCTCTTCCCACCCACCCCTTCTCTTGGGGCCACGCAGTTTCCACCTCAAGGTACTTGCCACGTCCCTAGAGTCCATGTTTTGTTACTAATCACCATCACCAGAACTTAACAAATGGGAGAATTCTAGTGATACAAATTGTGTTTCTTATTGATGCTCATTACTGATAATCCACTCTCAGCCCTGAAGGGCATTTAGCAGTTGTTTCCAAAGGTCCCCCAGCTGCTACATGGTAAGCCTGCCCATGACTCCTGACCCCAGTGCAGGGCCCTCTCCACCCACCAGCTGCATACAGCATTGTTATCCCTCACATGCACTTCCCTCTTGCTGGCCCCACACTCCTTCCTGTCTGAGCTGGGCTTGAGAGAAGGATCCTAGGCCAGGTCCTGGGTGCCAGCAGAGCCTGAAAGGCAGTGAGCCTGTCTGAGTCTGAGAGGTCTTATGACCTGGACTGAGGATCCTGTCTAGAAACCGCTAGATGCTCTGGGATTCTCCAGACTTTACTAGAGAACCACACCCAGAAAACAAGCTGAGCTGGATTTCCATCCCTCCTCTGCCATTTTCTGGCTGTGTGACCTTAGGCAGCTTGTTTAACTTCTGTGAGCCTCACTCTCCTCACGTGTGGATCATCAGAGAATGGAATGAGATGCTTGTGAAAGTGTTCCACAGACAGTGAAGGAAGGCCTGTGTGCTTGTTGGCTGCAGCTTCCTTCTGATGGCCACACCCTGCGCAGGTGCCTGTGACACTCCTGGGGCACACCCTGTGGCAGCTCTCTGTTCCCCTCTGCTAGCGTGTGCCCTGCTCTGACAGTGTGTGTTTTCCTCTGTCCTTCCTGTAATGAGTTACGGTGCGCTTGCTCTATGCTGGGCACTGTTCTGGGCAGAGGGCTGCAGTGTCGACCAGAGGCTGGACTCTTCCTCTCTGCCACACCCCTGGCTCCAGCCCAGCCATCTGACATCCTCCTAGGCCAGTGCCGTCATTCCCGCAGCCTCGGCCTTCGCATCCTGCCTCAGTCTGGGGGTGGTCAGGGCCCAGTGCTGCAGAGTCCCTGGGCTCCTTGGGCTCCAGGCCTGATCCCCGCCCATCGCCCCCACCTTTCCATTCCCAGATCCCAGCTGTCCACGACTTCGGCCTGTTCATGTCTCTGATCGTGTCCTGCTGCTGGCTGGCAGTGCTCTTCACCATGCCTGCAGCCCTGGGCATCTGGAGCCTTTACATGGCACCGCTGGAGAGTGCCTGCCAGGCCAGGTGAGCCGGGCGGGTGAGAAAGGCACAGGGACTGTGTCCTGCTCTCACGGAGTAGCCATGGCAGACCCTTGGGGGGCCATTCAGCACACCATCCTCTCTCCCAGAAGCCTCCTGATTCACTACTGAGCACCTTCTGTGTGCCCCGTCCTATGCTAGCACTTCTGTGTACTCCTGTCTAATAGTTACATTTGATCACCTACTGTGTACCTGAAAGTGGGCAGAGTGCTTTTGTACAAGATCTTACTGCCATCCCCAGGGACCCTAGGAGCTGGGTCCTCTTATTTCACCCGTTTTGTAAAATGTCTGTAGACAAGGAGGCAAAGGCTTGGAGAGGCTGGGCAGCTTTCTCAAAGTTATCCATATAATAGGCAGCAGAGCGGAAATTTAGATCCCCATAATCTGACTCTGGATCCCATGCTCTTAGCCACCATGTTAAATGTCCTCTGGGTTCTCATCTTGAGAGAGGAACCGTATTTAGACCCAGCGAGCCAGGTGCAAAGTTGATTGGATCAGTACAGAGCTGCTGCAGCTGAAGGTAGAGGGCTTGGGGTCTTGTGGGCCAAGCCAGCAGGGTTAAGGCAGGGGGCATATTGGTCAAATGGAATCCGGCCTGAGTGGCTGTCTGGGTTGGGAGTACTAGGGAATGATAGAGGGTCTGGCCTTGGTGCAGGGCATGCAAATGCAGGACTGTCAGGGGTCCATGACAGTGTCCACTTGACCATGGTGAGACGAGGGGCAGGAAGGAGATGAGAGGCCAGCAGGGAGCTCAGATTAAGGTCTGGGAAGGACTCCTTAGCTCTCCCACGCATACCTTTGCTTCAGGGTCTCCATGTATGGTGGTTCAGGTTGGGCACTGCACAAGAGCCCTCTAGCTGAGGCACAATCATCTGCACTGTGGCCATTCAGGTTTGACTGTTTCTATGACAGTTTTGTGACATAGAAGCAAAGTGACTTGGGTAAAAGCCTCCTTTTCCCTAATTTCTACAGAGATACCAACTAAGCCCACCCTGTCCCTTCCCCCAGTCTAGGGTAGGGGATGTAGCCTCAGCCTCCTTGCCTGGAAACTGTGGGCCTTTGGACATGTAACTTAACCTCTCTGCACCTCAGGTTTCTGTTCTGTAAAATGGGTACTACAACCCTATGGGGATTCATAAGAGAATCCACGAGGAGCTCTAGCTCAGTCTCTGGCACTGAGCACTCCTGGCACATTCGCTGTGTGCACTGTTCTTGTCCCCAGTCTCCAGGGTGAGCCTTGGTCCCCCACATTCACTCCAGCTAAGGCCTCAGCTGCACACTCAGCCCAGCCCCGCTTCCCCATCCCCCTGGTCTCAGGGCCCCAGGCACTCGACAGCACAGGCGTGATCCCTCTGCTGCAGTCACCTCGATGCTTGGGCAGCTGCGTGCCATCATCTGCTGTCCCTAGGAATGACTACTGTCACCATTTGTCTCCCCAGAGGAACTGTGGTACCCGAGGGCCCTGGGGGAGATGACACTGGTGAGAATTCAGGCACAGGCTCCTGGAAGCCTGGGAGGCATGTCCTGTGGGTTGTCAGCAGCAGCGTGATGCCTGGTTCACATGTAGCCCGGACATGCAGCCTGGACTCCCAGGACCCACCCTTCCCCCACTCTTTCCGCAGCTGCAACCAGAAGTGTGGCCGTAGGAGTTCCCCGCACTTCCCTGGGGACGTGTTCACAGCTCCTGAGCGGGTTGGGGGTGGCCCTGCACAGGGCCCCATGCCCTACCTGGACGATGACATCCCCCTGCTGAGTGTGGAGGAGGAGCCAGGTGAGAGGGGGTGCGGGCCTGCTGCTGAATCTGCGGGACCCAGGCACTGCCTCTGTCAGGGGAAGTACCTTGACAAGCTGGTGCGAGGACCATCTGGTCCTGAGGTGGGGGTGGGACGAGACTGGGAGGATCCCCATCAAGCATCTGAGCTTCCCTGGAGGGGGTGTGGACCAGGGGGACTTTGACCCACTTCTGGGCCAGCCCTCTGATGGACCGCTGCTCTGCCCTGCAGTGTCGCTGGAGCTGGGAGATGTGTCCCTGGTGTCTGTGCCCCCCGAGGGCTTGCAGCCGGCTCCCAACGGGGGCAGCCGGGGGCAGCTCATTGCCCAGCTGCAGGAGCTGCTGCACCACTGGGTCCTGTGGTCAGCCGTCAAGAGCCGTTGGGTGATTGTGGGTAAGTGGGCTCTCCACTCTCCTTCCCCCATCTCGCAGTGTCTCCCAGCACCTGAGATGTGGACAACAGACTCCCCCCGGCCATTTTCTCAAAGAACACGCAGGTCTTGGGAGCCCGCCCCTTGTCCCACAGATGAGCTAGAGGTCAGAGACCCGGGCTCAGGTCGCTCACTCTCTCGGAGCCTCACCCCCTCCCTGCAGAGAATAAAGCCAGTCTCACGATAGCTGTCGCTTACTGAACACCTCCTACGTCCTGGTCATCATGCTGGACAGCAGAGCAGAGTGCCCAGTGCTTGGGCTCTGCCATTGGACCAGCTTGGCTAATTGGGATCCTGACTCTGCCACGTTCTAGCAGTGCCACCTGGACTGGGGCAGTTAGTCTGTGCCTCAGTTTCCTATCTTATGACTGAGGAGAAGAAGAGTATCTAGTAAGGCTGTTGTAAGGAAACGACAGTATGTGTAAAGGATTTAGCCCAGTGTGAGGCATGCAGTAGTGCTCCATGAAAGTTAAGTGCTATTATTATTATCGTTGTAAAGATTTAGGTCTGTGTAAGACCAAATGGATGTGCCGGCTCTTTATAGACTGTTCAGGGCTCTAAGATGATGGCTGCTTCTTGTCCAGGAATGTGAGCTGGAACTTGAAGTCCGACCCCTGGTGACATGCATGACAACTGGCCCCTACCTTCAAGGGAGTGATCCCCAGCAGCCTCACCCACAGGCTGGCATGCTGGGCCTCTGCCCACTCCCTTGGGATACCTGCCCTCCTCCCCACAGCAGGAGCAGCTCTTTCCCAGGGCTCTGGAGGCCCCGGCTGTGCATGTGTCCCCCCGCCCCCGGGCCCCGGCCCTGCCTAGCGCAGTGTCCTTTCCTCGCAGGGCTCTTTGTCTCCATCCTTGTCCTGTCCCTGGTGTTCGCCAGCCGGCTCCGCCCCGCCAGCCGGGCCCCGCTGCTCTTCCGGCCCGATACCAACATCCAGGTGCTGCTGGACCTCAAGTACAACCTGAGCGCCGAGGGCATCTCCTGCATCACCTGTTCAGGTGAGGTTTCCTGCCGGGGTGTCCTCTTTGGAGTCCAGATCCCCAAGACTAGAGATGCCAGGCTCCCCATCACCGTGTGAACTTAGGAAATCAACTCCATCTCTAAAAAGTGTTAGTCACTCAGTCACGTCCGACTCTTTGCACCCCCATGGACTGTAGGCCCACCAGTCTCCTCTGTCCATGGGATTCTCCAGGCAAGAATACTGGAGTGGGTAGCCATTCCCTTCTCCAGGGGATCTTCCCGACCCAGGGATCGAACCCAAGTCTTCCACACTCTAGGCAGATTCTTTATCATCTGAGCCACCAGGGAGTCTCAGTGTTTCCACATTTCATTAAATGAATACTGCCTGGGTACCAGCTGTGCTGGTGCTGGGGAGGCCGCAGTGGGCAGGACAGGCTTCCCAAGCACAGGAATTCACTCCACTGCTATGGAGGCCATGTAATAGTAGATCTGAGCTGTGGTGGACGAAAAGCAGGGTGCCTGGGGAGCTCAGCATCATGGAGATCTTCCTGGAGGAGGGACTATCTAAGCCAAGACTCGTGGAATGAGAAGGACTTGGCCTGGCTGGGAGGGGAGAGGTGGGAAGTGGTCTAGGCAGAGGGGAGCACCAGAGGTGGGAAAGACTAGGACCAGGTTTGAGGGAGGTAGTTGCATGAGCCAAAGCTAGCCAGATGGGCCTGGTGGGCTACAGTGTGATGTCTGGATTACATTGTCATTGTCATTGTCACTGGAAGTTAGTGGAGGGCTTTACACAGAGAGGGACCAGGTGCTGTCTGGTTGGAGGGCTGCGTAGAGCATGGCTGGGAGTCCAGGTAGGAGGCTGGTGTCATCTTGACAAGAGACTGTAGGGGCTGGAGCCAGCGTGGTTGATGGTGCAGTGAAGTCAAGAGGTTTTTAGGAGATGACATCCACAGGACTTGGTGATGGAGCATGTGCCAGGGATGAGCCAAGAGGTGAGATAAAGATGTCTGCTTGTCTTAGAGTTAGTCTGATGAGGTCCAGGGTAGGGCGAGGGAAGTCGACTCAAGGTCATACCGCTTTGCCGGGTGGTTAGAAACCAAATGAGAAGACGCTTGGGTGAGTGCTCCCAGCTCCTAGGGGAAGACCCGCTGACTGCTGTAATTGCCTTCATGTAATTGGGGCGGTGTTCAGATTAACCTGGCCTTCCCCTTGGTGATTGCATGAGCCGAATGCATGATAATCCGAAGCGGCTTAGGGAGGTGCCTGAGGATCCCCTCTTGAATTGGAGCTGACCTGGCCACATCCCCTCCGCCACTCCCACCTGCCTGGGCATTGAATTTCATTCCATTCTCACTGCCCCTGCAAGGCCTTCTGCCATCCCTTGGGGCCTGGAGGCTGAAAGCCACATCTGCTCCCATTTCACAGATGGACAGACCCTGGGATGATCCCAAAGTTCCTGGAAACATCTGGAGAAGGGCCAAGACCCCAGCCAGAGTTCAGCCCCTGGCCCCTTGTATCTCTCAGCCTCTGAGCTGCCTCTTAAAGGGGCCCTTCATGTTGTAGCAAAAAGAGCTTCGGCTGTAGGGGCAGACAGGACCTGTCCTGCTGGCCTCTGCCTCTCACTTCCCCTACAGGTCATGTAACCTCCTCGAACCTCTGCTTGCTTCTCTGTCAAATGGGGTTAATAATAACCACCTCCTAGAATTACTGTGAGGATCGCATTTTTGAAAGTGTAAAATGTAGCTCATTAAAAAAACAAAACCAACAAAAAATTCATCTACAATGCTTGGGGCAAAACAGGCAGTCTCCCCTCATCTCTGCCGTTTCTAATTATTCCTATTTATGGAGCATTCAGCACGAGCCAGACACGTTGCTAAGCCCATGAGATGCAGCGTCCCCTTTGATCCCTCAACCACCCTCCAGAGGTAACCCTTGGGAGTGTCATCCCATTTGACAGGGGGAAAGTGAGGCAAGATGAGGGTGAGTAGGGAAAGCTTCTGAGTGTCTTTCTTGGGGTAAGGCTGGTGGGTACCTTTCTTTTGCCTTAAGATTCTTATGCATTTGGCATTTTTTCAGTTCTCCCCACGTTTGTTTTAGAAAAAACCTTTTCCCCAGACACCCTGACACTACCCCCTTTTCTAAAGGCTCCAGGGCCTGTGTCCCTGGGATCGTCACTGTCCCAACCTCAGCCGAGCCCAGCCAGGGAGGCCCTCCTGTCCCTGACACGACGCGGGGGGTAGGTCTGTTCCAGGAGAAGCCCCACAGCCTGCAGAACAATATCCGGACGTCCCTGGAGAAGAAGAAGCGGGGTTCTGGGGTGTCCTGGGCCAGCCGGCCTGAGGCCACGCTGCAGGGTCAGTGGGGAATGTGGACTGTCTGGGTGGGGGTGTCAGGATGTCCTGGTACAAGGGTGCGGGGGTCTTGCAGGGAGAGCAGATAAAATCCCTTCTTTGATTCTCCTTCAAGAACAACAGGGTTGGGTTGGGGGTGGGGGTAGGGGAGTGAACTTGAGGCCCTCGCCCAGCATCCCACCAGCTCTCCTCGGCCAGAACAAGGCGATCCCCTCCTGCCACACCCCAGCCTGGCCTGTGCTGCCCCATGAACCCGCCTTGTGTGCCGGACCATCCTGATTTGGGGGAGGGGGCCTCCTGAACACTGGAGCCTAGCTTATCCCTTCTGGTGTTCCTGTCAGAGGGGGTATGCTGGGATACATGTGGGAATTAACCCCCCGCAGTTAACCCCCAGAATTAACCCCCAGGGCAGTTCCATATGTCCTTGTCACCCCACAACCATCATCACCCCCTCTGTGCCCACCATCGTCATCACCAATGTGGCCCCAGCTTTCACACTGTGCTCCCGTCACTGGCATCACTGCCACTTCCCTAGTCCATACTGGCACATCTTTACCATGGCTTCCACCTGCACTGTCACTTCCTCCACACCTGCCACCTCCCATCCAGTGTCCACCACCACCTGCCCTCCATCTATGTCACTGCGCCATCCCCGTGTTCACCACCACCACCTGCCCCTCCACCACTGCGGTGGGCTCGGTCCAGTATACAGGAACAGAGCCAACACTTGGAGATGAGCCCGAGATCAGGCTCAGCTCCTCAGCCAGCGGAGCAGAGGCTGGGCTGCTGCAGGATCAGGGGATGCTAGCCGAGGTGATCGTCCCCCCTCCTCCACCCCTCCTTTGTCCCTAGACTCCCCAGGCACCGTGTACGTCTCCAAGGTGAAGAACAAAGGCCGCCCGACTGTCTACAGGTTCTCCCTCAATGCCAGCCTGCCTGCCCCTTGGCAGACCGTGTCCCTTGGGGACGGGGAGGTGCCCTCCTTCCAGGTGAGCCTGGGCTCTCATGCAGTGAGCTGCCACGACCAGGGAAGGGGCCCTTAGTGCTGCATTGGTGGGCACTGGCCACGTCGGGGTAGGGGCAGGGTCTGCAAGGATGGACCTGCTCCAGGCAAATGAGGACCCTCTCCTGCCATCAGCCAGGCCCACAGCAGGGACCTGCAGAGTGGTGAAAGCAGGGCTGCTGAGTCAGCCAGGCCTGGGTTCGAGTTCTGGCTGTGCCATTTATAACCTGTGTGTCTTTGGGAAGATTACTTCATCTCTCTGAGCCTCAGCTTCCTCATCTATGTAATGGGGGTATGAAAGGTACCACCCTGGGTTGCTGGAGGTACTTGAGACAAGGCCTGTGAGCTCTGTAACACCTGAAATGTAGTAAGCACTCGGTAAACGGGAGCCATGAGTTAGACTGTCGTTTTCAGCCTCTGTTCTAACACCCCCAGAAAAGGGTCTCCCAGGGCCAACCCAGGCCTCTGATTTTTTCCTCTCAAACATCATTGGTGTTTCTTTAACATGTTACACCTCCAGGGTGACAGTTACCCATGTCAACTCATGTCAATCTGATCAGGGTTTGTATTTCCGTTTGAAAGATGGAGTGTGTGAGGTATTCCCTGGCTCTGACCTTTACACTAATGTTTACAAGGTGATTCCCACTGCCTGGAGAGCCTGCCTTCCAGCTTAAAGCACGACTGGCTCCCCGTTCAGGTTTCTTAACATAATGTCACCTCCTCCCTGGGTCATGTCCTGGAAATCTCAGTTCACCCTCCTCTTCTACTGCCCCATTCCTCCTGGGTCTTATCATGCTAATGTTTAAGTCTAAGCCCTTAAAAGAATCTGAAGCCATCGTCACTCGTGGCTCTAGGAGGGCAGGGACCAAGCCCATCTGGTTCAGTGTTGTATTCACAGCCCAGCTCAGGGCTGGCTTGGAGTAAATCCTCAGTTGAAGAAGGACTGAGGCTCAGAGAGAGAGAGGGAAGGGTTTGCCTCACCTTTAAACTCGAACCCAAGCCTCCTGGGTTCTGCCCAGAGCTCTTCCCCTGACTCTGGGGGCTGGAACAGGGGCAGGGGGTGGGGAGGTCTCCCAGGAGGGAGGGGACCCAGCCTGAGGCCCAGCCCAGGCAGAGGCAGCCTCCCGGAGTCACCTGTCTTGTCTCTGTCAATCCACTGCTTAGGTGTATAGAGCGCCTTTTGGTAACTTCACCAAGAAGCTGACCGCTTGTATGTCTACAGTAGGGCTGCTCCAGGCGGCGAGCCCCTCCCGCAAGTGGATGGTGACGACCTTGGCCTGCGACACCAAACGGGGCTGGAAGCTTGACTTCAGCTTCTACGTGGCCGCCAAGGAGCAGCAGCACACCCGGTAACAGAGCCTTGCAGACGAGCCGGTTCGTACTCGTTTGCCCCTCCCACCAGGGATGTCCGCAGGCCGCTGTCCAGGGACTTCCCTGTTGGTCTGGTGGTTAAGACTTCGCCTGCCAGTGCAGGGAGACCAAGTTCAATCCCTAGTCAGTGAAGCTACAATCCTACATGCCTCAGGGGCATAAAACCAAAACCAAAAACAGAAGCAATATTGTAACAAAGTCAATAAAGACTTTAAAAAGTGGTCCACATTAAAAAAAAAATTCTTTTAAAAAGAAACCCCTACCTATTTCCACATGTGTGCTTAGACAGTCTCCCCCCCCAGAGCTGGGGATCGGGGAACACCAAGATGCCAGGCCCACAGTTCTCTCCCCTATCTGCCCCTTATCCTCTGAGTGGCTCTGTGAGAGATGCTGTCTGCCTGCCCCTTGGCACACCAGGCAGTTTCCAGCTCAGAGCTCCTGCATTTGCTGTTCCCTGGACCTATGGTGCTCTTCCCCAGCTCCTCCAGAACCACAGGACCACAAGGGAAGTCCATGATTGACTCCTCAAGATTTAGGTCCTTACCCAGATACTCCCCACCCACGGCTGTCTCTGACCAGACCGCCCTCCCACAGCTGAAACAGCCACACCCCATCTCTCCCCATACATCACCCAGCTGCTCTCTTTCTGGTTCCCATCACCTCCTGGAAGCATACTGACAGCTGGTTCGTTACCTGTGTTTGCTCAGTAGAATGTAGGCCTCCTGCCATATTCCCTCACCTGGTCCAGAGCCTGGCACGCAGCAGGTGCTCAGGAAACGCTTGCTGGGTAAATGAGTGAAGGAAAGAATGAGTACACGCCGCCTACCTCTCCAAGGCTCTATCCACACTCTCAGTGCATACAGTTAATTCAGAGGTTATTTATTTAGTGTTGCTCCTCCCTAAAGAATCTGCCTGCAATGCAGGAGACCCAGGTTTGATCCCTGGGTCAGGAAGATCCTCTGGAGGAGGGCAAGCAACCCACTCCAGTATTCTTGCCTGGGAAATCCCATGGACAGAGGAGCCTGGCAGGCTATATTCCATGGAATGGCAGAGTCAGACACGACTGAGCAGCTAACACCCCCTGAGACTGTAAGGTGACAGGAGAGAGCCCGTGTCTGTTGTCCTTATCTACTGTATACACATGCCCTGCCTAGCGCCTGGCATGAAGTCACTGTCCCCAAATACTTAATGAGCAACTGTGTGCTGTGCCTTGAGGGGTCTCCGAGCCAGCTGGGGGCATCTTTTCCCAGGTTCCTCCCCCTGTTCTGACCACTGAGGCTATGTTCGCTGAGGGCCTTACTCTCTCATCCATTCATTCATTTAATAAACCTTGAGCACTGACAGTGGGCCGGCATGTGGCTAGTGCTGGGGATGGTAAACAAGACAGATGTGACTCCTGCCCTCGGGCTGACTAGCAGGAGACAACAGCTAGCAAGTCAAGCGCAATGTCATTACAAATTACAATACGTGCTCCGAAAGGAAGAGCCCGCTGCCATCGCAGTCCAGATAACGGCAGTGCAGGGCCTGCGCTTCTGCCACCAGGGACCATGGTCTGTTTGGCAGGGCCTGGCCTTGGGGCAGCGAGCACCCACATGAGGCTGGACTCAGCTTGGGGCCGGGGGTTGACCAAGATGGGCTCACTGGGCCATTCCAGCTTGGCCCACCTGGCTCAGGAGGTGGGGTCCTTCTGCCTGCCCTCTAGGGCTAGGCTCCCTCTGCAGATACACAATAGCCACTGGGGTCATGCTGCCTGGATGAGCTTAGAGCATTCTATAAAGCACCTGGAACTACATCAAGAAAGTGTTAGTCGCTCAGTCGTGTCTGACTCTTTGTGGCTCCATGGACTTCCCTGTAGCCAGCCAGGCTCCCCTGTCCATGGAATTCTCCAGGAAAATAATACTGGAATGAGTTGCCATTCCCTTCTCCAGGGGATCTTTCCAACCCAAAGATCGAACCCAGGTCTCCTGCATTACATGCAGATTCTTTACCATTGAGCCACCAGGGAATCCCAGAGCTACATCAAGTCCAGTGGTAAATAAGCTGACCGTGGAATCCTTTCTTCAAACAGAATCTTGAGCTCTGTAACTGTTCAGTTTAAGGTGGGGCTGGGGGCTTCTGGGCAATGACCCCAAGGCTGGCCCTGAGGTCATTCAGAATTCTTGCACCCCTGGAGGGCTTCCCAGGTGGCGTTAGTGATAAAGAACCTGCCAATGCAGGAGACGTCAGAGATGCTGGTTTGATCCCTGGGTTGTTCTTCTGGCCTCTGCATGCCTTTGCCTCTCCTTCCCAACCCCTCCTAGCCCTCCTGGCCCTCCCATCCTCAGTCCCGGCCTCCTTTGCCTCCACAGGAAGTTGTATTTTGCCCAGTCCCACAAGCCCCCTTTCCACGGGCGTGTGTGTGTGGCACCTCCCGGCTGCTTGCTCAGCTCCAGCCCCGATGGGCCGACCAAAGGGTTCTTCTACGTGCCCAGCGAGAAAGGTATGTGCAGGGAGGCTGCTGTGGGGCCTCGGGAGGCTGGGCCTGGCCTTTCTGTATAGCTGTGCCTCCCTCTGCAGCACCCAAGGCCCGCCTCTCCGCCACCTTCGGCTTCAACCCCTGCATAAACACGGGCTGTGGGAAGCCAGCAGTGCGGCCACTGGTGGATACAGGGGCCATGGTCTTTGTGGTCTTTGGCATCATCGGCATCAACCGCACACGGCAGGTGGACAACCACGTCATCGGAGACCCGGTGCGTGCACCCACGCTGGACAGCTGCCAGAGGGCCCCGCCACAGCAGGCTGATGAACAGCTACCAGTGCAGGGACCACCAGCCCAGCTCCCCACCCCCACCCTTAGCTCCTTGACCGCTCACCCAGCCCAGACAGAACCTCCCCGGACCCCTGGGGCATCATTTCTCTTGAGGATGGAGCAGGGTCGAGCTTTTAGAATCACCCAGGAATCTGGGACCAAGCCAGCTGCCCTGCATCACTAGGGGTGGAACAGAGGGGAGGGCAACAGGTGGGTAAACCCTCCCTGTCCTTCTGCAGGGGGCCTCTCCCCCACCCCATGCCCATAGCCCTTGTTGTGTGCCTCAGCCAGGGTGCCCTCGCCTGGAGTAGTCTTCCTCTTTGTACATGTTTGTGCTGGTGCGGGGCTCTTGGGCGCTGGAGGAGAAAGGATCTGACAGAGAGAGGTGTGACTTGGTCTGTGCCTGGCACGTGATGGGGGCTGAGATGTGGTTGAAAGGACTGTGGATGTAGGTCTCGTTGGTCGTAACCTCTGCCTCGGGAATTCAGCCAGCCGGGTATACAGGGTGTCAGACACTAAGTAATTTGAGAGCCAGGTGGAGTCAGAGGAGTTGTATCCAGTCTGGACCATGAGTCCGCAGGGGTTCAGAAGAGGGACGGGGAGGTGGGGAGAAGAGGAAGCAGGTGATGGAGGGCAGGGGTGGGAGTCAGCTATGCGGAGGGAGAGGGGAAAGCAAGGGCCCAGGTGAGCATGCTGTGAGTAAAATTAAGGAAGGGAGACTGAGGGGGTCCGTGGGGGTGGGCAGTGATGGGAGCAGAGGAGCTGCTGGGGGTGGGGCAGAGCAGACTCAGGCAGGACCGTGGGCAACCAGGCAGAGGGTTTGAGTGCTGGCCAGGATGGTTGCAGGAGCTGCCGGAGGCTCCTCCCCAGGGTGGGGCCAGGACTGAGTCCCTGACTCACTGAGCAGCTGCACTGGCTTGTGTCTCCTTGGGAAAGGGCAGCGTCATCTATGACAGCAGCTTTGACCTCTTCAAAGAAATTGGGCACCTGTGTCGCCTCTGCAAGGCCATAGCGGGGAACTCGGAGTTGGTGAAGCCGGGCGGGGCCCAGTGCCTGCCCTCAGGTGGGTGTGAGGTCCAAGGTGGGGACAGCCCCCAGGACACACATGCCTGGAGTTGGGGTGTCTGTGGACTCTCGTCTGTGTGTGTGTGTGTGTGTGTGTCCACGCGGGGGTGGGAGCTATGTGAACCTTCCAGATAAGAGTAGTCTCATCCCTGAGGATGAACTGGCAGAGAGTCCACAGGCCTGGGGAGGTGTGAAGTGTGCAGGGCACACCTGTGGGAGGAGCTTTCCCAAAATTGGGGGTGAGGCCTGGGGCCAACCCCTCAGTAGAAACCTGGGTCAGACTAGGGTTCTTCCTGAAAAGGCATGCATGTGCTGCATGCTAAGTCACTTCAGTCATGTCTGACTCTTTGCAACCCATGGACTGTAGCTCACCAGACTCCTCTGTCTATGGGATTTCCCAGGCAAGAATACTGGGGTGGGTTGCCATTTCCTCCTCCAGGGGACCTTCCCGACCCAGGGATTGAACCCTCGTTTCTTATGTCTCCTGCGCTGGCAGGTGGGTTCTGAGAAGGCACAGGATTTCAGTTTCTGCCCCAATGGCAAATGGGTATTGTAGGTTTCCCAGTGACATTGCTAGTAGTTTCAGACATTTTTTAAACTAGGTTGGGGGGAAAGCGTGTGCCCCTGGTGTGTACACACTCAGATGGGTAGGTACACATGGGTGGGTGGGATGGGGGAAGAGATGCTCCCATCCCGGGTCCCCACCCCAAACCCCTCTCCGCCATCCCTGCAGGCTACAGCATCTCCTCCTTCCTGCACATGCTGCACCCCGAGTGCAAGGAGCTGCCCGAACCCCACCTGCTCCCGGGGCAGCTGTCACATGGGGCCGTAGGCGTCAAAGACGGCCGCGTGCAGTGGATCTCCATGGCCTTCGAGTCGGTGAGCCCTGGGTGGACCAACCGGGCACGGGGCAGCATGCCAACCTAACAGAGTGCAGTGTCACCACTGATCTCTAGCCCCCGTCCCAGAGCAGAGCAGAGAGCGTTCTCCTTAGAGGGGAGACTGAGGCCAAGAGGGATGAAATTGCTTGCCCAAGGTCACGGGATTCATGAGTGCCAGCATCAAGTGCAAAACCAGGCTGTCTGACCACCAGGCTGGGCCTTTCTGCCACACAGAGCGCCAGGCAGCTCTTACCTCCCTTCTTCCCCAAAGGCTCAGGGTTCACATCGTTCCATGGGGGTAGGTGACAGTTCAAGATGTTCCCCTCTGCCACTGGGAGGGGCCAGGTTCTGGGCCACAGAGCCCCTGTGCTGGGTCCCCCCAGGAGAGATGGAAGCCAGGGGACCAGCCATCCCCACACCCCACTGCTTCCTCTCTCTCATCCCTGATGCTCCCTGGGCTCCACCAAGGAAGCACCCATATACACACACCCATGTATACCCACCTGTACACACACATGCACATCCCAACCTGGGCATCAGGCCTGGCCCTGGCACCTGGCATGCTATGAGTCTTGCCCCATGCTGAGCCCCAAGGTCCAGCCCTGGCTCTGATCTTGCTGTGCTCTTTGTCCTTGAGCGGGACAGTCGTCTCCTCCAGCCTCCTGCTCCTCCTCTAAAGATTAAGGTTTCAGTTCCCTGCCCACCCGCTGGCAGTCATCAGGAAGCTAGGGTCTATCACATACGTGAAGGCATCAGGGAACGAGAAGAATATGACAAGGTGACAAGCCGGCAATTTTTGTTCTCTGGCCCCTGCCCTGCTTTCCGTCCCACCACCTGTTCCCCTCAGTGCATGTACAGCCTCACCTCCAGCCACAGGAAGGAAGACCCAGAGCCCCTCCAAGCCTTTAAGGGGCCCCAGACTAATGCAGAAGCCACTCAAAGCCCCAAGTAGTTTTTTAAAATTGCAGTAAAATATACATCATATGGCCCTCTTAACCATTTGTAAGTGTATGCTGCTGCTGCCGCCGCTGCTGCTGCTAAATCACTTCAGTCGTGTCTGACTCTGTGCGACCCCATAGACGGCAGCCCACCAGGCTCCCCCGTCCCTGGGATTCTCCAGGCAAGAACACTGGAGTGGGTTGCCATTTCCTTCTCCAATGTAAGTGTATAGTTCAGTAATATTAAGCATATGCACAGTGATGCAAATGTCACTAACGTCCATCTCTAAAATCTTTCATCTTGCAAAAGTGAAACTGTTCCCGATAAACGTAGACTCCCCAGGGGCCCCCTCCAGCCACCACTCTGTTTCTTTCCCCATGGATTTGACCACTCTCATCCCTCACACAGCACTGGCTTTTTATGATTGGTTCATTCCACTTAGCATAAAACTCTTCAGGTTCATCTGTGCTGTAGCCTGTGTCCAAATTTCCTTCCTTTTTAAGGCTGAAGCCACAGACAGTTTGAAGAATACCTGCTTAGGTCCCTCCACATGACAGGACATCACTTCCCACCCCACCAGCACTCAGACACACACCTGCACACAGACTCATTGTGAATCGGTTTGTGCTCAGGGAGGGCAGAATTGGATCAATGAAGTAATATACATGAAAGTTCCAGAGCTGGGCACTGTGAATCAGATAGGCCACCTGCCCTCCCAGACTCACAGTCCAGCCAGGAGAAGGTGGGGGCAGCTTGCCAGACAGTGATGAGAACAATGATGGGAAAGCATCAAGGGCTTAAAGAGCCCAGAGGATGACTGTCTTGGGGCATCAAGGAAGGCTTCCTGGAGGAGACAGAACCCTACTTGAAGGAGGGGCAGAAGCCGGCTCTGTGGGCAGAGGAAACAGCATGGGCCAACTATGGGACTCAGAGCCAGGGACTCTGGGAGTTGGAGGTGGTCCTGTTGGAGTGGGGCAGGGATGGAATGGGGCAGGGCCTTCGGTTGCTTTGGGACGTGCTGCCACTGCTGTGAGAGTCACACGTGCACCTGGAGGCTGGTGGGAGGTGGTCTCGGATGGGCTCACCCTTCACCCCTCATGCAGCACACTGCATTTGCAAGTGTCCAGGGATCAGCTGCATTTGTTATAGAGCTGACCGGCCATCGCCAGGGCAGCATAATAGGCCTCAGCCACCAACCCGTCTCACTGGCTCATGTCCCCGCAGACCACGTACAAGGGCAAGTCCTCCTTCCAGACCTACTCAGACTACCTCCGCTGGGAGAACTTCCTGCAGCAGCAGCTGAAGACACTCCCTGAGGGCTCAGCCCTGCACCACGGCTTCCAGACCTGCGAGCACTGGAAGCAGATCTTCATGGAGATCATAGGCGAGCGGCAGCCCCTCCCCCAGGGCCCCGGCACAGCGGGCGGTGGCAGGTGACCCAGACCAGGGAGGCTACGGCCTGGCCTGTCTGAGCCATGCTTGTCTTCTCAATTCTGGCCAAGAGCCGTGGAGGAACTGGAATCACACAGTGGCCGCCAACACCGATTAGAGACCAGAGTTTGGGTCGCCTCCTGCCTGGGGGCATCTGGCCACATCCTCTGATCCTGAGTTTGCCCACTTAAAAAGAAATGGTAATGATGGTAATGGCCATCATAGCCAGCGGTCATTACCATTACCAGTGACTGCTGTAAGCAGCCATCTGTCATTAGGAGGCCTTCTCAATGCCAAGCCCTGGCTAAGGCCTGGCCCGTGTTATCTCTTTAAACTCCAAATGAGGCCTAGGGAGTAGGTACTGTTATTATCCCCTTTAACAAATGAAGAAATGGGGATTCAGAGAGGGCATGTGGCTGAAAGTCACCAGAGGGACACAGCTGGCTGTGGCGGTGCTGATCTGCGTGACCCCTGTACCTCTGAACCATGAGGGTGAGGGGGTTGTGGGTGCCCTGTGCTGCAGCCCAGCTGAGGGCCCTTGCTTCTCCCTCGCAGGGGTGCAGAGCGCCCTGTATGGCCTGGCCCTGTCCCTGCTCATCTGTGTGGCCGCCGTGGCTGTGTTCACCACCCACGTGCTACTCCTGCTGCCTGTACTCCTTAGCATCTTGGGTAAGTGGGCCGGGGGCCAGGAGCGGGCAGGGGTCTCACTGGCGGTCTCAAGTTTTTCTCCACCCTTAACTGTCTCATCTCTTCAGTGAAGGTTTCCCGACACACATACACCCCTCACCCCAGGCCAAAAGAGCCTCTGTGACAATTGTTCCTAGGGCCGTGCACTCCCCAAGAGGAGGCAGGTGGCACCAGGTGGCAGGTCTCAGCCCAGGGATGTGTTGCTGCCCCCTGTCACCTCTTTCAGGCCCCCTCAGCCCTCTCAGGCCCTGTCCCTCCTCATCTCGCCAGTCACCAGAGTTGAGGGATCTACCGTAGACTTCATCGCCTTCTCCAGAGACCCTCTGAATTTGCCCAGCCCCCTTCCAGGGCTGTATGGGTGGGGCCAGGTCCAAGCTACCTCCCCGCGGCCCCCTGCAGGCATCGTGTGCCTCGTGGTGACCATCATGTACTGGAGCGGCTGGGAGATGGGCGCCGTGGAGGCGATCTCCCTGTCCATTCTTGTCGGCTCCTCCGTGGATTACTGCGTCCATCTGGTTGAGGGCTACCTGTTGGCTGGAGAGAATCTGCCCCCCCACCAGGCTGAGGTGAGCCCCACACCTTCCCCACCCATCCCTAAGATATCTTCTCCCTTCCCAGTGCCACTGATGAAGACCCCCAAGGGTCGCTGGACACCATGGTGTCCGATTCCCATCCAGCATGTGTTGCAGGAGCCTCCGTTTCCAGGGCCATTCTCCACACCAGGGGACTCGAGCTCTTAGGCAGCTGCACCCAGCGTGATTGTGGGCCGTGGATGGATCCACTCCCCCAGCTCTGTCTCCCTAAGTGAGCATGAGGGCCAGGCGCCGTCCAAGGGCCCTTCCTGTTTCTCGAGTCCCTGATTCCCAGTCTCATTCTCAAGCCCAAGAAGCAGGTCTGAGCCCTTCTAGTTGTGACCCTGAGGCCACCCCACCCTCACTGGACCTTGTGGCTTAGGGAAGACATACCCATGTACTCAGTGCCAAAACCAGCTCTGGGTCTCATAAAGTTTTTGGTTTTCCCCAGTTTGGAATTGTTTTGGTGTGAAACATTTATAAATACATAAATTAAATCAGTTATACATTTAGCTGCTCTGGGTCAAAAGAAGGAATCAGTTCCAATCAGGGCTCCCATGTTCGAGGACTGACCGTGCAGATCATCAGTGTTCTGGTTGTCATAGGGATGTTTAACCAGCCCCCACTCTGTGCCCAGCGCTGGGCACTGCTGCAGGGGAGCGGGTTTTATGTCCCCACAGAGCCGTCGGAGCAGGTGCTGTTATTACCCGCCTCTCACCCTCCCCCCACCCAACACACACATATTTATGAAAGTGGAATCAGAGCCCTGCAGGGGCAAGGCTGGCCTTGGACAGCATGTGCGTGTTTCCCAGGGCCCAACCCCCCATCCCAAGCCCCAGGCAGGGAGTGATCCCTTCCGGGGGGCCCCAGCGTTCTTTCACTTACCCCCAGGACGCCCACTCGCAGCGCCAGTGGCGGACGCTGGAGGCCGTGCGGCATGTGGGCGTGGCCATCGTCTCCAGCGCCCTCACCACAGTCATCGCCACGGTGCCCCTCTTCTTCTGCATCATCGCCCCGTTTGCCAAGTTCGGCAAGATCGTCGCCCTCAACACAGGCGTCTCCATCCTCTACACGCTCACGGTCAGCACAGCCCTGCTCGGCATCATGGCACCCGGCTCCTTCACGCGGACCAGGACTTCCTTCCTCAAAGCCCTGGGCGCTGTGCTCCTGGCGGGGGCCCTGGGGCTGGGCGCCTGCCTTCTGCTCCTCCGGAGTGGCTATAAGATCCCCCTGCCCAATGGGACCTCCCTATAGCCCTGGCACTACATCTGGACTTGCACACCTTTGGTCCAGTAGGTGGGGGACGAGATGCTTGTTCTCTGCGCCCAGAGGCACATTGTTCGCAGCTCGGCTACAACTCCTTATGTTCCCAAACGTCTGGGCCAGACGTCACCCACCTGTGTGACCCACACTGCCTTCATCACAGTGCCAGCCCCTGCTGGGTGGTGAAGCTGGCTGCCACTCCCCACTGCTGGACACTGGCAGCTGCCCTGCCTCTCCCTGTTAGGGGAAGAGACCAGCCCTCCTCCTGAACCTGGTTCCCAGGGGAGTCAGGTGATTTTTGCAGGGGGCTTCCCTCTGCAGAATTTCCACATTGCCTCAGTGCTCACAAGAACTTTCTGATGTGGTTGTTACAGGGCCCCCATTCTATGGATGTGAAAACCAAGGCATCAGAAGGCGAAGTAACTGACCTGTAGCTGGGTCAGTGGCACAGCCAGAGTGGCCTCCCTCGGGAACTCTGCAGGAAGAGCACAGAGGGTTCAAGGGCAGGGCCTCACACCCCCTGCCCCCCCCTCCCCAACAGTTTTATGGCGGCCAGTGCTGGGTGGTCCTGTGGCCTCCCTAGGCCTTTAGGTCCTGGCCTGGGAGGACAGAAGGACCAGCCTGGGTTACTGCATGTCCTAACCCCGGCCCCAGACTCAAGGGGCTCTGCTCTCTGGAAAGCCATGGGGCCCCAGCACAGCCTTCCTCACAAATTTAAGCCCTCCACCTCCCCAACCTGACTCTGTGGGTGGAATTTAGGGGAGGGGGCAGCCCCTGGGATGGGGAGCTGGCCGTGCCTGCCTCCTGCTCACAGCAGATGGTTCTTATTAAAGTGAAATGAAACTGCAGACCGCCGCCATTAACACGAGCATTTTAAGCATTGCTGGCTCCATTGTATTCTTCAAATTGCAATAACTAAGTGCTTGCATGGTGCCGTTGGGAACCTGGCTGAGGCGGGCGCTGGGCCTGGAAGGAGATGGAGGTGGAGTGGAAGGGGCAGGAGCCTCTGGGGTAGGGTCACAGAGTACTCTGGGAACCCAGAGTCAGGCTGGGGAACTCTGGGGCAAGGCACCATAGGAGTGGAGCCCATTTGGCTCCCTACCAGGACACTTATTAGCCCCTTCAATGTTCCCAGTACCGTGCTGTGACCTTCTTCCTTGGGACAGACATTGGCCCAGGGCATTAGGAAGCTGGACACAGACTGAGCTGGGACTGACCCCTTAGGGTGGGTGGATGGTTTCCTGGTGAGCTCGCCTGGTCATCTGTAAATATTAACAGGGAGGCTGGGCATGCAGGATAGACCTGCAACAACCTGTCACCACCAGTGCGTGCCTGGCACCCAACAGAGGCTCAGTATTTGCTGAGGGAGCATCAGATTTTGGTTCCCACTCTCCATGGTGAAGACAGACACCAAACACCGGGTTAATGGTATAAGCTGACATATAGCTGTTAGCATACCAGTTGCTCTTCTTAGGGTTTGTCTTAGTAACAAAGTGCTTCAGACCGGGTGGCTTATAAAGACAGAGGTTTATTTTCTCACAGTTCCGGAGGCTGGAAATCTGATGGAAGGTGTAAACAGAGAGGGTTGTTCTGGAGGTTGAGGGGGACTCTGCTCCATCCCCCTCTCCTGGGTTCTTTCTGCTGGTGGCTGGCCATCCTTGGCATTCATTGGCTTGTAGAGACATCACTCCAGTCTCTGTCTCCATCTTCACTTGCCCGTCTTCTCTCTGTGTAGGTCACATTGCCTTCAGTTGTATCAGATCCTAATGACCTCATCTTAATTTGGTCACCTGCAAAGATCCTGTTTCCAAATAAGCTCACATCTGGGACCTCTCTGGTGGTCCAGTGGCTAAGACTGCACTCCCAAGGCAGGGGTTCAATCCCTGGTCATGGAACTAGACCCCACATGTTGCAACTAAGGAGTTCACACACTGCAACTAAAGAACCTGCATGGTGCATCGAAGATTGAAAATCCCATGTGCCACAACTAAGACATGGCACAGCCAAAATAAAATATTTAAAAAACAAAACAAGCTCATATTCATGGGGACCAGGGTTAGCCTCAACATATCTTTTGGGAGGAACACAATTCAACTCATAACAAGGCTCAACATGCATCAGCTCAGTTGTTAACCTTAGGGAGAGGGTGCTTGGACCCATTTTACACCTGGGGAAACCAAGGCTCGAGAGATTGCCTTGCCTGAGTCAGGCAGCTGCTGGTGGGAGAGCCAGAGTTTGACCCCAACCAGCCTGTCCCTGGTAGTTCAGACAGTCAAGAATCCACCTACAATGCAGGAGATCCAGGTTCAGTCCCTGGGTCAGGAAGATTCCCTGGAGAAGGGAATGACTACCCACTCCAGTAGTCTTGCCTGGAGAATCCCACAGACAGAGAAGCCTGGCGGGCTACAGTCCATGGAGTCGCAAAGAGTCGGACATGACTGAGTAACACACACACAGCCTGTCCCAGAGTGTGTGCTCATCCCTGAGGGTGTGCAGCCTCTCAGGGAATTGTAACAAAGGGTGATGATGGCACAGGGGCACTCTTATCAAGTGGCTTCTTAGAGAATCTGGATGGAAACCCTTCAATTTGTACAATACTTCACCCCTAAGAATTTCCCCATCAGCCTGTCTGAAACCTGAGCCATCAGAGGCCTGGCAGAGAGCACTGTGGCTGAAGGAGCTGGTCAAGGATTTAGGCAGGTCAGCCAGGGCTCCAGCAGCACTTGTAGGGGGTGAGTTAGAGGGCAGAAGGTCACAACTGCAGAGTTGGACATCTTCCAACAACAGGAAGGAAGGAAAAGGCAAACTTATAGGAAAAGACCAGGTGGGAGGGGGTGGGGCACCGAGGGAGCTGGCAAGTTGACAAGACGTCCCAGAAGGTGCTCAGAGAAAAGACTGCCATCTCCAAGTCCTTGTCCTGAGACCTTCCCAATAACCTAGTATTAACTTGGAGGTATGGTCATTTGCATATCATTTGGATGCAGTCCAGGTCATGCCCATTTGTCAGGAAACCCTCACTAAGCCCATTTCCTTGCTTTTAAGAAACAGCTCCTCTTCCTTCCCCTTGGTCTTCATCTTTACAGAGTGCTCTGGGGGTGTCAGGCAGGCAGGACAAGGGTGAAGGAGGCCAGGCCCTGGTGTCGCTGTCACCTCCCTCCAACAGGTGACTAGGGCTCCTCTACATCAATACAACTCTCTCATGACCCTCACAGTGCTCCTTGGAGCGAGTTCCCATTTTACAGATGGACACTGTGAGCCCCAGAGGAGGCAGTGACAGTGCACGGCCAGGCTGCCTGGGTCCCTGCCCGTCTCTGCTTCCCTGCTGGGTCCACTCTCTGTGGATGGTGTTCTTTATCTCCTCATAATATGTCCTGGTTCCTCAGGCCAGCATGGCAACTGCCCTGTCCAGCTCTGGGTCAGTACTTCTCTCTCTCCTTGGGGCAGGGCTGGGGCAGGGCTGGGGGAAGGATATGTGCTCAGTCATTCAGTCGTGTCCGACTCTTGGCAACCCCATGAACTGCAGCCCACCAGGCTCTTCTGTCCATGGAACTCTCCAGGCAAGAATATTGGAGTGGGTTGCCATTTCCTCCTCCAGAGGATCTTCCTGACCCAGGGATCAATCCGGCGTCTCCTGCATTGGCAGGCAGATTCTTTACCATCAGTCACCTGGGAAACGCACAAGGGGAAGGATGCTGGTGACTATGTGTGAGCTCTGGGGAAACTTGGCTACACCCTTTGCTGCCTGCTGCTGCTGCTGCTAAGTCGCTTCAGTTGTGTCCGACTCTGTACGACCCCATAGATGGCAGCCCACTAGGCTCCTCTGTCCCTGGGATCCTCCAGGCAAGAGTATTGGAGTGGGTTGCCATTGCCTTGCCATTGCCTTCTCTCCTTCACTGCCTACTTGGCTACAAATAATTCCCCCCTCATCTTGTTTGCAAATATTGGCTCCACAGAGTCCCAGAGGCAGTAACTCCCGTGAAAAGGACCTTGACCTTCCTTCACCCGCTAACGCACAGCTCACGGTCTTAATGAGCTTTTGCTGAGCACTAATGAGATGCCCTTCATTAGATCGGGCACAGCAGTTAGTCTGGGATCTGCGAGGATGTGCAGGCATTCAGCGGGCCGAGTAGGGGCAGAGGGCCTGAGGGGATCCCGTGGAGAGGGACCCCTGTCACTTACAAAGGTTCCCTGAGCCCCTGCTTCTCTCTCCTTCCCTTGGAAGCCAGGAAATCGATGGGAGCCAGTGCTTTAAAGTGCTGGCCACGTCCCAGGCCCTATCGGTTCACTCTCAGGAGTTCTTGCAGCATTCCTCAGAAGGGAATGTCTTTGTCCCATTTCACTGCGAAGAAAGAACCAAACCCTAGGGACTTCCCTGGTGGTCCAGTGGCTAAGACTCTGTGTTCCCAATGCAGGGGGCCTGGGTTCACTCTCTGGTCAGAGAGCTATATCCCACATGCCACAACTAAAGATCCCATGCGTGCATATGTGCTAAGTTTCTTCAGTCATGCCTGACTCTTTGCAACCCCATGGACTGTAACCCACCAGGCTCTTCTCTCCATGGGATTCTCCAGGCAAGAATACTGGAACGGGTTGCCATGCCCTCCTCTAGGGATTTTCCCAACCCAGGGATCAAACTCCTGCATTGGGAGGTGGGTTCTTTACCTCTAGCACCAATCAGGAAGCCCTAAAATATCCTTATACTGCAACTAAGATCCTATGTAGCCCCCCCCCAAAAAAAAATTAACCCCAGAGACATGAAGTAACTAGCCTGAGGTCACACAGCTTGTGAGTTATAGAGCTGGAATTCCCGCCTAGGGCGAACAGCTCCTGAGTACATGCCCTCTCTCTAATACAACCTCACCTGCAAACAGATTTGATTTGCAGAAGCAGCCAGCCCCAGGCCAGCTGGGCAGCCAGGGTCCTCCCTCCTTCACGTTTGTCCACCTGCTTGCTTCTCTGAGAGGAAAGAGCACCAGACTGAGAGTTCAGCGTTGGAGTCTGGGCTCCAGCCAAGGTGACCTGGAGCAAGTCACTGCACAGTTTCAATCCTCTGGAAAGTGAGGAGGGGACAGCATGACATCCAAGGCTCTGTCTCCTCCTACTTCTATGCTGCCGGATTTGAGTCTCCTTAAGTCAATCTGCCCCAGGGCCCATCCTCCGCCCATCTTCTCCTCTGAGCCTCTCCTGTCTCCTCATTGTTCACATCCAATGAGCAGGAGGCTGCACATTGGAGCTGTTGTCTGTTCAACAATGATTAACTGAACACTTACTATGTGTCACGCACTGTTCCAGACCTCGGTGATCCAAGGAAACACAAAAACAAATCCAGATCTGACTCCATGGACATTGCAGTTGAGGTAGGGAAAATCTCTTTAGTAAAAGAACCCTCAGATACATAACCACAAACCAGAGGGCTGTGAGGGAGAGCAGTAAAGGGCCCCAAGCCTTGTGACAGAGACCCCTGGGGATGTGGCTTCTGCATGGAAGTTTAAAGGATGAGGACCATTTCCCCTGCTCTGAAGGGGTTGTTCCCTCCAAGCACAGGCCTCCTTGAGCCACAGAACAGCCTCCCGCAGACTGATGCTAAGACCTGAAAGGACGGATTCATTGTATCTTAAGGGTCAAGGCTGGAGCTTCTGCAGACAGGGAAAGTGGTGACAGGCTGGGTCAAGAGAGCATCTGGCTATTCTAGCTCAGTCACACACCCACACCCCACCCAGTGACCCGAGAGGGAGGCGTGGAGTGGCCCTCTACACACGGTTCTCAGACCAACCTCAGTCACTGGGAGGAGGGGAGGAGGAGAGGGGAGGGAGGGAGGAGGGAAGAGGGGGAGAGGAGGGAGGTGGGGAGGGAGGGAGGGGAAGAGGGGGAGAGGAGGGAGGAAGTGAAGGGAGGGGAGGAGTGGGAGGGGAGAGAGGGAAGGAGGGGGAGAGGGAGGGAGGAAGGAGGGGAGGGGAGGGGAGGGAGGGAGGAGGGGAGGGAGGAGGGGGAGGTGCCCAGGCAGAACTGAGTCCCCTTTTCCTGCTGGGCCTTCCAGAGGACTTCAGAGTGGCATTCCTGCCCACTCCAGCTGGCAAAATACTATTGCCTTTGGCATTCAAGGCTCGGAGGAGCCCTGTGAAAAGCAATCCACTCCAAATAGACTTAAAATATGAGCCCAGAAGGCAGAGGCTGTGAGTCCACAGACCACCATGCCTGGGGGGCTCAAGCTGGTGTAGGGCCTGAGGTCTTTGCCCAGCCCTGCCCTCCAAGGCTGCATGGATTTGCCTGAGACTGTTCAGTCATGTAGACTCTTTGTGACCCCATGGACTATAGCCCACCAGGCTCCTCTGTCTATGGAATTTTCCAGGCAAGAGTACTGGAGTGGGTTGCCAGGGTGGAGTGTAAACTGGCTCTACCATTGCGGAAGGGAATTTAGCGGTAACTATCAAATCACAGCGGCACGATCCTTTTTTTTTTTTTTTTAATTTGACTGCACTAGGTCTTAGCTGTGGCCTGTGAACCCTTAACTGCAGCATATGGGATCTAGCTCCCTGACCAGGGATCAAACCCAGGTCCCCTGCCTTGGGATTGAGGAGTCTTAGCCACTGGACCACCAGGGGAGTCCCAGCATGATCCTTTTATTCAGCAGTCCCACTTCTGAGAATTTATCCTGCAGAGAAACTTACACTTGGCAAGGTTTTCACTGAAGCCTTGTCCAGTATATCCAAAGACTGGGAGCTCCTCAATGTCCCTCAGCTCAGTAACCAATGAAATAAGTTACAATCAGTCCTTTCAGACAATAGGATATTCTGTGACTGTAAACAAAGAATGAGGAAGATTTGTAAGTGCCAGTATGAGAAAAACCACGAAGGTCTATTAAATGAGAAGAAAGTTGCAAAAAATGTGTGTAAAACACCTTGAAAAATGGGTGGGAGAGAGAAAGAATGCTCATTTTCCTTGTATATATATAAAGAAACTAGAGGAAACACACAAAAAAATCTAAGGCAGTGGTTACTTGTGGGAATTGGGATGTGGGGACTAGGCAGATGGCAGACAGACAAGGGAGGAAGACTTTTATTACAAATCTTTTCACACTCTTGGATTTTTTGACTACAGGAATATATTACCTGGATTTTTTTTTTTTTTTTTTTTAAGCAAAGGAGAGACATGGTCTTCATTTGCTTCTTAGAAAACTCATTCTTACTGCGGAGCAGAGGATGCACTCAGGAGGGTGGAGAGCAGTGAGGAAAGAAGAAAGGAGTGCCCCTCCCAGAGAAGACATCAATAAACTTCACCTGAAGTTCTCTGAACCCAGACACTGCCAGGATCCAGGAGGGGGGTAACAGCAGGCTCCCTGCTACCTTCTCTGAGTAGAGATGTGGGCCATCAGCCCCTCTAGTGACGTTCCAGAGCCCCTGGAGTGCTCAGGAGTGTGGCACTGTTTGACGCTGCTCCCGCACCTCCTTGTAGTTGAGCCGGAAAAGGGAATGACTGGAAGGGAGCAGCGCTGGGTAATAGAAAGAGCGCACAGTTGGGCTCTGTGACCCCCCTGGTGTGGCGTTCTAGAAATTGGGATTAGTATCCTCATTCTGCCTCCATTAACTATGTGAATTAGAGCAAGTCCCTTCCTCTATTTTGGCCTGTTTGCTCACCCATTAAATAGACAAATAATATCTACCATGCATGATTGTTGTCTTTAAATGGGGTAATACATGCAAGGGTTTGTGCATAGCGATAGCTGCTAAACCACCATCATTTTCATTGTCATTAGAACAGAGTTCTCCCAACTCAGGATAGCATTTATGTGCTTGGAGTATCAAAGCACTTCAATAAATATGAACTATTCCCTCTCCAGTTTGTTTCTCTCAGACTATGGGTGGAATACGCCTTCTGGTCCCACTGATGTTGGGTCTGGCCATGTGACTTGCATTATCCACTGGGATGTCGGCAAGAGTCAAGCAAGCAAAGGCTTGAAGCATGCCGGTCCAAGGGGACTTGCCCTCTGCGCTTCTGCCTTTCCATGGGATGAGCATGCCCAGTAGGTTGAGAGACACATGGAGCAGACTTGACCCAACAGTAGCTTGGAGCCAAGCCCACATGACCCTGGCATGGCTCACCCATCTCTCAGCTGACATCAGTTAATGATTGTTTTAAGCCACAGAGATTGGGGAGATTTGTTACACAACATTATTGCAGCAACAGCTGGTGGAAGCATTGTTCATTGCATTCATAATAAAGTTGATTCTTTCTACAGATTCACAGTCCTTTTGGACCTCACTGATACTTTCCCTGTTTCCATTGCATGTCATTGCCTCCTCTTTGCATTTCGGGCTTCAGCCAAACCAATCTTCTTTCAGTTCCTGATGGTCCAGGCTTTGCACATGCTGTTCTCTCTGCCTGGATGCTCCTCCTCTCCTTCCAGCATCTTCATGAAAGTGTTAGTCACTCTGTTGTGTCTGACTCTTTGCGACCCCATGCACTGTAGCCTACCAGGCTTCTCCATTCATAGGATTTTCCATGCAAGAATACTGGAGTGGGTTGCCATTTCCTTCTCCACAGAATCTTCCCAACCCAGGGATTGAACCCAGGTCTCCTTCATTGCAGGGAGACTCTTTACTGTCTGAGCCACCAGGGAAGTCAAGCACCTTCCTGCTGCTACTGCTGCTGCTAAGTCACTTCAGTCGTGTCTGACTCTGTGTGACCCCATAGACGGCAGCCCACCAGGCTCTGCCGTCCCTGGAATTCTCCAGGCAAGAACACTGGAGTGGGTTGCCATTTCCTTCTCCAATGCATGCAAGTGAAAAGTGAAAGTGAAGTCACTCAGTCGTGTCCGACTCTTAGCACCTCATGGACTGCAGCCTACCAGGCTCCTCCATCCATGGGATTTTCCAGGCAAGAGTACTGGAGTGGGGTGCCATTGCCTTCTCCGAAGCACCTTCCTAGTTCCTCCTAATACTTCAGGCCTCAACTTTCTCCTAGAAGCCTTGATTGGTGCCTCGAGTCTGGGCCAGTTGTCCTGGGATGTGACCTCACAGCACTTTGTATTTCCTGGCCCTGGCTGTTTCCTGACCTCCTACTTGCCTCTCTCCTCATTTGGACACACTCCCTGAAGGCAAAGCCTGGTATCCCCAGTTCCTGATATACAGTGTGTTCATTGTAAATGTTTATTGACTGAATGAATTTCCTACCCTTTCAAGCCTCAATCTGCCCACCTGTTAAAGGGGAATAATCACATCAGAACTGGGGCAGAGGGAGTTCCTTGGCTAAGACTTCACCTTTCAATGCAGGGAGTACAGGCTCAATCCCTGGTTGAGGAGCAAAGATCCCACATGTCTTGTGGCCAAAAAGCCAAAACATAAAACCAAAGCAATATTGTAACATATTCAGTAGTTCAGTTCAGTCGCTCAGTCGTGTCCGACTCTTTGCAACCCCATGAACCACAGCACGCCAGGACTCCCTGTCCATCACCAACTCCTGGAGTTCACCCAAACCCATGTCCATCGAGTCGATGATGCCATCCAACCATCTCATCCTCCAACCATCTCATCCTCTGTCATCCCCTTCTCCTCCTGCCTCAATCTTTCCCAGCATCAGGGTCTTTTCCAATGAGTCAGCTCTTCGCATGAAGTGGCCAAAGTATTGGAGTTTCAGCTTCAACATCAGTCCTTCCAGTGAACACCCAGGACTGATCTCCTTTAGGATGGACTGGTTGGATGTCCTTGCTGTCCAAGGGACTCTCAAGAGTCTTCTCCAACACCACAGTTCAAAAGGATCAATTCTTCAGTGCTCAGCTTTCTTTATAGTCCAACTCTCACATCCATACATGACCACTGGAAAAACCATAGCCTTGACTAGACAGACCTTTGCTGGCAAAGTTATATCTCTGCTTTTTAATATGCTGTCTAGGTTGGTCATAACTTTTGTTCCAAGGAGTAAGTGTCTTTTAATTTCATGGCTGCAATCAGCATCTGCAGTGATTTTGGAGCCCAGAAAAATAAAGTCTGACACTGTTTCCACTGTTTCCCCATCTATTAGCCATGAAGCCATGGGACCAGATGCCATGATCTTAGTTTTCTGAATGTTGAGCTTTAAGCCAACTTTTCCATTCTCCTCTTGCACTTTCATCAAGAGGCTCTTTAGTTCTTCTTCACTTTCTGCCATAAGGGTGGTGTCATCTGCATATCTGAGGTTATTGATATTTCTCCCGGCAATCTTGATAAAGACTTTTAAAAAGGAACTGGGGCAGAGTGATGCCTGTATCTTGTTTTGCTATAGGGGGAGAGGTTAGCAGGTACCTTATACTCTCCAGCAACTTGCATCTGTTCCTTGCTTTCAGATAGCTTCCCTGCCTTTTCTCAAAGGGATTCGAGGTGAAAGACACAGATTGTCAGTGGAAGATCAATGAAGCCTTTGTTCTGCACATCTATCTACCTAACAGAGATGCTGCTTGTGCTCACTTGGCTTGATTGGGGAAAGAAGAAGGGCTTCTCACTGGGTCGTCCCCACTCACTCCACTCTGCCAGCTGGAGCATCTTCAGAACTGACCTGCCTTGTCCTGTGAGAACAGGCAGAAACAGGGCAGGAGAGAGAATGATGGAGGGGAAAAAGCTGAGACATAACTGGGTCTCCTCCAGTGCCTTCTCCCCACCCATAAGCTCATTTCAACCCACCTTGGAAGGAAGGTGTGTCCCCAGTTCTCAGAAGAGAAAGTGACTCTCCCACCTTCCCGTGGGCAGTGGGAGTCTAACCCAGGTCAGTTTCTACTACACGCAGCTGCCCCCATGGAGAGCAATGACCTGGAGCACCTTGGTGTTGCAGGTGGTGTCAATGAGGACAGAGAGCACCAATGACTTCATTACAGTAAAAGAGACTCCCTAAACTGTGTACAGCCCTATGAAATTCACAAAAGGCTGCCACATTCAGAATCTCATGGGTTCCTCACAACTTTGCAAGGCAGGCTTCTTACCACCCCGTTTTACAGAGGAGAAAATTGAGGCTCAGCAGAGTGAAGTGACTTCTCCCAGGCTCCCCTGGAGAAGGAAATGGCAACCCACTCTAGTATTCTTGCCTGGAAAATCCCACGAACAGTGGAACCTGGAGGGCTACAGTCCATGAGGTCGCAAAGAATCAGATACAACTGAGCATGCATGCACTCACGCACCCAGTAGGGCCCTAGTCCCAGGGAGACTCGGAGGAATCTGACACCATGGGACACATCCTTTCCATGTGGTGTGGCAATATAACCATGAGGCTGCCTGGGCACCACCTATCCCTGTGCAACCTTGTAGAAGCCACACGTTCTCTCTGAGCCTCAGTATACTAGTTATTTATTGCCACCTAATAAACCACTTCAAAATCCAGTGACTTAAAACAATAACCATTTGTTTAGCTCATGATTCTGTGAGGTAATTAAATTAATCTGGGCTAATATGGGGAGTTTTTCTGATCCTAGAGGCCTCCCACATGTGTGTAGTCAGCTGTAGGTTAGCTGAGTGGTTTTGCTTTAGGGGTTGGCTGGTGTCAGGCTAGGGGAGCGAGGGTCACAGGCCACATGTAACTCACCAGGCTTGTTCACAAGGCAGTGTCAGCTTCCTGGGGAATGAGTGACTGTGCACAAGACCTCCTGTTACGACTTGAACTTCACTCAACCCTCCTGTTATGGGTTGAATCCCAGAAGACAGGATTATCAAGCTTTGTTTCAGAAAAAGAGAGAAAGCAAGAGGGGAAGGGAGAAGGAAGGAAACACTTTTGCCAACCCCAAAATGCAAAATCTAGTGTGACATTAAACTAAATGAACAATTTATAGATAATTCACAATGCTCATACCATTAAGCAAATGCACTTTAAATTGATTTCAAATTAGTAAGCTAATGATTTCCCCAGGTCCAGTCTCTGCCAGCCCCCAGTGCAGTGTTTTTAATAAGAGGTAGGTGTGCAGTAACAGCCTCTTTATTCCATAATTGAAGCCATAATTGAACTTGAGGTCATATTCAAGGGCCCTATTGATCTACATAGGGAAGGAAAGTGCTGACAGCGACCATCTTCGGGCCAGAGGGGTGGGGTGGGCCACGGCAGAATCCCGCAGCTGTAGTAGACTTGGAGAACACTTCCTGTGTGACCTGCAGGGAGACTTGATGGCTGATGGGGATGTTAAGTAAACTTGAGACAGGCAGGGCTCTCAATCCCAGTCCTGTAGCGGCTCCCTAAAGTCACGTCAAGGATCCACGTGCACCTTCAGGGCCCCAGGGTAAACACTGCACTCTCTTTTGTCCCGCCATGCCTATCTGACCCCCAACTCTCCAGGCCAAGGGCATTCAAGCCTAGGTACAAACACAAATGTGTTCTACTCTGCCTTTTCATTCCAAGGGTCAAGTCCTTGAACCCTCGGTCCAACCAAGAAAGGCAAGGTGGGGCCTCCCTGGTTGCTCAGTGGGAAGAATCTGCCTGCCAATGCAGGAGAAATAAGTTCGATCCCTGATCCTGGAAGCAGCTAAGCCTGAGTGCCACAACTACTGAGCCTGTGCTCTACAGCCTGGGAACCACATTTACTGAAGCCTGCACCATCTAGAGCCTGTGCTCTGCAACAAGAGAAACCACTGCAATGAGAAGACCATGCATCACAACTAGAGAGTAGCCCCTGCTTGCCACAACTAGAGAAAAGCCCACCCGGCAACGAAGACCTAGCACAGCCAAACATATGTAAATAAAAACAAACATTCAAATACAAAAGAGAAAAGGAAGGGTGGAAGGCCTTTGGTTCTTGTTGGCATAACCCCAACTGCCCTCATTTCATGAGGCACAAACCATTATCCATCTCTACTGCTGTCTCTGAAGAGATATGAGAAGCTTTGACTCATCTCAAAAGGGCATTAGAGCCTCATTTTATTCTTCACCAGCCATTTTGGCTGTTCTAAATCCAGAGATCTTTTCTCCAGAGAGTATGCCAGACAAGCAGAGGTTGGAGGAGAAGGGGAGAGAGAGAGAGAACATTCACAAGGGTGAGTGGATTGTGGACACTTGGTCTCCTAATGAATGGATCAATGTTTAGGACAATCCATAAAGTGCTCCCTAGGTGCTCTTGAAATTGTCGAGCTGTCTATAATACAGTTCAAATTTGAACCCTAAATTATTTAAACACCATATATTAGCAGTAGATATAAGGCTCCAAAATCTCATAAAAACTCATAAAATTGGGAAAGGCAAGAGGGGAGCAGAACAAAGGAGAAGGAGCTTACTCTTTTCCCTGCTACCTGTCCCCCTCCCATTCTTGGAGCACAAAGCTCCTTACAGATTTTTCAACTAGCCTTTGCATGTGTAGCGCCTCCAGGATTTCTCCACTGGCACTGGGGGTCAATTCCATGCTCCCTACTCTCCTTGGCCAGATTCTTCTCTCAGACAGGTTGTGGCCTGGGGTGTGGAGGAAGAAGGGAAAATTATTCATCTTAAACTTTGCATTACTTCATTCAGATTCCATTACAGCAATCAGTCATAGTGATAACCAAAAAGAAGAAAAGTGTGAGGGAAGAATGTCTCTAGTTTCTAGAAAGAGATTAGTAGAGAATAGTCATGTAATCAATATTGATCAATAAAGTGTCCCAGAAAAATCTAAAGCCACATTACTTAAACAAACCTTCCCTAGAACATCTCTGTCAATCAGAGAATGCAGAAAAGGCAAAATCAGAAAGGAGGGATTAATGTCTTTTTTTTTTTTTTAGTTACTGTAAAGTAAAACAACCACTATGGCCAGCAATTCCAATCCTGAGTACATACCCAACCTAAATGAGTGTTTTGTCCTCAAGGGACATGTGCAAGAATATTCATGGCTTTATTCACAACAGCCTCAAACTGGAAACAACCCAAATGTTCATCAGCAGTAGAATGGATCAATCAGCAGTGCTTTATTCGCACAAAACAATACTATACAGCACTAAAGAAGAATGAACTACTAACAAGCAACAACATGGATGAATCCTAAGACACCATGCTGAATGAAAGAAGCCAGACACAGTAGAGTGCCTACTGAATGATCCCATTTCTATAAAGTTCAAGAACAAGAAAAACTGGTCTATACCAACAGGTGTCAGAAAAGTGGTCATCCTTAGTGAGAGTTAACACAGGGAGGTGGTGCTGGAAATGTTATTTATTTTCATCTGGATGGTGATTACATGCACATATACAACATATTTTAAGTTGTATATTTCAGATTTGTGTACATTACATGTTACACCTCAAAAGTTTTAATTTATTTTAACAGAAATTCTTAACTGTTAGTTTTTATAATTTTATTTATTTCCTTATTTAATTTTGGCTGTGCTGAGTCTTTGTTGCTGGAGGGCTTTTCTCTAGTTGTGGCGAGTGGGGGCTACTCTCTAGTTTCGGTGTGGGCTTCTCATTGTGGTGGCTTCTCTTGTGAATTGTGGACTCCGGGGCACATGGGCTCAGTAGTTGTGACTCTCTGGCTCTAGAGCACAGGCTCAATAGTTGAGGCGCATAGCCTTAGTTGCTCTGCAGCATGTGGGATCTTCCCAGATCAGGGATCCAACCTGTGTCTCCTGCATTGGCAGGCAGACCCTTTACTACTGAGCCACCAGGGAAGCCCCACCTCAGGATTTTTAACAAATATTTTTAAATCATCACACCATCACTCAAAAACTTAAATTATCATGTGTCCTTCACTTCTAGAGGGTCACAACATTCACAGAGTTTGTGCTTTACTTTCTACCTTGAGAGAAATGGTAACATACTTGCCCATAGCACAAATGAGGATGCAGGGACATTGAATGTACCATTACAGACCATGCAGTCCAAGGCTGGATGGATAGGTGTCATGGTGAGTGCAGACAGTGATCTGTGATCTGTGTCATATCTGTACTTTCTCATGGCATTATTGATGTGGTTCACAGTTGAGGCTGTATACATCCCTTCCAGTTACAAAAGGGCTCACCATCCCATTGCCCTGCCACTCTTCCTGGAGCAGAGTAGGATGGCTGTTACAGCAGCTCCAGGATGAACTTTCGAGAGATGCCAAATGAAAATTAAATTAGAGCCCAGCCTTGTGGTTTCCAGTAGCTATCATTGCAGTGTGACCCATCTGTGTCAGGGCATGGTGACCACACGCTGCCAGGCAGCTCCCAGAGGCTGTTGAAACACTTTGAATAGAGGTGCCCCTGCATGAAGCGCAGGCTCCCGGCTGAGTCTATTGTTTCAGCACCAGGGACAGCGGCTCGTGTATTAACTAGTTCTGGAAATAGGCTGGGAGGGCAAAACGTATTTGCAGAAAGCACTCTTCCCACGGTTTGCTATTTACACACAACGCTACTGCTTCCAGCTTTGTATAACAAATTAAATTCTGTCAGCATTAAAAATGTGTGTGTGATGAGAAGATTTATTTGGAAAACATGCAACATTTACCTCCCTTCCACCCCTACCTCCTTCCTCCAATCCAGGTGTTCCCCAAGGGAACTGCACTTCAGGGAATGCCCAGGTAAGTGGAGTTTCTCATATTCAGAATTGTCAGTGGAATACCTGGGTAGAACAGCGCCCCTGGGACTCAACTTACTTTCCTTCTGAAACCTAGATGCAAGAATACCATTCACTCTGAGAGTGAAAAGGGGGGTTATTTAGAAACCTTTTCTTTAAAATATGGGTACCATGAATTCATCCATTCATTCAACTAATATTTCTGGAAGGCCTACTGTGTGCCAGGCTTCATGCTAAGCACTGGAAATGCAATAATGAACCAAATGAAGTCCCTGCTCTTGTGGAGACTACATTCTCATAAGAGGTAAAGACCATAAACATCTGTAACTAGGATAATTTCACTGGTAGCTCAGCTGGTAAAGAGTCTGCCTGCAGTGCAGGAGACCCCGGTTCAATTCCTGGGTCAGGAAGATTCCCCTGGAGAAGGGATAAGCTAACCACTTCAGTATTCTTGGGCTTCCCTGGTGGTTCAGATGATAAAGAATCCACCTGCAATGCAGGAGACCTGGGTTTGATCCCTGGGTTGGGAAGATTCCCTGGAGGAGGGCATGGCAACCCCCTCAAGTATGGGCTTCCCTAGTAGCTCAGTTGGTAAAGAATCTGCCTGCAGTGCAGGAGACCCGGGTTCAATCCCTGGGTCAGGAAGATCCCCTGGAGAAGGAAACGGAAAACCATTTCAGTATATTCTTGCTTAAAAAATCCCATGGACAGAGGAGCCTGGAGGGCTACAGTCCATGGGATTGCAAGAGTGGGACATGACTTAGTGACTAAACCATTAAACCAGGATAATTTGAGTTCATTGCAAGTTCCAATGAAGAAAACAAAGTAGTGGACTGAACAGTGACTGAGAACTACTCTAGCTAGGATGGTCAGGAAAGGCCACTCTGAAGAGACAATGTTTGAGTTGAGACCTGAACAATGACAAGGAGCCAGACTTGTGAAGACCTAACAGAAAGGCATTCCAGCAAAGTGGTACAGCATCTTCAAAGGTGTTGAGGTAGAAACAAATGTGGCATGTCCAAAGGGTGGGAAGGAGGCTCGTGTGGCTGGGGTACAGTGCATGAGGATGAAGACACGGAGGAAATAAGCTTGGAAAGGTAGGAGGGGACCATGTCCCACGGAGCTTGTAGATCATATAAGGAGTCTGGATCTCAAGCATAGAAGTGATATGGTCTGATTCATGTTTAAAACCATCTGCATTTTTTTACCTGCTATATGGAGAATGGGCTAATGAATGGAAGGAGAAGCTGGAAGACCATGTTAAGCTGTTGCAATGGTCCACTGAGAGACGATGGTGATGGAAACCCCTCCTTACTTCTCTACATGTGTAATTTGATCTCCAAAATTAAGGATGGCCTAGGCCTCTGAGTTATCCATGCTTCCTCGTCCAGTCCCTCCTCTAACCAATGCCATACATTTGTGAGATATTATGAGAGAACACTGTTCATGGGGCTCATGAACAAGACATGGGGTTCATGAACAGGTCAGGGAAGCCTGGCGTGCTGTATTTCATGGGGTCACAAAGAGTCGGAAATGATTTAGTGACTAAACAATGAGAGAACACACACAAAGTCACATATTATATTCTATTTACTGTTGAAAGGGGCTTCTTAGGTAGCACTAGAGGTAAAGAACCCGCTTACCAGTGCTAGAGATTTAAGAGACGCAGGTTCAATCCTTGGGTCGGGAAGATCCCTTAGAGGAGGACATAGCAACCCACTCCAGTATTCATGCCTGGAGAATCCCATGGACAGAGGAGCCTGGTAGGCTATAGTCCACAGGGTTGCAAAGAGATGGACACTATTGAAGTGACTTAGCATGCATGCACACTGTTGAAAAAGTGAGTGAAATGATACTTCAGAGCTACTTGGCTCATCTAGAAATGAAATCTTGCTTTTTTTATGCCAACTCTTCCCAAACCCTCAGTTCATGGGCTGCCACTTGGGGAGGAAGGGTATACAGAGCATTTAATCCTCTCCTCATGCTTCATCATCTGAGAAACAGACCTCACCTGATGGGATGCTCATGGGAGAGACTATATCCTATCAATTTTGTGGTGAACAAAACCGTTAATGTATATGATATTTAAAGCATTACTACAACAGGGATACTCCTTCCCAGACTAGCTAGAAGGCCCAAAGAGACCACAAATGCATAATGAGCAAGACCAACCAGGCTCATCAGCCATAAGTACCTTGAGAATTTGCATCCATACAACCACCAGGAAGGGAGCAAACTGAACAATGAGAAGAAAAACAAAGATCAGTTTGCTTACCATCAGAGCCCATGGTGCTTGGTCTCATATCATTTACTAACTCACTTGAGGATATGAGGCAAATCCCTTTATTTTCCCGGGCCTCATTTTTCTCAGCTGTAAAATGAGGGGGCTTGCTTAAACTCCATGATCCTCTAGCTCCAGCAGTCTGTAAATCTGTCAACAATGACCTAGGACCTGAATTTCCCATTTTCTAGATCTCCTTTGGTCCTCCCAAACCTCCCCCTTCCACCCCCCCAAAAAGTAGAGAAAATATGTATCATTGTGCCCACTTTTCAGGATGGGTAAATTGAGACCATGAGATCACCAGGACTAGTCACAAATTTACAAATTGAGTTAGAAGGGGTCAGGTTCCTTTACAACTCACTCAGGGAAATCCTAACTCTTCCCAGGGGACCTGCCAGAAGCTCACTCTGCAAGGGCTTATTCCCCTTACCCCATTCAAGCCCTGGCTCTCCTGCAACCCCTCCGGTCATCCCTAGGAGGTGTGCTAGGACCTCAAGGTGCCTGTGCTCCACACAGCCTCTCCATATGTATACTTATTTTGACTTCAGGGTCACTGGCAAATCCCATCATGGCCAAGCCCTTCCACTGGGCTCATAATTGGAATCTGCCAGCTCATTTGCATGGGGAAGGGGAGGAAGACACATTGGGCTTTATCCACCACTCCTGATTTAGTAGGTGTTCCCTTTTGCAGCTCTTGAGCCTGGAGGAATCTCTGTGTGCCTCTGTTTGTTGTGGAAATTACCACTCACCCATACATATACATCTGCAAGAGAGCCTCTTGTCATCTCTAATAGTTCCACAGGCTGCACTGAGCGAAGCCTGGACAGAGCTGAGGCTGTTTTGGAGACGCCGAGACCTCCATTCTTATACTAACATCAGAGGAATTTTGACCAGCCAAAGAGCTCAAGTCACAGCTTTCAGTCTTCAAGAGTTTGCAAGTGTGCCCAGCACTGTGCTTGGGGTTCCCTATGCACCGTCTCATTTAATCCTCACAATAACCCATGGTTTCCATATTTTAGTTGAGAAAACTGAGGTTAGGAGAGATTTAAGGGACTTGTTTAAAATCATAAGAATGAAAAGCAGCTTCCCTTAATTAGCCCAATTCTAGGACATTTCCATGATTATTGGGTTCTTTGGGGAATAAAACCATGGTGGGAGGAGAGGAAGGAACGGGAGTGATAGACTTCATGGAGGGTAGAGACCCCCACAAACAGCCCTGGAAACTGTTCTGCCTTCCTGGCAGACGTTCCCTGGAAACTGTTCTGCCTTCCACTGGAGGAATTTTCTCCCCGCATAGAATGAGACTGGGGGCTCAAAATCTCGGCCTTCTTGCTTATACCTTTGGGATATAGTCATACCTTTCCCCCGGGCTCTGTTGTTAAGAATCCTTTTCTTTGTGTCAGAAACATGAAATCCTAGACAAGACCTGGTTGGGGGCATGACTCTACCCATAGCAAAAGCAATATTGTTAGAACTCTGTCTCTTTCCAACTCTAAGCTCTGCGTGAGTCTGCTTGGAATCATTCTGCAAGTAGGCTTGCCACAGCTGGCAGCAAACAAGGTTAGCCTGGACCCAGAATCTCATCCTTCCAGAAAATTCCTCTCCCAAATGCATAGATCAACACCTAGAAGAACTCTAATAGCCCTGCTTGGGTCATATATCTACCCTTGAACATTTCACTGTTGCCAGAGGGATGGAGTATCTCATTAACCAGCATAGATGGGGTGACCACCCCTGGGGAAAAAACAGGGGCACCATAATCAACAAGCACACCGAGACTGAGTGTGTGTGTATTATGTTTTTCCCTACATGGCCTTTGCAATAACTCCCATCTTGCACACTCTTTTAGAATGTGATATTGACACTCCTCCTATCTATGGTTGAGTTTATGTCCCTTCCCCTTGAATCTGGGCAGACTTTGTGTCTGCCTTGACCAATAGAACATGGCAAAAATGACACTGTCCTCATTTCCAAGTTCAGTCCTTAGAAACTTTCACCTCTTGCCTCTTGAGACACTCACCTGTGAAGACCTGGACCTCCATTTAAGAAGTTCAAGGCTGTCGTTGTGAGGAAACCCAGGCCACCTGGAGAGGCCACAGGCAGGTGTTCTGACTGCCCCAGCAGTGGTCTTAGTGGACAACCAACATCAACCATAGACATGTGAGTGATGACACCTCAAGAGGATTCCTGTCCCTGGATTGAGCCCTCCTAGGTGAGGCCCCTGGAGAAGGCAATGGCACCCCACTCCAGTACTCTTGCCTGGAAAATCCCATGGACGGAGGAGCCTAGTGACCATTGGATCACTAAGAGTCGGACACGACTGAGCAACTTCACTTTCACTTTTCACTTTCATGCATTGGAGAAGGAAATGGCAATCCACTCCAGTGTTCTTGCCTGGAGAATCCCAGGGACAGGGGAGCCTGGTGGGCTGCCGTCTATGGGGTCGCACAGAGTCGGACACAACTGAAACGACTTAGCAGCAGCAGCAGCAGGTGAGGCCCCAGATGTCATGCAAACAAACAAGCCACCCTATTGTGCCCTCCCCCAAATTCCTCACCAAAGAATCTGTACTCTATGAGCATAATAAAATGGTTGTCTTAAGTCACTGAGCCTGGGGTAATGGGTTCTGGAGCAAAAGATAATTAGAACACATACTTGTGTGTATGTGTATAGGCATATGTGTATGTGTGAGAGTAGTGTGTTGGGGAGGTTGTTTCTCATAGGAATTAGAATAAGGGGGATGGGCAAGCATGTTAGACAAACAAGCACTCTATCTAACACCTTCAGGACTGCCCACGGTGCCCACCATTTTTAATATACCAACTTTTATTAGTGGGAGGAACAATCATGTGACATACTTGATGCACAAGTTGGTGTGTTCCAGGTATTGAGCCTCACATGGTGCAGTTACCTTGGCAGAGTGTTAAAGCACTGAACTTGGCTCTTGTCTTCTTTCTATCCAGTGAACTGCCGCTCATCTAAGTGAAGTGTCCCCAGGCAGGGTCTCCATGCTGCCCAAGTCCAGGCTTTGCCACTTATCTCATCTTCCTTGTAAATTGTGTCCTTGCATTGCAACACCTCAGCAGCATTGACCTTGAGGTCCTTGTACCTTTCACCCACCAGACCCAGGCCAGTCGTTCTTACAGACTCTCCAGCCCCTCCCCAGGCTCCTCTCACTTCCCTGTCCCCCCTGTAGCCTTTTGGATCCTCATTTAGGAGCCCACTCTAAACTCTGCTCCTCTTCTTTCTCTTCTGTCCTTATTCTTTTCAAGCTCTGCGAAGCTATGCTGCCTCTGAGGTTTTTATTTCCTCTTTTCTGAACACCTAGCTTCTCCAGAAGGCCCCAGTTTCTTCCTCCTCTACTTCCCAGAGTCATCAATCCACTGCCTCCCCCAGGCAGCACAGCATTGAGACTAAGAGTGTAAGCTCTAGGTCAACCTGTGGCTCAGGCTCTGGGCTCTACCACCTGCCAGCTGTGTACCTTTTGACTCACTAGTCACTCTTACCATGTCTGCTGTCCCATCTATGAAAAAGAGATGACAATAGCCCCCATCTTCTGGTTGCTCTGAGAATTAACAAGATAACCCAGGTGAAGGGTACTGCACTTCACTTGGCTCCTCTTAATTGAAATGAGACAAGAGCTCTAAAACTCTTCCTTTAAATATGAATTCCAACAGTTCCAGGTTCTGTCATCCACATGAGAAAAGAGGCAGAGCTTACCACCCTTCTCTGGTTTCACAAAGACACTCACAAATGGAAAAATCCATTTAAACATTATTCAGTTCTGTTCAGTTCAGTCGCTCAGTCATGTCCGACTCTTTGTGACCCCATGAATTGCAGCATGCCAGGCCTCCCTGTCCATCACCAACTCCCGGAGTTCACTCATACTCACGTCCATTGAGTTGGTGATGCCATCCAGCCATCTCACCCTCTGTCATCCCCTTCTCCCGCCTCCAATCCCTCCCAACATCAGAGTCCTCTCATGAGTCAACTCTTCGCATGAGGTGGCCAAAGTATTGGAGTTTCAGCTTTAACATCAGTCCTTCCAAAGAACACCCAGGACTGATCTCCTTTAGGATAGACTGGTTGGATCTCCTTGCAATCCAAGGGACTCTCAAGAGTCTTCTCCAACACCACAATTCAAAAGCATCAATTCTTCGGCACTCAGCTTTCTTCACAGTTCAACTCTCACATCCATACATGACTACTGGAAAAACCATAGCCTTGACTAGGGGGACCTTTGTTGGCAAAGTAATGTCTCTGCTTTTTAATATGCTATCTAGGTTGGTCATAACTTTCCTTCCAAGGAATAAGAGTCTTTTAATTTCATGGCTGCAATTAGCATCTGCAGTGATTTTGGAGCCCAGAAAAATAAAGTCTGACACTGTTTCCACTATTTCCCCATCTATTTCCCATGAAGTGATGGGACCAGATGCCATGATCTTTGTTTTCTGAATGTTGAGCTTTAAGCCAACTTTTTCACTCTCCTCTTTACCTGGGTAATAAATTCACTAAGTAGAACAATCAGAATTGTGGGGGGTTTAAGAGTAAAAACTGTTTTTAAAACTGTTAAAAAACCACAGCACTATTCACAGTAGTCAAGACATGGAAACAATCTAAATGTGCATGAACAGATGACTGCATAAAGAAAATCTGGTACGTAAGTACAATGGAATACTGCTGGAGTGCACGCTCAGGTGCTCAGGTGTGTCCGACTCTTTGCAACCCCATGGACTATAGCCCACCAGCCTCCTCTGTCTGTGGGATTCTCCAGGTAAGAATAATGAAGTGAGTTGCCATTTCCTACTCCAGGGGATCTTCCCAACCTGGGGATCAAACCAGTGTCTCTTGCATCTTCTGCATTGGCAGGCAGATTCTTTACCACTTGTGCTACCTGGGAAGCCCACAAAGGAATACTACTCAGCCATAGAAAATATGAAATAATTCCATTTGCAGTAACATGGATGCAACTAGCGGTTATCATACTGAGCGAAGAAAGTCAGAAAGAGAAAGACAAATACCGTATGATATCTTATACGTGGAATCTAAAATGTGACACAGACTTCTCTGGTGGTGCAGTGGATAAGCATCCATCTGCCAATGCAGGGCATATGGGTTTGATCCCTGGCCTGGGAAGATTCCACCTGCCTCGGAACAACTAAGCCCATGTATCACAACTACTGAAGCTCTCACAGCCTAGAGCTGCACACTGCAACTCCTGAGCCTTCTTGCTACAACTACCGAAGGCCAAATGCCCAGTCTGTCCTCCACAACAACAGAAGCCACCACAATGAAGAGTAGCCCTTGCTCACTGCAACTAGAGAAAGCCTGCTCGCATCAACAAAGACCCAGTGCAGCCAAAAATAAATAGATGTAAAATATGACATAAAGGAATCTATCTACAAAACAGAAACAGCTTCATGGACATAGAGAACAGACTTGCGGTCGCTAAGGGGGACAGGGTTAGGGGATGGGAGGGGTGAGAGACTGAGGTTGGCAGATGTAAATTGTTATATACAGAATAGATAAACAACAAAGTCCTACTGTTTAGCACAAGGTACTATATTCAGTATCCTATAATAAACCATAATGGAAAATAACATTAAAATAATGGAAAATAACATTAAAAAAATAATGTGGAAATATGTATAACCGAATCACTTTGCTGTACAGCAGAAATTAACACAACATTATAAATCAACTATACTTAAGTAAATAGAGTAAAAACTGTTTACCATGGAGTGTTGCAACCATCTCTGAAGTCAAGGTGCCATATAAAACTCTTTTGTTAGGAATAACATTTACAAGAATGGGCTTTTGATGCAGAATAGAATCTGCTTTCCTATAGCTGCAGGGAAAATGGAAAGGGATTTTTTTTTTTTTTTAACATCTTATCTTGCTGAGATTTCTTTCACCAGAAGTTATAGAACACACAGTTTCAAGAACCAATATTGGAATTCTATTAGTCTACACGGAGGGGGGATTAAAAAGCAAGCTTGAGGAGGTCAAAACTTTCAATATGAAAGAGAAGATGATAGACTGGTGTTATTAAATGAAATGTGGGGTACTTGGTAATTTTTATTCATACATAGTACATAATAACCTTCTACACATTAGGTATTAAGTTTTCTTTGTCCTTATGACATGTGAAAGTGAAAGTTTCTCAGTCCTGTCTGACTCTTTGCCACCCTGTGGATTATATAGTCCATGGAATTCTCCAGGCCAGAATATTGGAGTGGGTAGCCGTTCCCTTCTCTAGGGGATCGTCCCAACCCAGGGATCAAACCCAGGTCTCCTGCATTGCAGGTGGATTCTTTACTAGCTGAGCCTCAAGGAAGCCCAAGAATACTGGAGTGGGTAGCCTATCCCTTCTCCAGGGGATCTTCCCAACCCAAGAATCGAACCGGGGTCTCCTGCATTGCAGGTGGATTCTTTACCAGCTGAGCTACCTAGGAAGCCTCAAGCTATCATCCAAATGGTTAGAGTTACCATGATGAAGACACACAGTCCAGCAACCAAAAATTATTTTAAGTTATTTAAAATTCTATCACATATCTCAGGCCTTTTGGAGGGGACACATATCAGAAAATGTTTCCTGTTTCCTTTTCTCTCCCACCTACACCCCTATGTCCTTAGTGCCTTTTATTTGCCTGGTGCCTCCTTCCTCTCAAATCACCCTGGTCCTGCCTCCAACTCCAAATCTGCATATTTTCTGGCTGCTCCTCCCATTCTCCATGACTCTATATTCTCAAAAGCCAAGAATCCAGTCTGATAACACTAGGGCTCTCCCTGGAGTTGGGGCAGGGACTGACTGGGGTAGAAGATGCCAGTAGATGATGCCAAAACCCTCTTTTAGCAAGCAAGGCAGGGAGAGGCTAAGGACACTCCCAGGTGAACTCTTTTTTGTGCTATCACATGCCTGTTAGTGTGATAAAGCCACTCAGTAGCTAGCATGTCTCTTCTTTCTAGCCGCATCAGCATGACTGACTTGACGTTTATTATACATCACCCCAACTCCAATCCTCCAGGGACTGCGGCAAATCACAGAGTTGGAAGGTGGTGAGTGGGAGGGAAAAGGTTTTGCTTCTCCTCAGCCCAGGCTGTTGGCAGCACAACAGCTTTTCATCTCAACCTAACAGCTGGGACACTGGCCCTACCACCAACTCCCAGTGCAAATTGGAATGAGTCACCGGTGTCTTATTAGCCAGCCTTGCCTGACCCAGATACAGGTGAGGCTGAAACAAGGTAGCACTTTGGAAATCTCCCTTCCCCTTTCCCCACCTAGACATCTCTTCCCCACTTACGCACCACAGCATCCATCACGCCCACCACAAAAAGAAGAATGACTTCTTCTTTTTAAAACTTTTTATTTTGTATTGAGGTATAGCCAATTAACAATGTTATGATACTTCCAAGAGAACAGCGAAGGGACTCAGCCATACATATACATGTATCCATTCTCCCCCAGGATGAGATGGTTAGATGGCATCACCGACTCAATGGACATGAGTTTGAGCAAGCTCCAGGAGTTGGTGATGGACAGGGAATTCTGGCGTGCTGTAGTCCATGGGGTCACAAAGAGTTGGACATGACTGAGCAACTGAACTGAACTGAATTCTCCCCCAAACTCCCCTCCCATCCAGGCTGCCACATATCACTGAGCAGAGTTCCCTGTGCTATACAGTAAGTCCTTGTTGGTCATTCATTTTAAATATAGCAGTGTGTACATGTCCATCCCAAACTCCCTAACTATCCCTTTCCAATTACTTCTTTGCTTTAATAATTGCCTCTGAAACATCCCCTGTGAGCAGAGACCCTTCTGCACTGAGATGTTGGCTTCTTGACTACAGAAAGTTTGTCTGACATATTAGGTACTCAGTTGCTGAATGAATTAATTAGCACCCACTAAGACAAAAGCATAGATTTAGATTACGTTATGGTTACTGACTCATTGGAAAAGACTCTGATGCTGGGAGGGATTGGGGGCAGGAGGAAAAGGGGACGGCAGAGGATGAGATGGCTGGATGGCATCACCAACTCGATGGACATGAGTTTGAGTGAACTCTGGGAGATGGTGATGGACAGGGAGGCCTGGCGTGCTGCGATTCATGGGGTCGCAAAGAGTCGGATATGACTGAGCGACTGAACTGAACTGAACTGAACTGATGGTTACCAGTGAGGAAGGGATAGCTAGGGAGTTTGCAATGGACATGTACACACTTCTATATTTAAAATGGATAACCAACAAGGACCTACTGTATAGCACAGGGAACTCTGCTCAAGGTTATGTGGCAGCCTGGATGGGACAGGAGTTTGAGGGATACTGGATATGTGTATATGTATGGCTGAGTCCCTTTGCTGTCCACCTGAAACTATCACAACATTGTTAATGAGCTATGATGGTGGTGGTTTAATTGTTAAGTCAAGGCTGATTCTTTTGTGGATTCAGACTGCAGCCCACCAAACTCGTCTGTCCATGACATTTTCCAGGGAAGAATACTGGAGTGGGTAGCCATTTTCTTCTCCAGGGGATCTTTCCAACCCAGGGGTCAAACCCACATTTCCTGTATTGCAGGCTAATTCTTTACCACTGAGCCACAAGGAAGCCCTGTTAATTGGCTTATTAAAATATATAAAATTTATATATATAAAATCTATATAAAATTAAAAAAAATTTTAAAGTTAGATCATATAACTTGCTTGGACAGCAAGGTGATCAAACCAGTCAATCCTAAAGGAAATAAACCCTGAATATTCATTGGAAGAACTGATGCTGAATCTGAAGCTCCATTACTTTGGCCTCCTGATGTAGAGTCGACTCCTTGAAAAGACCCTGATTCCAGGAAAGACTGAGGGCAAAAGGAGAAGGGGGCAAAAGAGAATGAGATGATTGGATGGCATCATCGACTCAATGGACATGAGCTTGGGCAAACTCCGGGAGATGGCGAAGGACAGGAAATCCTGGCGTGCTGCAGTCCATGCAGAGTCAGACAAGATTTAGCGACTGAACAGCAATAACAACTTGCTGACAGCTGATAGCAAGTTTTTGAAGAAATTGGATACAATGGTTATTCATTCATCCACTTGACAAATCCTGGTTGAGCTTCTGTGTGAGGCATTGGGCTGGGTGCCAGGATACAGGTGAACAGGGCAGTAACTGTCTCTGGTCGTCTCTGGTCTGACGTCAGACACCCTGCCCCATGTCTGAGCAGAACATACTCACCCGCTGGGCCTCCTCTCCAATGAACCAGCTCTCTCCAGGCCCCCCATCCTACCCTTCCCGCCTTCCCCGACAGAAACTCACAAAATGAGAGACCAGAGGTGACAAAGCGAGTGTCACTGAAAATGGCCATTATCAGATTAGACAAACCCCAGGGCCTCCAGCCAGCACCGCCCACAGCACCAGCTACTAATTTACTAGGATGAAAAGGCTCATTCATATTTCATTTCAGGCCCTCAGCCGCCTCAGCTGTCATTTCTTTCTTCCCTGGGCCCATTTTGCACCTCTCTGCTTAGAGAACGGCCTCAACCAAAAGTGGCACAGGGTCCTGAGCTGACAGCCTCTTTGCCCAAAGCCTTCCCCAGCCCCACCATCATACATGCCCCCATTCTGTGATGGGCTCTGGCTCTCCTCTGAGCCCAGCCCTCACCTTCCATTTCTTCCCATGGACCAGAAGAACTATCCACCCCCTCACCAGGAAGGGCACCTGCCTCCCAGGCCCCCACTCTAGTGTCCCCAACTCCCCCAAGGTCCTGAGCCTGCCACAAACCTGACAGCATCAGCAGATTACCGCAGGGATGGGGGAGCCGATTTGAGTCCCTGCGGGCGAATCTAAGACAAGATCGGGGATTTTCAAGCATAAAAAGGACCTCCGAGATAAGAAAACTGCTATTCATTTTCTCCCTTCGACAAAGTGATCGGCATTTGCCTTTTTTCTGCCTCTTTGCAGAACAAAGTAGAAACTAAGGCAGTCAGAGGGCTTGGCAGGACCCAACAGGCTACTGAAACTGCAAGATTTTATTAGCTTGCTCTGGACAGGCAGGAGGATGAGGGAGTCGACTAAACAGTACAGGGGGTGGGGAGTAGCGGGCAGGTGTACCCCCATCTCTGTCCTAAAACAGCCCAACTAGTGCTGCAGAAGCAGCAAATGGGAGTGGAGGTCCTGAGCCTCTGGGGACCCAGGGAATGAGGGAGCCGTGTTCCAGTTCAGCTCCGCTCTAGTGACCTTGGACTTAGCTCACTGAGTTGTAAAGAGAAGGAATTGGATCAGATCAGTGATTTTCAAGACAGACCGTGTAGAACATACGTCTCCCAGAGTGATGTCAGGGCAGAAGGAGACGAGGAGAGAATTGGTGAACAGAGTTTGGGGGTGGCCCCAGCCTAACCCAGAGATTCCCAAGACAACCTGATAATCTAGTCAAGGGGCCCCAGCCTACCCCCAGCCTACCCTCTGAGTCCCAGTCTTCAGGATGGGGCCTGGGAATCTGCATTTTCCAAAAGCTCTCCTGGTGAGTCATGAACCACGTTTGAAGACAGCTGAGCTGGGGGGTGGGGTGCGGTGCCTCTCTGAGGCTTCCAAAGCAATGAGGAAAGGAGTGTGAGGGTCAAGGCAGTCTGGGGCGCACTTCCACTGTCCCCCATGGGAGAGCACACGCAGGGACATGGGCTCATGGGCTTGAGACTAGCTGGTATGGGACAGGCATTATCTGCCTTCCCGAAGGCTTCTTCGCTCAGACACCATGCTTGCAAGCTCCTGCGAGGGGTCCCCTGGAGCACTGAAGTGTCTGTTTACAGTTCATTAGCTACTTGACAGAGAGGCTCCAGGAGCGAGAGACATAAGAGGAAGTGTCAGGGCCCAGCCCGCCGCAGATCCGTCAGAAATGAAGATAAAGCTGCTGGGAGATGAGGAGGTCTGACGGTGGTGACAGCAGTGACAGAGATTCCAGCGGCGCCTGGGCTCCCAGGTGGCCCAGGAATCCAGTTCAGCCTGTCTTTCGGAGGCACTACCCCTCAGCCCACCCAGCTGGCCTGAGACCTTGTGTCTGGCCTCCCCAGAGCCCCTTGCTGCCCAGTCTGCTGGCTCCCATGGCTACTCATGTCCCAGAAACAACCAAGGTGTCCAGAAAGTGGGGATTGGCTAGGAGAATGATTTCATGGCCCCTCTATGGGGTATTATCTCACCACTAAAAATTCTATTTACAAGGAACTAGTGACACGACTGAGCGACTTCAATCATTACATGGAGAAGGCAATGGTGCCCCACTCCAGTACTCTTGCCTGGAAAATCCCATGAACAGAAGAACCTGGTAGGCTGCAGTCCATGGGGTCGCTAAGAGTCAGACACGATTGAGCGACTTCACTTTCACTTTTCGCTTTTATGCATTGGAGAAGGAAATGGCAACCCACTCCAGTGTTCTTGCCTGGAGAATCCCAGGGACGGAGGAGCCTGGTGGGCTGCCGTCTATGGGGTCGCACAGAGTCAGACACAACTGAAGCGACTTAGCAGCAGCAGCAGTCATTACATGGGAAAATACTTATAGGCTGTAAGAGTAAGTGTCATGGGGAAGCAAAATGCAAAATTGTATAGACAGTATCAACGCTGTGAAATGGAAAGTACACATAGGGAAAAAAAAAAAATACTGAGAGGAAATACTTCCAAAAAAAAAAAAAAGTTGATGGTGGTGATGGCTGAGTGCTCTCCTTTTCTACATTTCTCCAATTTTCCACACTGAGCATGATTTCTTTTGTAATGGTGACATCAAACTATTTTTAAGCAAGACATGCATGTGTGTGTGCTAAGTCCCTTCAGTCGTGTCTGACTCTTTACGACCCCGTGGACTGTAGCCTGCCAAGCTCTCTGTCCATGGGATTCTCCAGGCAAGAATACTGGAGTAAGCTGCCATGCCCTCCTCCAGGGGATCTCCTCAACCCAGGGACTGAACCTGAGTCTGATGTCTCCTGCCTTTGTAGGCAGGTTCTTTACCACTGGTGCCACCTGGGAAGCCCTTAAGCAAGAAAACTTGAAGTTAATTCACCTTCTCAGCTTGTTCCAGGGCAAGGACAGGCCTGGCATGGGAACATGGGATTCAGAGAGTCTCAGCTCTCCCTGCCCTAAGCCCAGCCTTTTTGAAGCCCAAACCCATATTTTCCAGGCTTTCCAGATGGCATAGTGGTAAAGTATCTGCCTGTCAATACAGGAGATGCAGGTTTGATCCCTGGGTCAGGAAGATCCCCTGGAGGAGGAAATAGCAACCCACTCCAGTATTCTTGCCTGGGAAATCCCGTGGACAGAGGAGTCTGGCAGGCTGTAATCCAAAGGGTTGCAAAGAGTCGGACATTGATTGAGAGACTAAGGATGCACGCACATATGTTTCCTACCCTGAACTTGGGGCCTGAGCTCATCACTCACCCTTGGAGCCCATTACTGACCCAGGAGCCCAAGGCAGAAGCCTGCGTTTCCACACTCACCCTCCAGTCACATTTTGAGATCAAGGGGAGTTTCCTGGGCCACGACTCTCAGCCCATCACCTCACACCTGAGGACAGCCTCGTATCCTCTACACTCACCAGAGGGGGGAACCTGTGTGGGATAATTGAAGGTGGCAGACCATCCTTCCTGCTTTGGCCCCTAAGGCCCAGGGATAGAGACATGAGAGACGGAACTCAGATCAGAGTTTGGGGGAACAGAAGTAAGTGTGGTGGGGTTGAGGGCAGTTGCTATAGTAGTTTTCAGCAAGCCCTTAGTGACAGTAATGGCAGGAAACATTAATGAGCCCTTCCATGGGCTGTAGTGGGGTTGAACAGTGGCTCTTCCCACCCCAAAGATGTGTTCACCTGGAACCTGCAAATATGAACTTGCTTGGGAAAAGGCTCCTGACAGAATTAAACTAAGAAGCTTGAGATGAGATGGTCCTGGATTGACTGGGCAGCCACACGCATCCTCATAAGAGACAGACAAGATACACAGACACTTGGAGGAGAAGGTGATGTGAAGATGGGGGCAGAGATCCAGGCCATGTGTCCACAAGCCCCAAGATAACTGGCAGCCACCAGAAGCTAGGACAGAAGCAGGGAACAGATTCTCCCTCCAAGCCTCCAGAAGTAATCAACCCTGCTGACACCTTGATTCTGAAATCCTGGCATTCAGAACCCAAGGCAACACATATCTGCTGTTTAAGCCACCCAGTTAGTGATCATTTCTTTTTGGCAGGTTTAGGAAACGAATACATGGCCAAGCCCTTTATACCATCATTTGTCTGATGAGATAGGCTCTTTTATCATCTGCATCTAACAAATGGGGAAAATGAGGTTCAGAGTGGTTAAGTAACTTTTCTAAGGTCACACAGCAGTGAGCACTTGGTTGGGACAGGGGCCTGGATCTGTCATCCTTCTGAGTCCCTAACAGTGCTGAGAGCTGTGTTAAGGGGCTTTAGACATGTGATTCCCAGCTCTGGACTCAGGCCTTAGCTATATCACTTCCAGGCTGTGTGACCCCACACAAGTTACTTAATGTCTCTGATCCGCAGTTTCCTCACTTTCAAACTGGAGGAACTATCAGAAGCTATCCTCAGGGCTGTCATAATGATATGAAAACTAATATGGGGGGCTTCCCCGGTGGTCCAGTGATTAAGACCCCACACTTCTAATGCACAGAGTGCTGGTTCAATCCCTGGTTGGGGAACTTAGATCCATATGCCTTGTGGCACAGCCAAAAAAAAGGAAGAAAGAAAAAGAAAAGTAGTATGAAGTTTTGCAGCAGGTAACCTCCCTTGGGGACACCCTTGGTACCCTGCCCACTCCCAAGAAACCTCCCCCCACCTCCGCCCCGAGGCCAACGGGAGCCCAGCCTTCCCCTGCTAGTGCACTCCAGAAGTTCCCAGCTTCCAACCAGCCCTGCGGCTCCGCTCTAACAGCAAAAGCAAATTATGCTCGTAAATTAGGGTTCAGCTAATTGTGAGTTTACCGGCCGGTAGTAGACATGCCTTTAAAATCCTGTCTGTAAACACACAGCGGCCCCACTGAGCAAGTGCCTAGCTGTATAAAACTCTTTTAGGCAGAAATATATGGGCTGTGGCAGCTGGCTCTCCAGGACAGAATCTCATTCGTTTTGTTTTTCTCTCCTCCCTGTGCTAAATGTCGCCGAGTGCAGCTAAGCCGCAGCATAGCAGCTCCTCTCACTCTGCCCATAAATCCTTGTCTTGTGAGTGCAACTGAGCACGCCCACCTGACGGCAGCACAGAGGCTACTGGGTGGGGGCTGCCCCTTGCCCAGACCCCACCTCCAGAAAACGGAAGACTCTGCCCTCCTAACTTGGTGGGGGAGGGGTCCCCTGGAGGCCGGGGCTGGCGGGCAGTCTGGGAAAACATACTCTGGCCTGGGAGGCAAGACCCAGATGATTTTTAGTACAAACCCCATGCCGCATCCTCACCAGGGAAAATTAGAACTGAGCTGAATTGTTCAACAGAAGTGCATACATTTTTTTTTTAATGTGGACCATTTTTTCAAGATTTTATTGAATTTGTTTCAATATTGCTTCTGTTTAATGTTTTAGTTGTTTGGCCTCGAGGGCTGTGGGGCCTTAGTTCCCCAGCCAGGGATCAAACTCTCACTCCCTGAGTTAGAAGGCGAAGTCTTAACCACTAGACCACCAGGGAAGTCCCAGCACATACACTTTTGAAGACAAACTGCATGGGAGTTGGGGGTGGGGGTGGTTGAGGGCAGGTCCCTGGGGGAGGGGGCTCAGGGGAGTGACCTGGAGGCTGGGGGGTGAGTCTCCTGCTTTGCTCTGCCACCTCCTACCTTCTTCAGGAGCTAGTGAGCAGAACGTCTCCCCAAGCTGGACAGGACCTTCTTTGAGGGGGCGATGAGGGAAGGCTGCTGCCCCACCAATCTGTGGGAAGAAGAGCTCTGGCTTTGCAGTCAAGCTGTCTGGGTTCATATCCACAGTTGGAGAGTGCCAACTACGTGCCAGGCACCTTGCTGGTCTTACTGATTCCATCCTCACTCTGTGGTAGGTGTGATGGATATCCTCCCATTTCGCAGATGAGGAAACTGAGACACAAAGACATAATGAAATCTGCTCAAGGTCAGCTGATAGATGAGGGAGACGGCATTTACATCTGAGTGCCATCTCCTTGTTCTTAAGCACCATAACATTTCCTCTGTTAGACCTGAAGATGGCAAGTCAATGGTCCTGACCACTCATGCATCAAATCCAACCTGATGCCTGGTCTTATAAAGTTTTATGGGAACACGGTTGCACCCATCTGTTTGCACATCATCTATGACTGTCTTCAAGCTGGTAGGGTAGAGTTGAGCAGTTGCCCGCAAAGCTGAAACTATTTACTATCTGATTTTTCACAGAAAAGCTTTGCTAAGGCTGCTCCTAAGACAATTTTCTCATCTGAGCAGTGGCAAGAGCACAAGGCTCCTCAGGATGTCGTGTGGATGAAATTAAATCACCTTCACTCACATCAGAGAATGCCCCGAACATAGCCGGGCTCAAGAGTGCTCACTCCCTTTCTTCTCCCAGCTCTCTCCATCTTCACCCCACATACGCATCCTTATGTCGTGTGGATGAGATTAAATCACCTTCACTCACATCAGAGAATGCCCCGAACATAGCCAGGCTCAAGAGTGCTCACTCCCTTTCTTCTCCCAGCTCTCTCCATCTTCACCCCACATACGCATCCTTGGCTTTCACCGTCCCCCACCAATCTAGGCACCAGGGCTCCCCCCATTGCCCCCAGGGCCTGGATACAAGCCAGAGAAGGCGGGGCTGATCTAGTGACTCCAGATGATGGCGGACTCCAGACCAAACTTCTCCTGTCCCTCCTCTTGCTCACACTACACCAGCAAGCCAATTAACCCGCACCCTAGCCTCAGCTCAGTGGAAAATACTTCACTTTAAGAACTGAAAGCTATTTTTAAAAAAAAATGTTGTTATTCTATTGAAACTAAATCCCCAAATGACTTGTCTCCAACTGTGCAGCCACACACCATGGAGGAAAGTTACTAAACAAACATTCTCTCATTTGCACAGGATCTAGCCCTGACCCACTTCTGGGTCTTGCTGTTCTAAGGAGCCTGTTTATGGTTTTATCTGTTTATCAGGAACCCCAAATTTCCCCCTGTGTTACAAAGGTTGGACTCTCTTCAGCTCCAAGCAGACACTCGGTTTGTTATTTAAATTATGCGGTTTCCATATTTGAACACTTGAATTCCATTTTATTTACAATGATTTAACAAGCATATAGGGCACTGAGGTTGCCAGGTACAGTTGTGTGTGCCATGCGCTGCACAGGTCTATGAGGTTCACACTTTGTGTTCTCGGATTTGTTTGTGAATTAGGATGACTGTCTTCTCAGTTGGCAGTAGAATATCTTGAGGAAGGGGCTCCCTTTCTGAATTTGCTCAAAGGGTCCTGACTTGGGAATCCGCTAGGTGACAGTGGGGGTGGAGAGGAAGGGAGAATGTTCTGGACCGAACACGTCATGTGAAAAAGCCAGGAGGTGGTACAGAGCAGGACCGCCCTCTAAGGCCGTGTCCTAGCTGATTCCCTTCCTCAGCACAGCTAGGTTCTACCTCCCTGAAGGAGTGTTTTGTACGCTGTCCTGAACATCCATCTCGGAGGGAAGGAGCTGTGTGTCCTGCCTTGGCAGAGGACTAGGGAGAACATTTCAGCTTATTCTTTGGTAATGACCTGCGTGGTAGAACAGGGCCAGTTGCTAAGTACGCTTAATGCTTCAGGCTCAATCACAGGCGCCCATGACCCAGAACACATTGTGTCTGGAAGAATGGCTGGGGCAAGCAGCTCCACAGGCAGCTCAGCCACACAGCCAGACATGGACTGAACCACACCCAGCCCCAGATCCTGGTCTCAGCAGGCTGCGCCCACCCCCATCTCCCTCCACCTGTAGGCCCTGGGCCAGGGGCTCCAGGGTTCAGCCCCACCTTGTCCCAGGCCTCTGCCCAGCTAAGCAGCAGACCAGTCCAGTTCTTAAGAGCAGTGGCTGCCTGTGTTTGCTTCATTTCTGCCATCTCTGAGCTGTGTGACACTGGGTAAGTTAATAAACCTCTCTGAGCCTCTGTTTCCTTGTCTATTAAATGGCATAATAAGAGTACCTACCTCACAGGGCTGTTCATCCATGTAGCAATTATTAATAGAGTTCAAGGGAACAGGAACCTGCCTTCTCTGAACTCGGGTGTCTTGTGAAAATCCAGTAAAAAAACCCATATTCCGAGTGCAACACACAGCCTGGTTCACAGGAGGCCTTGTGATCTGCTTGACTATGGTCCTCTTTTATCATGTTACTGCCCTCAAGACAAGGAAGGCAGCAAATCTGGGTTCAGTAAATGTGAACAGAAAGAAAGTTCCAGCAAATCATGGCTGCGAAGCACAGGGCTCAGCTGTCCTGTCCTGGAATTCTGAGGGTCTGTAGGGAGAGCCGAGCCATGTGAGGGCCTCAGTTCCAGTGGCAGTGGGGACAATTCACTCTCTGCTTCAGCATCAGGGTGGCAGGATAATGTATTGGCATGCTGAGCTGTGTGTACCACACACACACACACACACACACACACACACACATGTGGCTTGATTTTTCCTTGCCTGGAGTAGGCAGTGGGTGCACAGAGGAGAATGCAGAAGCCCTCACACTTTGGGGGAAAGTCTCAGTCCTTTGAAGAGATAATGCCCCTGAGGAAATGGGAGCTGGGGCTTTTGAGGCCAGAAAGAGAGAGGCCAGAGTGAGACAGTCCAGAGGGGAAACGTGTGGAGGTCCTAAGGAACCACTATCTCCTGCACACTGAGCCCATGGGCCCCATAAAGGCCCCACCCTGGAGCCAGAGGTGCAGCACAGGACCCAAGTAAACACATGACCCAGGCTGGCCAATGGGTTCATTCCATCCCCTTGGCCACCATGGTTCAAGGATTTAAGTAGCAGCTACAAGACCTAGGCCTTGGAGGATGTGAGGCTGAAGCTGCCTTGCCACCATGAAGCGAAGCCCATCTGAAGCTAACACAGTGGAAGTTGCCAGCGAATGACAGAGAACTGGGTGTCTAGGCACCGGAAGCCAGATGAAGGCTTAGACTTCTCTGCTAATGGAGGCAATCCATTTTCTTTTTGGTTAGATCAAATTGGGCTGGACTTACCCTGATTGGCAGCAGCCTCCCAGAGCCTAGTGTTGGTAAGGATACTGTGGTGTGTTTGGGGCCAGTGGAGGGACTGACAAGAGCAGTTTTCTGGGTCTACCGTACATGTCTAAAGGAAGAGATGGGAGCATGAATGTCACACATGGGCCACCCTGGCCTGGAGGCACCAGCAGAAGCAATCAGACTGTGGGTAAGGACACTGATGAAACTTGAGGTTGAGAGACCGCCAGTGATGAGGCTCAAGGCAGTGGGTGTCAGGGTCTAAACTGCAAGCTCCAGAAGCAGACTCTCTGTAGCTTCAGACCCCAGTTCTGCCTTTAATCAGCTGTGGAACCCTGGGCAATTCACTGCATCACCCTGTGCCTTGGTTTATCTGTCTGTAGAATGGGGATAAAGAAAAACACCTACCTTATTAGAGTTTTGGAGAGGAACTCATAGTGCATTCTCATTCTTGTTGTTCAGTTGCTATGTCATATCCGACTCTTTTCAACCCCATGAACTGCAGCACACCAGGCTCATCTGTCTTCCACTGTCTCCCAGAGTTTGCTCAGATTTGTGTCCATTGAGTCGGTGATGCTATCTAACCATCTCATCCTCTACCACCCCCTTCCCTTTTGCCTTCAATCTTTCCCAGCATCAGGGTCTTTTCCAATAAATTGGCTCTTCAAATCAGGTGGCCAAAGTTTTGAAGCTTTAGCATCAGTTCTTCCAATGAATATTCAGAGTTGATTTCCTTTAGAATCAACTGGTTTGATCTTCTTGCAGTCCAAGGGACTCTCAAGAGTCTTCTCCAACACCACAGTTCAAAAGCATCAATTTTCTGGTGCTCAGCCTTCTTTTTGGTCCAACTCTCACATCCGTACACGACTACTGGAAAACCATAGGTTTGATTATATGGACCTTTGTTGGCAAAGTGTGTTCTCAGTAAGCATTGAATTCATTAAGCATTAGATTCATATAGTTAGTGTTAGTTGAATTTATTAGGACAGAAACTCTTGCTTTCTCTCCCATACAAATGTAGACACACACACACACACACCCCTTTTCCTGGCCTCCTCTTTAGACACAGAGGAGAATTGCTGGAGTGGGGGTGGCGGACATGTCTTGGAAAGATGTGGCTTCACCACCAAGCTTCTCAGAACCACCAACCATGATTGTAGGTCTCTCTGTGAGCTCCTGAGAGTGCAGGCGGCCTCAGCAGAAGTTACATTTGCTCCAGAGCTGAAGCCAGTGCCACATAGAACCAAAAAGATTCTTTAAAAAGAGCCCTCCTGCAATGCTGGTGAACGGAGTAGCTTTGGTTCCCGTGGAGACAAAGGGAAATTACAAGCTCTAAGAGATTAGGTGGCTGTAGGTTGGCGGGAGCCGTGAGAAAAGAGCTTTGTTCTGGAAGACCTGGGGCTAAGCATCCGCCCCCTGCACACTCAGAGGCTCTGGCCGAGGCAGGGAGCGCCAGCCTTGCCCTCTCAGCCTTGTCACCTCCAATTTAGGGCTTTTCGAGTCAAGGGACCAGGGGTCTCTGAACCCATCACCTGAGATGCTCTGGAAGTTCTTTGGGGCATGTCTCACAATTTAAAAAACAAATCAGTTGTTCTATTAGTGTAGGGCAATGCAGTTTAAATTTTTCTCTATTTCCAACATTTTGTTTAGTTCTTTTGTGTTACCTTGAAAATAATCATGGCTAATCCTTATGTAGCTCTTACCGTGGGCCAGACACTTTACAAATATTAATCCTTGAAATGCTCGTGACAGATCTCTAAGGGACCAGAACAGGTAAGGGGTTTGAGGCTCAGAGAGGTTGAATCACTTGCCCAGGGTCACACAGCTAGGAAGTAACAGAGATTGCTTATAGTAACAGAGATTGCTGACCTCTCCTCCACACTGCCTTGCATAAATGTGACCGCCTGTCTTTGGGCTTTATAGATGATTGATTGATGATGGAGTGGGTGATGGAGAGGGAAGCCTGGTGTGCTGCAGTCCATGGGGTAGCAAAGAGTCAGACATGACTGAGCGACTAAACTGAACTGAACTGAACTGATTGATCACTGTTTTCAGCCACCGTCCCACTCACCCCATCTGAAGACACAGGGAGAACATGGCTGTCTCAAGCCAAAGGCAGAGACTTCAGAAGGAACCCGCCCTGCTGCCACCTTGACCTTGGACTTCCAGACTCCAAACTGTGAGAGAATAAATAGCTGTTGTTTAAGCCACTCAGCCCATGGTCCTTTTATATGGCAGCCCCAGGACACAAATGCAGTGCTCACACCACAACCCCAAAGGGCAACCTTCCTTACTTACACCCTCACCCATGGGATCAAGGTCAAAAATAGCAGGGGCACAAATCCCCTTATTTTTCCTGCTTCATCCTCTCTACAACCCTCCCCGTGGAAAGGAAGTCCTCTTTTTCCACCCCAAAAAGTGTGTTGTTTTTACAAAAAGTCTTCCCCAAACAAGGCATGTAATAGGTCAACAGACTGTATCTAAACACTTTTTTTGTAGAAGAAAGTCAACTTTGCAGGCCCAATCCTGTCTGGACCTTTCTCTCCTTGGTTCTTCTAACCTCCATGCAGTTTCACCCTGGGCCCCAAATTTCCCTGACCCCAGAGTGAGTCCAGCACCTCTGGCCCTGGAGTCTCTGCTGGAATCTGGGGGCTCTGAGATGGGGAGGAGTCTCAGGAATTAGAGCCTATCCAGGGTGAGCTCAGTATGAAATGGTGGCTGGCTGAGATTCATTTTTTTTCCTTTGATAAATCTGCTATTGAAGTTTAAAGTACATACTGCCAGTAAAATACATACACTGGCCGTCTGGTGGTTAAGAGTTCACCTTCCAGTGTAGGGGATGTGGGGTAGATCCCTGATCAGGGAGCTAAGATTTCACAGGCCACCCCAGCCAAAAACCATAACATAAAGCAGAAGCAGTATTGTAACAGATTCAACACAGAATTTAAAAATGGTCCACAAAAAAAAATCTTTAAAAAAATAAAATAAAATACATATGGAAAGGTGTTTAGTTCAGTTCAGTCGCTCAGTCGTGTCTGATTTTTTGCGACCCCATGGACTGCAGCACGCCAGGCTTCCCTATCCATCACCAACTCCCAGAGCTTCCTCAAATTCATGTCCATCAAGTCGGTGATGCCATCCAACTATCTCATCCTCTGTCCTAAGTGTTCAGCTCAACAAATTTTCTTAGTAACAGCCCCAGAGAGACAGTACCCCGATCTAGCTACAGAAGACAAGCAGCACCCCAGACAGAGGTCCTTTTTCTGCCCCTTTCTTATCACAGCCCCCAAAGGGAAACCTGGCAGCACCACCCTTAGACCCAGGAAGTGTCCTGTGGAAGACCCCACCCTTTGGAGAACTTTCCTTGAAATTGCTTAGTCCCCCGCCCATGGTGGCTGGGATGGCCAGGGCAGGCAGTGCTTCCTGACCAAGGTCCATACACACCCGGGTCGCTGTTTCTCCTTGGACGTTCTCTGGCCTCATGTGGGCTTCACAGGTGGTGCAGTGGTAATGCAGGGAATGCTGGAGACACAGGTTTGATCCCTGGGTCGGGAAGATCCCCTGGAGGAGGGAAACGGCAACCCACTCCAGTATTTTTGCCTAAAAAATCTCATGGACAGAGGAGCCTGGTGGGCTACAGTACCTGGGATTGCAAAGAATCAGACGTGACTGAAACAACTTAGCATGTACACAAATGGGGCCCCCTGCCCTGCACATGGGGTCAAGTGGATACCCAAGCAGCCCTGGAACTCACGCCTATGGGTTGCCCTGGGGCTCCATGGCGAGGCCCTGGTTCTAGGAGGGTGGCCTCGCATGCGATCCACTCCTCCTGGTCAGAGGATATTTCTTTGTGAGATCGTACAAGACTGGGCCACTGGAATGATGGTGATATGCTGATTTAGAATGACTCTTCACCCTGACACAGATCTAGCTCAAGGCTCTGGGCTACCATTGGTCTACTGCCCACCTTAGCTGTGCGTTAGCTTTTGCCCATCTGTCCCCTGGCTGCAGTGTTTCCTCCAGTTTGCAGCACCAAGGGTGGCAGGGCTGGTGGCAAGCATCCTTGACCCTATGTTCCCCAATTCCCTGGCACCCAGGTTGGTCACCCTCCTCCTCCATAGGATTCCACGTGTCAGGCAGTCCTCTGAGCATTGCTGTGCCCATCTCCTCCAAGAGCTTCTGAGACCACTGCTCCACAAGGCCAGTGGGCCCTTCTTGCTGGTGTCCTCTGCTTGTCTATCAACATGGTGACATTATGCTCTACTGGTCTGCGGCCATGCTGGACAAAGGATGAATACTCCTTGCATGAAGGGGACCTCCTTTTTGGCTTGGTCCCAGGGCCCCTGCCTGTCTCCCTATTTGGTGGTGGTGTAGATGGCAGGGGTACCATCAACAATAAAAGAGATTGCATTTCAGGAATGCAATGATTATGACCCCAAAATTCAAGAGAAGACATGTTTAAAAGATGTGCTGTACATTTGGTACCAAAGCCCAAATAGACCTAGCATTGCCCCTCAAGGCCTTCTCACTTACTCGCTGAGTAAGACTTGCATTTGTGGTCATCAACACCAAAGTTCAGGAACGACATCTGAGAGAGTCATCAGAAGTCGGGATTCACAGGCAGCACGACAGACGACACAGCATCACAAGTGATGCTATAAGCAGAGCCGTGTAAATGGCACCAGGGTACTTCGGGGATGGGAAGATCTATACTGTTTCAATAATAACGGCTTCCAGAGAGCCATAGCACTGTGAATCACAACAGCACTGTTACATTTTCCTCCTGGTGGAGAAATAAAATTAGCCAGGAATGGCACACTGGATGGTAAAGAATGTGAAGAGAGGGTTTCTGGATCTAAACGGAAGAGATGGTGCCTGGGCACTATGAAGAAACTTTACCAGAAAGTAAAGGACCTGGGGGCTTCCCTGGTGGTCCAATGGCTAAGATTCCATGCTATCAATGCAGGGAGTCCAGGTTCAATCCCTGGTCAGAGAACTAGATCCCTCATGCTGCAACTAAAGATCCTGCATGCTGCAAGGAAGATCAAAGATTCTGCATGCCAAAACTAAGGCCTAGTGCAACCAAATAAATAAGTAAATAAAATATTTTAAAAAAATAGAGAAACTGACCATATAATAAATAAGTATATAAGTAATTCTTTTCTCTCTGTCATTCTACATCTTCATCAATAAATCACCATGCCTTGTGAGAGAACATGGGTTTTGTAATATATTTTCATTAAATTGTTTATATAAACAAAAGTCTTGCAAGAATTATTTCCCCAGTATCTTGCACACCATAGTGGTAGCCTGACACCTCAAAGTAGAATTGCTGAATCACACAGGTTCAGTTTCAGGAGATTTTGCCAATTTTCCTAAATAGTTCTACCAATCTACACCTATATCAGCAATGTAATAGAGTTCCTATTGCTCTATATCCTTGTCAACACTTGGCCTTGTTTTTTTGTTTTTCTTGTTAGTCATTGTGGTTGGGGTATGCTGCTGCTGCTGTTGCTGCTGCTAAGTCGCTTCAGTTGTGTCCAACTCTGTGTGACCCCATAGACAGCAGCCCACCAGGCTCCCCCGTCCCTGGGATTCTCCAGGCAAGAACACTGGAGTGGGTTGCCATTTCCTTCTCCAATGCATGAAAGTGAAAAGTGAAAGTGAAGTCGCTCAGTCGTGCCCGATTCCCAATGACCCCATGGACTGTAGCCCACCAGGCTCCTCCATCCATGGGATTTTCCAGGCAAGAGTACTGGAGTGGGGTGCCATTGCCTTCTCCAATAGTAGGATCTTATTATGGTTTTAATTGCATTTCCTTGGTAATTCATGAAGTGGAGCACCTTGTCATATTTTCATTAGCCATTAGCTTCTTTCTTCATAATGATTTGTAGGTGTTCTTCATATATCTCTGGTGGCTCCAATGGTAAAGATTTGCCTACAATGCAGGAGACTCAGGTTCAATCCCTGGGTCAGGAAGATCCCCTGGAGAAAGGAATGGCTACCCACTCCAATATTATTGCCTAAAAAAATCCCATGGGCAGAGGAACCTGATGGGCTATAGTCCATGGGGCTGCAAAGAGTAAGACACAGCTGAGCTACTAACACTTTTCAAAAGTTTTCATGTAGTGTGGCTGTGAGTTCTTGATCAGATATATGTATTACAGATATCTTCTCCCATCCTGTGGCCTGTACACCCCTGCCTCAGAACTCTTGACCTTTCAGGGGTCCTGGGGCTCACATTCACTTGTGCTGTTTGGACCTTCTTAGGAATGGGAGATCTCACTCCTTCCCAGGGACTCCTGGGACTGAAGGTGGAAGAGAGAGTGCTGTCAGTGGGAGGAGTGCTTGGGAGACATTGACCGCTAATGACATTGGAGGCCGCCCATATGAGTTTCGGATCACAGCTCCAGCAGCCCTGGGTGGAGTCAAGGCTCCTCCAGCTGCCAACCAGGTGACCCTGGGTAGATATCTCCATCTCAGCTACTGGTCCTTTCAGTATCAGAGTCATGTATTGGGCTCATTAGAACGCAGCGGGCTGGGCCCCACCCCAGATGAGAATTTGCGTTTCTAACAAGCGATGTTGGTCAGGAGACCCCACCTTCAGTGCCCTTGTGTTAAGCCTGGTGGCCTGTACACCCCTGCCTCAGATTCAGGAGGGAAATAGAAGCCAAGTCACTGACGCATCTGCTTGCCTCCTGATCTGACCCTCTGAGAGGTGCATGTAGGTGCTTCTCCAGCAGGGCCCAGCTCTAGGATGCTAGATGTACATGTAAGGGCTGTTTCCACAGACCCCACTGAGACCTCACAGAAGCCAGTGGGTCCTGCAGTCAGCCAGATCCCAGCATCTCACTCTGTCTTGGATGACCTGGGAAAGTAGCTTCATTATTATAACCTCCTATCTGTAAACATAGCCATAGTGTCAGGACCTGTTGGGAGGCATGAGTGACGTGATATATACACAGTGCTCGACACAACACCTGCCGCTGCGGAAGCCCTCCATACAAGCCCTCCATACATGCCCTCCATACAAGCCCTCCATACATGCCCTCCATACATGCCCTCCATACAAGCCCTCCATACGTGCTGGTCACCACCACCACCACCACTACCATGCGTTCACACTCAGTCACTTGAGTCATATCCGACTCTTTGCAGCCCTATGGACTCTAGCCTGCCAGCCTCCTCTGTCCATGGGATTTTCCAGGCAAGAATACTGGAGTGGGTTGCCATGCCTTCCTCCAGGGGATCTTCCTGACCCAGGGATTGAACCTGTGTCTCATGTCTCCTGCATTGGCAGGCGGGTCCTTTACCATTAGCGCCACCTGGGACCCATCATCGTAATCATTCCTGTGTTCTGGCTCTAAAGAACAGTGAAAGTGAAAATCGCTCAGTTGTGTCCGATTCTTTGCGACCCCATGGACTATACAGTCCATATAATACTCCAGGCCAGAATACTGGAGTTGGTAGCCTTTCCCTTCTCCAGGGGATCTTCCCAACCCAGGGATCAAACCTAGATCTCCCGCATTGCAAGTGGATTCTTTACCAGCTGAACCACCAGGGAAGCCCAAGAATACTGTAGTGGGTAGCTTATCCCTTCTCCAGCAGATCTCCCAACCCAGGAATCCAACTGGGGTGTCCTGCATTGCACGCAGATTCTTTACCAACTGAGCAAAAACAAAATAATGGAATGATCAGGTGGTGCTTTTTCTCTAGACAATAGTAACCTCTGGTAGAATAGAGGAGAATGCAATATTCAAACTGCTCCAGCGCCCCCTCTGCCCCCTCCAATGTGTGCGCACACACAGAAAGACACGAACACACAAATATACACTCCCACATACACACAGATCAAGGCACACTCACCAACACACTTGGTGCCTCATGGTAAATCTGAGACCCTTTGTGGTTGATCCAATAACAGTCTGACTACCTTCTCAGTTCAGTTCAGTTCAGTTGCTCAGTCGTGTCCAACTCTTTGCGACCCCATGAATCACAGCATGCCAGGTCTCCCTGTCCATCACCAACTCCCAGAGTTCACTGAGACTCACGTCCATCGAGTCAGTGATGCCATTCAGCCATCTCATCCTCTGTAGTCCCCTTCTCCTCCTGCCCCCAATCCCTCCCAGCATCAGAGTCTTTTCCAATGAGTCAACTCTTCGCATGAGGTGGCCAAAGTACTGGAGTTTCAGCTTTAGCATCATTCCTTCCAAAGAAATCCCAGGGCTGATCTCCTTCAGAATGGACTGGTTGGATCTCCTTGCAGTCCAAGGGACTCTCAAGAGTCTTCTCCAACACCACAGTTCAAAAGCATCAATTCTTCGGTGCTCAGCCTTCTTCACAGTCCAACTCTCACATCCATACATGACCACAGGAAAAACCATAGCCTTGATTAGACGGACCTTTGTTGGCAAAGTAATGTCTCTGCTTTTTAATATGCTATCTAGGTTGGTCATAACTTTCCTTTCAAGGAGTAAGCGTCTTTTAATTTCATGGCTGCAGTCACCATCTGCAGTGATTTTGGAGCCCCCCAAAATAAAGTCTGACACTGTTTCCACTGTTTCCCCATCTATTTCCCATGAAGTGATGGGACCGGATGCCATGGTCTTTGTTTTCTGAATGTTGAGCTTTAAGCCAACTTTTTCACTCTCCACTTTCACTTTCATCAAGAGGCTTTTAAGTTCCTCTTCACTTTCTGCCATAAGGGTGGTGTCATCTTCGTATCTGAGGTTATTGATATTTCTCCCAGCAATCTTGATTCCAGCTTGTGTTTCTTCCAGTCCAGTGTTTCTCATGATGTACTCTGCATATAAGTTAAATAAGCAGGATGACAATATACAGCCTTGATGTACTCCTTTTCCTATTTGGAACCAGACTGTTGTTCCATGTCCAGTTCTAACTGTTGTTTCCTGACCTGCATACAGATTTTTCAAGAGGCAGGTCAGGTGGTCTGGTATTCCCATCTCTTTCAGAATTTTCCACAGTTTATTGTGATCCACACAGTCAAAGGCTTTGGCATAGTCAATAAAGCAGAAATAGATGTTTTTCTGGAACTCTCTTGCTTTTTTGATGATCCAGCGGATGTTGGCAATTTGATCTCTGGTTCCTCTGCCTTTTCTAAAACCAGCTTGAACATCAGGAAGTTCACGGTTCAAGTATTGCTGAAGCCTGGCTTGGAGAATTTTGAGCATTGCTTTACTAGCATGTGAGATGAGTGCAATTGTGCAGTAGTTTGAGCCTTCTTTGGCATTGCCTTTCTTTGGGATTGGAATGAAAACTGACCTTTTCCAGTCCTGTGGCCACTGCTGAGTTTTCCAAGTTTGTTGGCATATTGAGTGCAGCACTTTGATAGCATCATCTTTCAGGATTTGAAATAGCTCAACTGGAATTCCATCACCTCCACTAGCTTTGTTCGTAGTGATGCTTTCTAAGGCCCACTTGACTTCACATTCCAGGATGTCTGGCTCTAGGTGAGTGATCACACCATCGTGATTATCTGGGTCGTGAAGATCTTTTTTGTACAGTTCTTCTGTGTATTCTTGCCACCTCTTCTTAATATCTTCTGCTTCTGTTAGGTCCATACCATTTCTGCTCTTTATCGAGCCCATCTTTGCATGAAATGTTCCCTTGGTACCTCTAATTTTCTTGAAGAGATCTCTAGACTTTCCCATTATGTTGTTTTCCTCTATTTCTTTGCATTGATTGACTACCTTCTCAGCACGGGACAAATGCAGCATGCTATTGCATCAACATGCCTGCAGGGGGAGCCCTGCATGACACAACCAGCCGACGGCAGTGATGGTAACCAGACACGCTCGCGAGCGCGCGCGCGCGCGCGCACACACACACACACACACACACACACACACGTTCCTAAAGACTCCAGGCTTCCCCTTCTGTTCCTCTTCGTCCTGCCCCTACACTCCCCATCCACCCTCATTCCATCTGAGATGCGGGAACGTGTAGAAAGAGGGCTGAGGACAGCAGAAAGGACAGGAACGAGAGACAAGGCTTCCGCTGGGTGCCGGTGTTCTTCATCCTTGTCTTAGGTGATGACAGAGGCAGGGAGAGAAAGCAGCAAAGAGGGCAATTTCTGGAACTAGACTGCCTGCGTTTGCGCAGAGCCTCTAACACTCACTTGCTGTGTGACCTTGGGCAAGCTCCTTAACCTCTCTGGGCCTCCCTTTTCTCATCTGTACAGTAAGGATGGTGATTATACTTCCTACAAGGTTGTTATGAAGAGTAATCAAGTTTCAGTACCCAAAGCCTATCTGGCACACAGTAGGCCCATGACAAATGTTAGCTAATGTTATTATTCCCATGACAACCCAGGTGGAAGAGACTGGTACCCATTTTATCTGGTGAGGAGCTATGCTCAGAGAGTTAAAACACACAGGAAAGTAACGGGATGGGGATTCAGAGCCAGGCTGTCTCATCACCCACCAAAAGCTTTTCCTTCTTCACCTGAGCGGCCTCCTCTCCTTCCCAAATCTGCGAGTCCCGCGCACGGCCCATCTCCATCCATACCAACTCCATCCTTCCAGATTTGTTGTCGTTGTTCAGTCTCTAAGTCGTGTCCGACTCTTTGTGACCCTGTGGACTGCAACATGCCAGGCTTCCCAGTCCTCCGCTGTCTCCTGGAGTTTGCGCAAGTCCATGTCCATTGAATCAGTGATGCTATCTAACCATTTCATCCTTCCAGATGCTCAGGCTAAAAACCTTAGTGTCATCCCTGATCTTTCTCTCTCAGCTCTCACCTCAGCCAACCCACCAGCAAGTCCAGTCAGCACCACCCTCAAAATGTATCCAGAATCCGATGCTCCCTTCCCACCTCCCACACTGGCCCAAGCCTGGAGTATGACTGGGTTTCCCCACTGCTCTCCAGCATCCATCCTTCCAGCCCCAGCAGACTCCTCTACAGAAAAAACAGGCTGTTTAACAAGGATTCTGTTAAATCTAAGTCAGATCATGCTCCTGCTCTGTTTAAAACCTCTCAGCGGCTCCCATCTCACTCAGGTCAAGGTCAAAGCCCTTGGGGTGGCCCTAAATTCCTGCATGCTCTGACACCCAGCCACTCTCACCTGACCTCCTTCCCACCCTCACAACTCCTGCTCCAGCCATGTTGGATTCCTGGTGTTCCTCAAACACACTGCCTGATCCATCTCTTCTACCTGGAATGCTCTCACCCTACAGACCCACATGGCTCACACCTACCCCTGCTTCAAGTTCTTGCCCCACAGGCTACCTCCTCAATGGGCCTTCATTTACCACTGTACTTAAAATTGCCACACTCCCAACAAGCCCCATCTCTTGCTTTACTTTGTCACCACTTCATAAAGCACTGTTATTTCCCATTTATTTATCTTGTTCTGTTTTCTTTTTCTGCCCTGGAATCTAAGCTCCACAAAGGCAGGAATACTCCCTTGCTCTATTGCCAGTGCCTTAAACTGGGCCTGCAACATAGCAAGTGCCTGGTGGACGTTTGCTGAATGAGTGAATGACCCAGCAGAGCTTGGAGAGAGAGCCATGCTCAGCTTGGTCCCTGGAGGTTGTCATGAATGGGCCCACACTAGTCTGCCCAGGGCAGGAGTTCAGTGAGCAGGCACGGGATCTGGGTCCCCCTGCCTTTCAGTGTGTAGCTGGTGGTAGTGGTTTAGTTAAGTCATGTCTGACACTTTGACTCCATGGACTGTAGATCGCCAGGCTCCTCTGTCTTTGGGGTTTCCCTGGCAAGAATACTGGAGAGAGCTGCCATTTCCTTCTTCAGGGAATCTCCCTGGCCCAGGGATCGAACCCAGGTCTCTGTCATTGCAGGTGGCTAGTTAGCAGTTTAAGAACATCTCTTCTGAATCATTTTCATTTAGATTTTCTTGAAGCACCTGTCAGCTAGGGGAGACCTCAGTCCCCAAACGCAGCCATGTTCAGGGGGTGAGGAGTCTTTCCGTACCACTGCTGGAGCCAGCAAAAGGTCATTCATGTCCAGGACAAGCCACCGGAGGAGAAAGGATGGCAGAGATACAACCCGGAGAGAGAACAAAGAAGAGAAGATAAATGCCTTTGTTACTTACTTTTCCTTGCACCTACACAATAGCAAGAATAATGGAAATCGAAATAGAAGGTGAAAAAAAAATCACCCAGAGTCTTGACATCCTGCACAAATCATGCTGTGATTTATTTGTGATATATTTATTTGCGATGAGAGGCCCTGGGCAAAGGCTGCAGGCAGTAGTTCCAGGGACACAGAGCAGGGGACTGGGTTCCAGGGCTGCCTGCCGAGTTCCCAGCCTCACGGTCGAGGTGCCAGATGAACCAGAGCAGAAGCAGGGCGGGTTTCCATTTCCCCTCTGGATAATGCGACAGAATGACTGGCATCTGAAAAACACAGGCAGTGCACTCAGGAAGAGGCAGGTGCTGGAGTCGGGGGAGAAGGAGGCAGGCTCTGGCACCAGACGGAGTCAATTTCAATTCTACCTCTTCCTATCTGAGTGAACTAGGGCAAGCTACTTAACCTCTCTGAGTCTCAGCTTCAACTTTTGCAAGATGGATCTACTCTTACACTACAAGGTTATTATGGAGATTATCTAATAGAATATCTACATATTTATATTTAGATATTTATATATAATGGGCTTCCCAGGTGGCTCAGTGGTAAAGAACCCACCTGCAATGCAGGAGATGATGGGGACACATGTTCGATCCCTGGGTCAGGAAGATTCCCTAGAGGAAGAAACGGCAGCCCACTCCAGTATTCTTGCCTGGGAAATCCTATGGACAGAGGAGCCTGGTGGGCTTCAGTCCATGAGGTCACAAAGAGTCAGACGTGACTGAGCCTGCACGCTATGCTATGTAGGTATAGTAATATATCTAAATATATACTTATGTTATATACATATAGTTTAGCACACATGTATATATCATTTTACATATGCAGTAAACCCTCTGTCAATGATAGCTGCAATTACTATTACTACTACTACCGTTCGTACTCACTTGTGTCTGACTCTGCAACCCCATGGATTGTAGCCCACCAGGCTCCTCTGTTCATGGGATTCTCCAGGCAAGGATACTGGAGTGGGTTGCCATTTCCTCCTCCAGGGAATCTTCCTGACCCAGGGATCAAACCCTCTTCTCTTAGGTCTCCTGCATTAGCAGGTGGATTCTTTACTACTAGCACCACCTGGGAAGCCTACTTCTATTATTATTCTATTAAAGGGATTCCCTGGTGGCTCAGAAGGTAAAGAATTTGCTGCAGTGCAGGAGACCCAAGTTCAATCCCTGGATTGGGAAGATCCCCTGGAGAAGGGAATGGCAACCCACTCCAGTATTCTTACCTAAAAAAATCCCATAGACAGAGGAGACTGGTGGGCTACAGTCCATAGAGTTGCAAAGAGTCAGACACAACTGAGTGACTAATACTTTTCAAAGAGAATAACGGAATAAAGAGAAAGAAATCAGAATGAAAATGCTTTTCTTCCCATGTGCTTAACCGAGGTTTTGAACCCTGTAGACAGAGGAGGGAACTTCTTTAGAACAGATTATTCAAAGCACAAGAAAATGGTTGTTTTCCAGAGGGGAGAAAAAGGCATTTAGCATATCACACAGACACACATATTTTCTTTAATCAAAATCAGGCTAATGTGATCACCGAGCCTCTGAGTAGGGCTCCTGTTCATTTTCCCTCTGCAGGGCTTCATAGGCAGAATTCTCTCCTCAGACTCTAAAATCCCACCAAGTGGGGAACCGACAGCTCAGAAAATTGCAAGAACCCTGTGACTGAAGGAAATATGCAGCTTGGGAGGTAAATGAGCTGCTGAATTCTATCTGCCCCCTATTTCCTCACCAGTGCCACCCTGGAAGGAGTGGCTGGCTTGAGGGAGCATGGCCATGTGATAGGGGACAAGAGGTGCCACCTGGACCACACAGGCTCTGTGGTCCAGAGCCCAGCCTCCTTGCCTCCTGGGCATGAGTGGCCTTGGGCCCATCCTTTGAGATCTTTGAGGCTCAGCTTCCCCATCTCTAAATGGGGCTTATTAGAGTCTCTACTACCTGGGCTGCTGGCAGGCCCTAAATGAGACAGTGTGTGCAAATCTAATACATGATAAGATGCTCTCAGAGTGGATGCTGTGGGGCCCTTTGGCACTCACCCCTCCCATGGTCCCTACAGATCCTTTCCCTAAGTCTTCACTCACTGCAGCATCTCTCACAGGGATGATGGGCAGGAATTGGTAGATAAATATTCATTTTCTTTGCCTTTCACCTAAGGCACCTTTGAGGTCTGCTCTTCCAAGACTTCCATAGACCCTCCAGGGAATGAGCCCCATTGCCCACAGTGGTCACCTGCTCGTTAACACACTTGGTATTGCCTTCCTTCCCCTACTCCTCCAACCTCACTTCTCCCAGCCAGTGTTTCCTGAGATCACCTCCCAAATAAACTACTGCACTCATGTCTCTGTCCCTGGACTTGCCTCTAGGATAACTCAACTTAAGACAGTGCTCAATAGATGCCAGTGATTAAAGTAGTGAGAAGCGGCAGTATCTGGAGTCTGAGATCCCAGCAGAACATCTAGTTAACATCCAGTCTAATGCTCAAGAGGCAGGCTAGAGAAGACTGTTGGGCATCAGCCACAGAGACAAGAGAAGGCTTTTTGATTGCTGTTTGGTTTTTATTTTCTGAAGATTTATAGAAAGATATAAGTTGGCCAGACCCTGGTCATCAAGTGTGGAAACAGAACCGATATTAGAGTCAACCAAAACCCATTCCAGAAAGTACTGTATCTCAGGAGACCTTTATAATGAGATCTGTAGTCAACCTTCCCTCCGTCTCTCGGGGTATGTAGTTACTGAGAATTACCACTGAGTTTTGTTTCCAGTCTGTCTTGTGCTTCTGGAAAGCTGCAGAAAGACACTTTAAAGCTGATTGTTTAAGATGTGACTCTGTTTTTGTCCTTGCTGGTGAACTCTTGACTGTACTGAGTGTGACAGTCTCCCCTTAAGGTCATGAAGATTTCAACCCATTCTGAGGATGGCACCTGCATTTCCAGTTTCAAGTCTTAACTAGGAGTATTGTTTCTCTTTCGTTTATCTATCACATATTTATTTGGGGCCAAGGAGAGGAGAGACACATTCTAGGGGCTTTTGGTGTGGGTGTCAGCCAAAAGGAAATTGTAGAGACTGCTTTCATTCAAATTTACAAGGGAATGTTGGGGAAGAAAAGAAAAGTGGTTGGACAGACAGCTGGAAGCACAGACATTTCAGGGCAAGTGGGGAAGAGGGAATCTGTGCCAAGATTAAGAAGGGGCCAACTGAGAAATGGAAGGGATACAGACAGGATCACCTGTAAAGTCAGGAAAAAGAACTTCAAAAGTTGGCGGTGGGGCGGGAAGATTTTTCACTATTAAATTAAAAGAGTTTAATGATAATACACAGTATGGTCAAAGATTAGGGGAAACAAGTGCTATCTATCCCAACTCATGGGTGTGATTTGATAAAATTTTTCAGGAGGGCAATTTAGTAATGCTCACCCAGTCTTTAAAACACATACACCCTTTTGGAGCAATTTTGCTCTCAGTCATTTATTGTTAGATTTCGCTTCTGAAATGCTCTTTGTAACTCTGTTCCTAACAGGGGAAAATTAGGCTGAATCTATATGTGTTCTAAAAAATTCCAACAATAGGCATTTAGTTCCATAAATTATGGTTTTATCCAGACTGCAGAATACCAAGAAACTATTCCCACTGACAGTGTGAATGTTTATTGATATGAGAATGGACTCGACAACACAGCCAATGAGAAAATAAATCACAGAGCCACGTGTTAGGTGTGATCTCCATTCTTTATTCTGGTTGTTAATAGATATTGATTAAAAGTCTATAAGAACAGCACCACAGTATCAATAGAGGTTCCTCTTGGTGATGAGTAGTGAGGGGTAGTGAGGCGGTCCATGGTGGGGGATCAGCTTCCACCTGGCCCTAAATGCCACCTGCGACTGATGCCCACCCAGGTGGTGCCGGCATCCCATAACCCCTTCTTTTTATTTATTTAGTTATGGCTGTGCTGGGTCTTCACTGCTGTTCGGGCATTTCTCTCGCTGCAGCAAGTGAGGACTACTTTCCAATTGTGGTGCAGGGTCTTCTCTTTGCGGTGGCTTCTCGGGTTGCAGAGCAGTACACAGGCTTCAGAAGTTGCAGAACATGGACTCAGTAGTTACGGCTCCTGGACTCTAGAGCACAGGCTCAGTAGTGGTGGTGGATGAACTTAGTTACTCCACAGCATACAGGATCTTCCTGGACCAAGGATCAAACCTGTGTCTCCTCACTGGCAGGCAGATTCTTTACCACTGAGCCACGAAGGAAGCCCCTGTAAGCCCTTCTAATGTACTTTTCCTATTGCAGAAGTTGGGGTGTCTCCTCCCAGATCTCACTATATTTCCCAGACCCCCTCAAAGCTTAGAAACTTCAGTGATCTTGCCAGTTTAAAAATACTCCTGTGGACTGAATTGTGTCTCCCAAAATTGATATGTTGAAGCTTAACCACCCCCTCAACCAAAAGTGATGGCATTTGGAGATGTGGCCTTTGGAAAGTGATTAGGCTTAGATGAAGTCATGAGAGTGGGACCCATATGATGGGATCAGTGCTCTTATTAGAAGAGACACCAAATAATTCTCTGCCATGTGAGAATACAGCGAGTGAGAAGGCAGCCATCTGCAAGCCAGGAGGAGAGCCCTCACCAAGAACCACATCAGCCAGCACCTTGATCTTAGATTTCTCAGCCTCCATAACTGAGATAAGTGAGAGATAAATACCTTTTATTCAAGCTACCCAGTCTATGGTATTTTTCTATAGCAGCCTGAACGCATACCACATCTGTGTTTTATGTAGCAAGCCAGATTTCTGAAATCTGATTCTTTTTCACTTCTTTTTTTTTTAAATTTTATTTTGTTTTTAAACTTTATATAATTGTATTAGTTTTGCCAAATATCAAAATGAATCCATCACAGGTATACATGTGCTCCCCACCCTGAACCCTCCTCCCTCCTCCCTCCCCATACCATCCCTCTGGGTCATCCCAGTGCACTAGCCCCAAGCATCCAGTATCGTGCATCGAACCTGGACTGGCATCTCATTTCATACATGATATTTTACATGTTTCAATGTCATTCTCCCAAATCTTCCCACCCTCTCCCTCTCCCACAGAGTCCATAAGACTGTTCTATACATCAGTGTCTCTTTTGCTGTCTCGTACACAGGGTTATTGTTATCATCTTTCTAAATTCCATATATATGCGTTAGTATACTGTATTGGTGTTTTTCCTTCTGGCTTACTTCACTCTGTATAATAGGCTCCAGTTTCATCCACCTCATTAGAACTGATTCAAATGAATTCTTTTTAATGGCTGACTAATACTCCATTGTGTATATGTACCATAGCTTTCTTATCCATTCATCTGCTGATGAACATCTAGGTTGCTTCCATGTCCTGGCTAAGATTAACTTCTAAACACTGACCTTCATGGGGCTTGACTGCTTTGGCTGTTTCTGCCTGGTGGCTATGGCCTCATTCCTGGGCAGTTCCAGTGGCCTGGACTCCAGTGACCTGGAAGGGCTCAGGAACCCAGTATTGTTGATGTGGATGGTAGCAAGTGTATCCTGATTCAGCAGCTGGGTTGGGGCAGTGGCGATGCTGGTCTTGGCAGGGGTTTGAATTTGGAACAGCAACCCCTCAATTCTACAAGAGGCTTCCTGACCATAGAAGTGACAATCCCTGGGGGTTCCCAGGTGGCACAGTGATAAAGAATCTGCCTGCCAGTGCGGGAGAAGTGACAGCCTCCTTGTTGGTGGCCCAGTTCTGCTGCTTGACTGCAGGAATCAATCCTGAAAGATCAAACTGGAGTCTGGGCCTCCAGCCCCTAATGATTCTATAGACCACTGAAGATCCGGTGAAACATCCCTTCTCTGCTCTGAAACTAGCCTGAGTGTCCTCATCTCATTACTCCTAACAAAGGGGAGTTGGGGCTGGGTTCTCTCTTCCCCTCTACCCTATTTTACAGCCTGAGCTCAAAACCCAACTTCCCTTGGAAACCTCCCTTTGATTCTCAAAAACTCTCAACAGCGACTACTCCATCCTTTGTGCTCCTGGCATAATCTATCCTAATGTAAGGTGATCTTTCTGCCTGACCAGGATGGGACGTCTACCAGGGCCTCAGGGGACAGAAAGTCACAAAGATCTTATTTCAAAGATCTAGGTCACCATATCTGAATTTTTCTGATATGCAGACGTTATCATGTACTATTAATATCATAAAAGAAGCTTCAGAAATAAAGCTATAACATGGTGAAGGTGAAACCAGAGGCAGCATGGAAAGCTATGCTGAAACCAAGAACAAACTAGAGCAACTGACTCCCCAAAAAGAAGTGTTTGGGTTTTACCATTGGGTCCTTGATGAGTCTCCTGGATAAGTATCATCTGATACCATAATCCCTTACCACACAAGGTTACTGAGTACTTGAAACAATTATTCCAAACCGACATATGCTCTAAGGATAAAGCAAAGCATAAGCGAAGAACCGACTCATTGGAAAAGACCCTGATGCTGGGAAAGATTGAAGGAAGAAGGAGAAGGGGATGGCAGAGGATGAGATGGTTGGATGGCATCACTGACTCGATGGACATGAGTTTGAGCAAGCTCTGCAAGTTGGTGATGGACAGGGAAGCCTGATGTGCTGTGGTCCATGGGGTCACAAAGAGTCGGACACAACTGAGCGACTAAACTAACTGAACTAAGAATAAAATACACACCAGACTCCTAAGAGTCTGCCAAAAAAAAAAAAAAATAAAGAAGAATGTGAAATATTGCATTAGTTGTTTTTCTATTGATTGCAGGCCAAAATGATGGTAGCTTGGATTTTTTTGTTGTTACTGTTGTTCAGTCGCTAATTTGTGTCCTATTTTTTGCGACTCTATGGACTGCAACACATCAGGCTCCTCTGTCCTCCACTGTCTCTCGGAGTTTGCTGAAATTCATGTCCATTGGGTCAGTGATGCTATGTAACCATCTCATCGTCTGCCACCTCCTTCTCCTTTTGCCTTCACTCTTTCCTAGCATCAGCCATCTTGGATATAGTGTGTTAAACTAAATATATTATTAAAGCTCATATTACCTGTCCTTCTTGCTTTTTGAATGTGGCTGATAGAAAAATTTTAAATTCTGCATGTGCCTGGCATTCTATTTCTAATAGACGATGGTGCTGCCCTAGAGCACCTCAGGGAACAGGGAGGGACAGGAGCCTGAGCTTGAGGGTCGGGAAGTGAGTACACCAAAGGGAGATGAAGAGAGGTGGGGAGAGAAGGTAGATTTTTCAGAAAATTCACAGTAAATTAAAAAGGAACCATGGAAAAATGGCTTGAGGGGAAGAGAGAGTCCAGGGAATGTATTTTAGGATGAGGAATCTGTGGATGCTGGCTGAAAATTAGGGTCCAAGAGTGGGAAAGAAAATCTGCCAGAGGGAGGAAAATTTATTGAGCAGTCCCAGAGTGGGAATGGAGGATGGGGACAGACACTGAACTCCTAGGGAGGAGGAGTGTTTATGGGCATTAATCCCTTAACTGAAAAGGCAGGCTGAAACAGTACAGTGTGAAACAAGACGTGTGTGTAATATACACACACACCAAAGACGGAATAATCACCAAAGACATGCATGCTGCTTTCTAGGGAGTGGGACTGCTGTTTCCTCTCAAGTGGATTTTTCTGTGTCTTCCCAGTCTCTTTCATTGTCCAGGTATTTATTGATTGTGTAATTACAGAATCCAAGAGGCTTAGGAAGCTTCTGGGTTGCAGAAGGACACACAGAAAGCAGTTGTTTTGAGTCCCCTGAGACTCACCCCAGGCTTAGAATTCAGAATCTTGGGGTGGGGGCTCCCCAATAATTTTGAAGGCAGCCCTGCTCAGAACCTCTCTGGCTCTGCTGCACAACCCATAAAGCTGCCTGGAGGCACAATGAAGCTTTGTAATACAGATGTGGGCTTTGGTTCCTGGCCCGGGTGCCATCCATCTCTCAGATCGATGGCCCCTCCAGGGTTGCTGGCTCAGCAACCAGTTCTCAGGCAGCGGCAAAGAAGCCTGGGAAGGCTTCTGGGTTTCGAAGCTGAGTCCGGGGAGCCTCCCAAGCAGGCCTGAAACTGAGGGGACAGTGTCAGTCACCAGTCTGGCAGATGCCCCAGAAGGACAGTTGCTTAAATTCCTTCAGCCCTCTCACCTTTAATCCCCTGGTTGACCAGAGCTGGTTGGGGTCATCCCACTCCATGTTGAGTTCAGGATAAAATGAGCTCACAAGTAACTTAGGGAGCACTAATTATGGGCCCGGAGCTGGGGAGGCATTGGGCATACCCCATCCCACTGACTTTTTTTTTTTTAATAATTTTATTTATTTATTTATTTTCGGCTGTGCTGGGTCTTCGTTGCCGTGCGAACTTTTCTCTCGTTGTGGAGAGAGAGGTGCTACACTTTGTTGCAGTGCTCCAGCTTCTCTTGTTGCAGAGCACAGGCTCTAGAGTACTCAGGCATCAGGAGTTGCAGCATTTTAGAGCACAGGCTCAGTAGTTGTGACTCTGTGGCACGTGGGGTCTTCCTGGGCCAGGGATTGAACCTGTGTCTCTTGCATTGGCAGGTGGATTCTTTACCACTGAGTTACCAGAGAAGCCCCCCACTGACTTTTCATAACAACCCCACTGATGCTGATACCTTTTACTTCCCATTTTACAGATGAGGAAACAGAGACTCAGAGAAGTTAAGCCACTTGCCCAAGGGCACAAAGACCCAAGGCTGATCACTTAGTGGCAAAGTCAGAACTCAAGCCAATCTCAGAATGGGCTCTGTGTTCACCTCAGAGCCCATCCTGAGATTTCTCATTTACCTGCTTTTGCCCTTGACCTGCATATTTGAGTCTTAGGGAAAAAGGGTTGGACTTTAGGAATGAGCAGAATTTTGCATCTCTCTCTCCATTACCCGGCAGAAAGATGGAGAGTGCCTGGGGCTGGCCTCCTGCAGAGAGAAGTTCAAGGGGGGGCCCTTTTAGGGAAGGGATCCCTGCGAGGAGGCCAGAAGTAACTATATTCAATATGGCATCACTTTTGACTTGTGGAAACTTGCCAAATGATTACAAACTAAATCTCCAAATGACAAAATAATGAGCAACTCATTTGAAATGCAAAATATTGGTAAATAGGTAAATCTCTGGTGAGAAGACAGAATAAATGGCACTTGGATGACATTTTGTGATTAAATTAAATGGCAATGGACTCGTGAATAATGTACCTAGAGATGTCTGGGGAGGGCAGTTTTTTCCCCTGAAGCTCAGGACATCAAGCCCCAGCTGTTTCCAGTTCCAGTCTAGGAGCTCAGCTGTCAGTCATGGGCTCTGGGATTTGAGGTGGGCAACTGGCCGGTCTACTCCACCAGGGACCTGCAGAGACAGCAGGGCCTGCCTTGTCCTTCCAGGAACCAACCCCATGTCTGACGGTGCCAGAGGAACCTTCACAGTGTTTAGTCCACTTCTGCACCTAGGGAAGCTGAGAGCCAGAAGAGGCAAGACACTCATCCAAGGGTGACCAGCAGAGCCAGGACTGGGACCCAGGTCTTCTGACCTGAAGCCCAGAGACCTGCCTTCTGCTCCACATCTCTCTTTAGCCCAGTAGTGACTAGTCTCCAGAGACGACCCCCCAAATAAACTGTACCTCCCAATGAGTGGTCCCCACCCCTTGAATCTGGGCTGGCCTGTGACTTGCTGTTGACCAATAGAACATGATGGAAGTAACGCTGTATGACCTCCAAGGCTAGGTAACAAGAAACCTTGTAACCTCTACCCAGGCTTATTGGATGCTTGCTCTGGGGAAAGCCAGACACCCTGTAAGAAGTCCAACTATGCTCCAGGCTGTGAGGATACCCCAGCTAGCCACGTGAAGAGTGTGCACAAAGAGAGGGACATGGCCAGGCAGCCCCCAGCTCTTCCAGCATCTCAACTGAGACACCAGAGATGCACATGAAGAAGTCATCTTAGACAACCAGCCCTGTCGGGCTTTCAGATGACTCCACCCAATCTGCCATCTGGGCTGTGACCCCTCGAGAGATCCCAGTGGAAATTCACCCAGCTCAGATATGCAGATGACACCACCCTTATGGCAGAAAGTGAAGAGGAACTAAAAAGCCTCTTGATAAAAGTGAAAGAAGAGAGTGAAAAAGTTGGCTTAAAGCTCAACATTCAGAAAACTAAGATCATGGCATCTGGTCTCATTACTTCGTGGAAAATAGATGGGGAAACAGTGGAAACAGTGTCAGACTTTATTTTTGGGGGCTTCAAAGTCACCGCAGATGGTGATTGCAGCCATGAAATTAAAAGGTGCTTCCTCCTTGGAAGGAAAGTTATGACCAACCTAGATAGCATATTAAAAAGCAGAGACATTACTTTGCCAACAAAAGTCTGTCTAGTCAAGGCTATGGTTTTTCCAGTGGTCATGCATGGATGTGAGAGTTGGACTGTCAAGAAAGCTGAGCGTCAAAGAATTGATGCTTTTGAACTGTGGTGCTGAAGAAGACTCTTGAGAGTCCCTTGGACTGCAAGGAGATCCAACCAGTCCATTCCAAAGGAAATCAGTCCTGGGTGTTCATTGGAAAGACCGATGCTGAAGCTGAAACTCCAGTACTTTGGCCACCTCATGCAAAGAGTTGACTCACTGGAAAAGACTCTGATGCTGGGAGGGATTGGGGGCAGGAGGAGAAGGGGACAACAGAGGATGACATGGCTGGATGACATTACCGACTTGGTGGACATGAGTTTGAGTGAACTCTGGGAGTTGGTGATGGACAGGGAGGCCTGGCGTGCTGTGATTCATGGGGTCTCAAAGAGTCAGATACAACTGAGCAACTGAACTGAACTGAACTGAGTCTCATCAACCCACAGAAACGTGAACATAAGTAATAAATTAGTGGGGGACTTCCCTGGTGGTCCAGTGATTGAGAATCCATCTGCCAATGCAGGGGATGTGAGTTCAATCCCTGGTGCAGGAACTAAGATTCTGCATGCAGAGGGCAACTAAGCTCATGTATCATAATTACTGAGCCTGCTCGTGGCAACTACTGAAGTCCATGCACCCTAGAGCCTGTGCAGACAAGAGAAGCCCCCACAGTGAGAAGCCCGTGCCCTGCAACTAGATAAGGTAGAACACAGCAATGAAGACCCAGTGCAGCCAAAAGTTTAAAAATAAATTAAAAATAAAGTAATAAATTATTGGGACTTCTGTGAGGTCCAGTGGTTAAAATTCCATGCTCCCAATGCAAGGATACAGAGGGCTCGGGTTCAATCCCTGCTTAGGGAACTGGGGCCACAACTGAGAGTTCACATGCCATAACTAAAGATTCTGTATGCCACTATGAAGACGGAAGATCCCACACACTGCAACTAAGACCTGGCACAGCCAAATAAATAAATGCATGAAAATAACTTTGTTTTTAAAAAAAGGCATCTCTTTAAAAAAAAAAATACTGAGTCATAGCACTGGCTAGGTGGCGATAGTTTGCAGGGCTGAGACCAGGTTCTCCAGAAAGCTGCATATGCTCTGAGTCAGCGTCCAGTTCATGGTGCCATTTCTCCAACAGCCAAGATTCATGACCCAGGAATCAAGGGCCAGAAATGAGAGTGGTACCACCCACTATGACCCCTTAGTGATCTGATAGCAAAATGCTTGCTTCCTCTCCCCGTGACTTTATGCTCTGCTGGCCTAGAGGTCTTACTTACGAATGGACAGATGGTTCCACTAGGAGACACATGATGGTTCCACTGAACAAGAAGTTGACTGCCACCTGGTCACTTCGGAGTCCTCATGCCTCTCAATCAACAGGCAAATAAGAGAGTTACAGTGTTAGCTAAAGTAATTGATCCTGGTTACCAAGAGGAAATTGGACTGCTGCACCACAGTGGAAGTAAGGAAGAGTATTGCTGTTGTTCAGTTGCTAAGTCGTGCCCAACTCCTTCCAACCTCATGGACTGTAGCCTGCCAGGCTCATCTGTCCATGGGATTTCCCAGGCAAGAATACTGAAGTGGGTTGCTATTTCCTTCTTCAAGGGATCTTCTTGACCCAGGGATGGAACTTGCATCTCCTGCATCAGCAGGTGGATTCTTTACCACTGAGCCACCAGGGAAGCCCAAGGAAGAGCATGCCAACTGAAAATTGTCACTTGCCATCTGCGACTACAAGGATTAAGTCACTAGCCGCTGCTGCCACTGATCTTCAACATACCCTAAACTCTTTTTAGGAATGAGCACTCTGTGCTCTAGAGAAAACTGGCAGAACAGGCCTTTGGATAATCAGGTATTTTTAGGAGAAGATTTTATGACCCCAATTCTTGCATCTCTTCATACCTAGAAAAGCACTAAAATCATTAATGATTACATTTGCTCCTCATGACTAGCAACAAGCCTCTGCCAAAAGGTGAGCTGGACTGCACCTACCTCCCTTCACTAAAATCACACATAACACTGACCATCCCCCACCTCTTTGGAACAGTTTCTCAGAGCTATCTGAAATTCTCTCTCCCTGGCAATAGTCCTGATTTTGCCCCAAATAAAACTTAACCCACAAATCATGATGTATATTTTTATTTTCAGTTGACAAGTATGTCTGGAATACAAAAGACCCCTCAGGATATCTTTTAGGATTACCATGCCCTTAGATTAAGGTCACTGAAAAACTACCACAACTCAGTCCAGGCAGGACTACCTACATTGAGGTGCTTCCTGAAGGCCAAGGGAATACAAATATAGAGTCAAGGAAGGTAGTTATAAATACCAACTATGACCATGTGACCAGTTTAAAAAAATCAAGGACTTTAAGTGTCATGAGCATTTCCACCTTATTTGTTATATTTGTGTGTATATATGCATAGATTAAGCAAATATCTTTGTTTCTTTTCTTATTCCTTTATCATGTAACATAAAATGCACTGACTTTATGTCAGTACTTAGATATTGTTAATTTTACATCATAGTATTTAAGTGGTAGGATATCAGAAAAAAGAGTATATATCACTCAAGAAACTTACCTCTTCTTCTGGGCAAGAGATCAGTGCATTTTCAGTTGTATGAAGCATAGTTCTACCAAGTTAGGTGGACTTATGACCTTGCTATTGTCTTTATTCAGAAATTAGGTACGGTTTAAGGGGATGTGTATGGGCGCCAAGTTGATAAGAGTTGGACTTCTGACAGTTAATTTTACCTAACTAGGTTGGTCTGAGGGTTGACCAGATAGTAAAACATTATTGCTATCTCACATGTCTGTGAGGACATCTCCAGAAGAGACAAGCATTTGAATTGGAAGACTAAGTAAAGAAAGATCACCCTTCACCAACATAGGTGGGCATGATTCAATCCATCTAGGGCCTGAATAGAATGAAGAGGCAGAGGAAGTGTAAACTTCCTCTCTTTGCTTGAGCTGGGACACCCATCTTCTCCTGCCCTGGACATCAGTGCTCCTGGCTGTGGGGCCTTCAGACACAGACCAAGACTCACACCATGGGTCCCCTAATTCTCAGGTTTGGGAACTCAGACTTACACCATCGACATCCCTGATTCTCAGGCTTTCAGTCCCCACTGAATTATACCACCAGCTTTCCTGGTTCTCCAGCTTACAGATGACAGATGGTGGAACTTCTCAACCTCTGTTATTGTGTGAGCCAATTCCTATAAAAAAATCTCTCTATCTCTTTTATATATACATATATCCCATTGATTCTGTTTCCTTGGAGAATGCTGACTAATCCAGCTACTAAGTTTGGGGCCAGTTTTTTTATACAGCACTTTATAATCAGCATGTAAGTGACCTTCACAAAGAGAAAGAGTTGTCAGACAGCTCTAGCAGTGGGAGATCAGGGTGTCCAGGCCCCTCCTTCTGAGTTTAACATGGGTTAAATCTGAACCCTAGGTCTCCCATGAGGCCTGCTGTTTCCCAGGTCCAAGGAAACCTGTCAGAGGTCCTAGAGACACTGACCCTTTGGTTTATTTATTCAACAAATATGAGTGAAGTTCCACCGTGTGATCAGTAAAGGTACAGTTGGGAGGCAAACAGACACTGATTTCGCTCTCCTGGGGCTTACAGCTCAGCAGGAAAGACAGACACGAGTCAGGTAGCCCTAGGGGTCCAGTTAGAGAGACAAGTGTTCAGATTCCATGAGAGGCGGCCCTGCCCACCCTCCTGAATCCCCATCCAGTACCCACTGCCGCAAAGGAGATGACACATGACAAGCCACCTGGGGAGGCTCCCAGTGTGCCTTACCTTTGGGCTGGTGTGAGAAGATTAAATAAGAAAAATGTTCATAAATTACTCCTTGCAAGTGGGTGGTGCCTAATGCTCAGTAAATGGCAGCTGTTGCTTTTATTTTCATTACTACCATGGTCATTAACGAAAGTCATACAGAGTGAAATAAGTCAGAAAGAGGAAAACGAATATCTTTAATGCATATGTGTGGAATAAATTAATTCATATGTGTGGAATCTAGAAAAATGGTACAGATGAACCTATTTGCAGGGCAGGAATAGAGATGGAGATGTAGTGAACGGACTTATGAACAGAGTGGGGGAAGGGGAGGGTGGGACAAATTGAGAGATTAAGATTGACACATACATACTATCATGTGTAAAACAGATAGGTAGTGGGAAGCTGCTGTTTAGCACAGGGAACTCAGTTCCGTGCTCTATGGTGACCTAGACAGGTGGGGATGGCGGTCGGGGGTGGGATGGGGGTGGGCAGTGGGAGGGAGGTCCACGAGGGAGGGGATATATGTATACATATAGCTCATTCACTTTGTTGTACACCAGAAACTAACACAACATTGTAAAGCAATTATACTCTCATAAATGTTTAAAAAGTGGATGTGCTTTATAAGAGTCTTCTATTTTTCCCAAATTAATGGAGCACCTGTGGAGTATCTTTCCACCACCTACTTTGTCACCTGTTTGCAGTGGGATCCTCTCCAAGCTCCTGAAGCTTAACATCCCCAGATCTTCCTCCTGTCAGTCTTTTTCCCAACGCTGCTCATCCTGACCTCTCAGCTCTGCCAGTGGCTCCAGTATCCATGACTTGGGGACATTTGAGCCAGTTCTCTTGTAAACGGGGTGGGAGGGAGCTCAGGGGGGAGTAAAGAGAGTAGGCTTCTCCAAGCCCAGGAGGATAGTGCTCCAAGATAGTTTTGATTTCCTATTACAGGATTCTTTTCAATAAAGGCACCTGTGTAAATGCACACATAAATTGCCCTGGAGAAGGAAATGGCAACCCACACCAGTATAGTTGCCTGGAAAATCCCATGGACAGAGAACCCTGGTGGGCTACAGTCCATGGGGTCACCAAAGAGTCAGACATAACTTAGCAACTAAACTACAACACATACATTGATGTAATTTTTAGACTTAAAATTTTTCCCCATAAATCACTATCAAATATCATTGCAGTTCTTTGGAGACAGTTGGTGTTTGAATCCTGGTTCTGTCAGGATTCACTAGCTTTGTGCCATTCAATCTCTCTGTGCCTCAGTTTTCCCATCTGTAAAATGGGAATTATAGCAGTGCCAAACACACAGGATTGAAGCAAATTAAATGAATCAGCAGTACAGACAAAGCCCTTAGAACAACCAGGTTAGCAACTATTTGATGAATGTTAGCTACTGTTTCCATTTCCTCCCCAGGAAATGGCTTTGGTGCAGGTATTACCAGGACAGGCTGGTTGAGGCTGAGGCTGGTGGTAAAACCTGTTTCTCCCTTTCTACCACTGGAAAACCAGGTCCTGGTTCTTCTCTGACATACTCTGGGGTCTTGGGCACTTCTGATGGGCTGTGGATGTCCCCGCCCACATCCCAGGGGTTTTGGACAAGATGGGTGTGAGAAAGTTCTGAGAATGACAAATCACAGAATAAGCACAGCAGTGGAGTAAGCTCCCTGGCCTCCTGGTCTTCTGGCCTCCTGAATTGAGGCTGAGCAACTGAAGCCTCTAAAGAGATGAGAGGGAGGGACAGGTGGCAACATACGCAGGGAAGGTGCAAACAAAGGGCCCCCAGGACATCTGAAATCCCACGACCTTTCCTTACCACCTGCCCCCGCCCCGCATCCCTGCATGCAGGTTAGGCCTTGCGAGGTCTGGGCCTCCAGGGCCGAGTTGTGCAGGACAGGGAGGCCTGTCCTACTGAGGAAACACCGCCTCCCTGCAGTTCCAGAGGTTTCCAGAAAACCACTGGGAGGATTACAGGGGCCAGCAGGAGGAGTGCCAAGTTCACAGTCCTACCCCAGAGCCCAGGCTTCCTCCCTGTCAGCAGCCCGCCCAGTTCAAGGGAAAACTAGAGTCACAAGCCCCTGTCAGGTGCAGCCACATCCAGAGATGGGCAAGAAGAGAGGGCAGGCAAGGCCCCTTGCTGGGTGACAGAGCTGGGAGCTTGGGCACGGGACAGTGAGCCAGGCAGTTATCCAGACCAGGGTTCAAGTCCCTCCTCTGCCTCTCACTCAGTGTGTGAACTTGGGCAAATCACTCAGTCTCTCCAAGCCTCAGTTTCCATTTCTGTAAAATGGGTATAAATAACCATCAATCACGAGACTGTGTATGAAGGGTGTTCACAAGTGACGAGCACTTTATAATTATTACTGCTGCTGTTGTTGTTGTTGGCCTAGTGAGTCTGAAAGGGAGGTGAGCTTGTCACTCATTGTGAATTTCTCTCTCCCAACCCAGGGACACCAGTGACTTGTGTGAAGCTTCCCCCAGGATGTCTGCCTCAGAGATGGAAAGGGCAGGGTGGAGAGGAGGTTGGCTATAGACCCAGAGCCAAGGGTCAGAGGCTCCTGGAGATGTCTGGCCAGTGGGAAACAAGGACATAGATTGAATAGCATCTCCAAGAGTCTGTTGCCAAGAGACAAAAGGATGTTTTCCTCTGGGAAGCTGAAATGCCCTTGTCTCCCATCCCCTTCCCTCAGATGCTACACACATTTATTCCTACCATGGTCCCTTCTGCCCAGAGGTCTGAGCAGAGTTCTCCAAACAAACCCAGCTGTGGGGAAAGACTGGGGGCACAGGGCTGAGAGGAGAGAGCCAAACCTGGGCTTCACTGCTGAAATGGCAAACTGACCTCGACTTCCATTTCCCCAGGACACCTGGATGTGTCTGGGGAGGGAGAGCCTGAGTGGGGAGTTTGGAGCCTCTGACTGTAGGTCCATCTCCACCCCATGAAGGTGACATTGTTACAATGGGGGTGCTACTCTTAGAGGCCCCCACACCTCTAAGTGGGACTGCTATGAGGCTAAAATAACATGAAAGCTTTCCAGCACAGAGGCTGTGTTCCAGCACCCTTAGGCAGTGGCATTGAGGTGCCTTCTGTGATTATAGGTAATAGCTCTATGAAGGCATTAAGTTATTACGCAGCGTTGTCATTAAGCTACTTTGTGTCACTGAATTTAACTCCCACCCCCTCCCCCAGTGATAGGAAGAGATTCCAGAGCCAACAGTTGGGGGCTGAGAGTCCTGCCCAGGGGATTCTGGGAACTTGGGGGCTGAGAGTCCCACCCAGGGAATGCTGGGAACTTCCTTTTCTTTTCTCCTAAAAGAGGCTCTTGATCTCTGTACTCACTGGCTCCTTCTTGAGCCTAGAAATTATGGGAAAGGAAAGAAATATTTCAGCTAACAAATTGTCGAGCCTCTGTCTCTAGTCACTAGTCGAGGGAATTTATCTCACATAAATATGAGAGAGAAGAAGGCTCTCACTGAAATGCAAATCAAAACTACAATGAGGTATCACCTCACACCAGTCAGAATAGCCATCATTAAAAGGTCTACAAATAATAACTGCTAGAGACGGTGTGGAGAAAAGGGAACCCTCCTACCTTACTAATGGGAATGTAAATTAGTGCAGCCACTATGGAGCACAGTGTGGAAGTTCCTTAAAAGCTAAAAATAGAGCTGCCATATGACCCAGCAATCCCACTACTGGGCATATAGCCTGAGAAAACCATAATTCAAAAGGACACATGTACCCCAACACTCATTGCAGCACTATTTACAACAGCCAGGACATGGAAACAAGCTAAATGTCCAGCAGATGAATGGCATAGACAATCTGATTTACAAAGCAGAAATAGAAACACAGACGAAGAGAACCAATGTATGGATACCAAGGGGGAAGGGGGAGGTGGGATGAATTGGGAGATTAGGGCTGATATATATACTGTCAATACTATGCTTAAATAGATAACCAGCGAGAACCCACTGTATAGGTGGCCTAAACAGGAAGGAAAACCGAAAAAAGAGAGGGATATATGTAAACATATAGCTGATTCACTTTCCTATACAGCAGAAACTAGCCTAGGCTTCTCTGATGGATCAGTGGTAAGGAATCCACCTGCAAAGCAGGGGAATGCCTGCAGTGCAGGAGATGTGAGTTCAATCCCTGGTTTGGGAAGATCCCTTGGAGAAGGAAATGGCAACCCACTCCAGTATTCTTGCCTGGGAAGTCCCATAGACAGAGGAGCCTGGGTGGGCTACAGTCTAAGGGATCACAAAGAGTCAGACATGACTGAGCGACTACCACCAGAAACTAACACAGCATTGTAAAACAACTATACTCCAATAAATAAATTATAAAATAATTTAAAAACATTTAAAAAGAAAACTCTGACCTACTCTCATTAGCCCTCAAGTGTGTCTGCCCTGAGATGCCATTAGCCTCTAGCACAGGGACATCTGTGTTTCAACCTCAGGGCCTTTGCATATGCTCTTCCTGCTTCCTGCAAATTCTTCCTCCAAGATATTCACACAGCTTACCCCTGTTCACTCAGGTTTCTATTCACAGGTTCTCTCCTTGATGTTCTCATAAAGAACATTTCCCAGTGCCCTTCATCTCATCTTACTTAGTATTTCTTCCCTGGCTCTTCTCGCTGTTTCTTATTATACCATTGGTGAGCAGTATACCATGATACCATATATATTCATTGGTCTGGTTTTGGCCCATCTCACCCACTGAAGTCTAAGTTCCCAGATGGCAGGAATAGCATCTCACACACGACTCTGTTTCCAGTACTGAGAACAGAGCCAAGCTCAGATTAAGTGCTAAGCAAATATTTAATAATGAATATCTGAAATAGATATTTATGCTTTCGTTCTCTCCTCAGCAACATACTGAGTGACATCTGCCCCAAAGTTCTGAAACTTTAACAATAATGAGACCCAGGTTCACATTCCAATAGGAAGCAGAGACATTGGTGGCAAAGGGTGAGCGCAAAGCCAGGAGGCTGGACTCACATTCATCAACTAACATTCATCTCACCAGCCCTGACATCTCTCTTGAGCTCCAGACTCAGACATCAGCTGCCTTCTTGAAATTTCCACAAGGATGGGAATTCAAAGCAGAAATTTCAATTTCCCTCCCCACCTGCTCCTCCCTGTTTGTTCCCCATCTCGGCTGCTCAGAACAAAAATCCAGGCATCATCTTGCCTTGTTCTCTCTATCCTCACCCTGCATCAAATGGGAAGTCCAGTCTGCTCGTTCTCCCGGTCACGTTCCAATTCTAACTGCTTCCTCATACATCCTGTCCTTACTTTCCTTTTCCAAGTCAACTCCGTAACTGATTCCAGCTCCCCCCACCCACTCAACAGCCAGAGGGATCGTTTTAAAATGTGAATCAGGAACTTCCCTGGTGGTCCAGTGGCTGGGACTCTGCACTCCCAGTACAGAGGACCCGGGTTCCATTCCTGGTAGGGGAATTGGACCGTATATCCTGCAACTAAGACTCACCACAGCCAAATAAATAAATATTTTTTTTAATTCATGAATCAGATAATGTGGCCCCTCCCCTTACCCAAAAGCTTCCGATGTCTCCCAATGCATCTCCCATCCCATCTCTTTGCCTGTTGGTTTCTCTGACTTTATCCCACACAACATCCCATGCGAGCCACCACCCTCACCCTGCCCTGGCTCTCCTGTTGCTTTGCAGACACTCCAGCCTCAATACTTCTGCCTCAGGGCCTTTGCACTTGCTATTTCCCTTCCCAAAACACTTTTCCCCCAGATCCTTGCAAAGTCAGCTCTGTCTCATCATTCAGCTCTCAGGTCATTCATTTCCTCAAAGAGACTGCCCCTGGCTACCAGATAAGCCCACCCACTCCCAGTCACTTTTACCTCATCACCCAACTGGGCCCCCTTTGGAACATCATCTGACACTGAACAGTGACACACTGTTCACCTGTGTGTTCATAAAGTGTGCATCTCAGCCATTCACTGGGGAGGGGGAATTCAGGGCAGGGAAACCAGGCTGTGGAGAGGTTGTAGAAGGAAGATGGCAAGTCCTGTTTAATTTTGTTGAGTTCAAGGGGCCTGGGGTTGTCCAGGCAAGGATGCCCAATGGGCAGAGGACTTATGGGTTTGGAACTCAGGAAAGTGTTCAGAGTTAGAGATGGGAATCTGGATAAGCTCCCTGAGAAGGGAGTGAAGAGTGTGGTGGAGTAACACAAGAGGGAGTTGGGAGCTATAGCAGGTTCCAAGTACTTGCTAGGAAGACCTAGAAAGAAGAGGCTGATCAGATAAACCCATGGGGGCAGTAGAGCATCTGCCCTGGGAAACCTGCCCTGGTGGTCCTCACAGAGAAGGACTGGGAGGAAGCTGCAAAACAGGACCCACCCCACCTCACATGATGTCCCAGAAAAGCAGTCCCTTCTCTTCTGCAGACAAAGATCTGAAATGTCAACAGAACCACAGTTGGGGCCCAACCCAAGCCACTCTCTTCACCCCGCTCCACAGGGACAGCTCTATTGGCCCTGGGACATTGATTCTCCTGCCCCTTGGCTCTCACAGAGGCCCTGCCAATCGATGACACTGAATGGAGTCAATAGGGCAGGGCAGGGGGCCCCAGGCAGAGACCACATCATGGTGGTGTCACCGTGGTGGTGTCTGCCCACGTCAGCAGAGACTGATTCTCATTAACCCAATGGGCTCTCCTGGAGCCTCCCCACTTGGACTCAACTCACAGGTTTCTGGCTCTGATCTCCCCTTGCCCTTGAGTCCTTGCTAGCAAGAGCTGAATGGGGAGCACACGGGGAGTGGGTGACCTGGGCCAAGCATGTGGGCCTTGGGAGCCAAGAGGGAGGGCTATTGGAGTGGCCCCTGCCGATCAGTCCCAGTTCCTGGAGGGGGAGGGTGGCTGTCCCAAGGGCCCAGTAACCAATTCATTGGAAAAGACTCTGATGCTGGGAAAGACTCAGGGCAGGAGGAGAAGGGGGCGACAGAGGATGAGATAGTTGGATGGCATCACTGACTCAATGGACATGAGTTCGAGCAAACTCCAAGAGATGGTACAGGACAAGGAAGCCTGGCATGCTGCAGTTCATGGGGTCACAAAGAGTTGGACGTGACTGAGCAGCTGAACAACAAGTAGCCTCAGCTCCCAGAATACTGTAGGTCAAAGGGTCAGCAAGAGCAGCGTCACCTAGTGGTTAGGGTCTCCGGCTGACCCTAGGCCAGGTACCTGAGCCTCAGCCTCTCCATCTATAAAGTGAAAAGTGAAAGTATTAGTTGCTCCGTGTGTCCGACTCTTTGCGACTCCATGGACTGTAACCCTCCAGGCTCCTCTGTTAATGGAATTTCTCCAGGCAAGAATACTGGAGTGGATAGCCATTCCCTTCTCCAGGGGAATCTTTCTGACCCTGAGATTGAACCTGGGTCTCCTGCATTGCAGGCAGATTCTTCACCATCTGAGCCACCAGGGAAGCCTTCCATCTATAAAGTGGGGATAATAAATAGTACCTACTCCTAAAGGGCTCTGGTGAGGACTAAAGAAGATGATACATGTAAAATGCTCGGCGTAGTGCCTGGTTCATAATAAGTGCTCGAGAAGGGAAGGGGCTCATCTTCCCTAATGCAATCCGTCATCTTTGTTCAGATGAGGTAGAGATGTAGAAAAGAGGGCCACAGGGTTCCCCAGTGGATAAATCCCAATTTCATTTCCTCCCAGAATGTTTGGCTCAGGGGAGCCTGTGTTCCATGTTATTCAGAACATTCTCCAGAGTCAGCTATCAAAGGCTAGAGACATATTGCTGCTTACTGTACCCACCTCCCACTCAGAAGGTTATGTCCAGGTGCCCTGCCTTTAGCCCCAGAAGCCCCTCCCCATGGCAACCCCTCCACCAGTGATCCAGAACCGCTTCCTCCTCAAAGATCCCTATCAGGAGGCTCCCTAACAACTTTCAGGGACACTGGAACTTTCAGGGTCTCTGATCAGAGGAGGAGGGGATGGAGGGTGGGAGGGGAACAGGAGGAAGCCAGCAGCAGCATATGCCAACTGGAGCCTGGGTCCCCCTGGGCCTCCCCAGTAAAAGGAGGAGACCTGGGCACTGGGCCAACCCCTCCACCCCACCCCCCAGCCTCTGAAAGAAACAGATTCTTGCTCCCTCCTCTCTCCAGATGCAGTGGGTTTTACATGACAACTTGTAAATTTAACAACATCTTTCCCAGGTGGGCCGGAGGAGGGGTGGCACCCCCTCCAGAGCAGAGTGTTGCCAGTAGCTGTTGCCAACCTACCAGGTGGGCAGAACCCATCTCTGCTCCACTTGATAGATTCAAAAACTGAGAATCAGGGAGGTTGAGTGCCTGGCTCAAGGTCACACATCTGTGGGGAGAAAGGGAAGTCCAGGTTTCTGACTCCAAGTCCAGTGTGCTCCACAGGTTTGGGGAGGGATGGAGAAAGAGTCTCTTGGGGGAATGATATGAGGTCACCTGCTCCTGGCCACCTAGGGCCCTGAGTACTTGGCCCCCTGCAGGACCGCTGCAGGCTGGGTCCCTGCGGGATGGCCCTGCTTTCCAGGGAGTACAGACACAAGTGGAACAGCATGGTGGGAATCAGAAGGGGGCACTGGCCTCGATTCCAGCCTATCGCCCCATGTGACCTTGGATGGATCTCTTCTTTGCTCTGAGCCTCATTCTCTCCAGCTATAAAATGGAGAGATTTCATTAACAGACATTTTTTTGTTCTCAATTTCAAAGGGATGGTCCCATACCCTCAGTTTATGGAAAATGTCTCACTCAAGGTCACACAGCTTCTTTGTGGCAGAGCCAGACTAAGATCTGGTACTGGATCAGAGTTGGGCCACCAGTCCAGTCATAGGCTTCCTTCCATCGGCCAGTCCTGACACCTCTGCCCAGACAGCGCTGGGCCACACCCAACCCTCCAGTTTCTCCCAGGAACCACTTCTTCCATTGAGCCTGCAGCTTGAATACAACTTTGCCCCGGCTTTGGGCTTGCAGCTGTGTTCGCAGGCTCCAAGGCACTTTTCTTAACAGGGAAGTGGCAGCTGGCCCTGTGGAGGGACAGGAGGGCTTCTCCTCACTCCTTCCCATCTCCTCTGAAAGCCCTCCCTCCTCGTAGTGAGGGGTTTACTGGTGGCCAAGATGCCAGAAAGGCTCAGACTGAGATTTCACCAACACCAACAGTAGCCCCAGACCTGGGGCAAGCCCAAGAGAAGACACCCTCCCCTCCATCAGAGCAAAGGGGGCCCACAGCTCTGATTAAGTATAACTGTTTTGACATGATTTTTTTTTAAGGATTTTTATAATATTGCTCTTGGAACTGTTTGGCTACCCGGCACTGATGTAATTGGCAGTTGGCTGTGCCTTCCCATCCATGCCCTTGTCTACCCGGGATCTCTCACCAAGTGAGAAAAATGTGGCTGACAAATTGCTTTCTCGTGTAATGACACTTTTATGAATACCAAATGCGGTAATTAATGCCGTTGACCTAACGTTACATTTTGTAGACATTTAACGTTTATTAATTTCGATTTCGCAGTTTTCTTTTCCCATTTCATAGCCAATAAATATTTTAAGGTCTCAGATTTTTTTTTTTTGCAGGATCCTTAAAAGCTCGTAGGTCCAGAGAACTAGTGTGACCTTGAGAAAGGGGCTGAACCTCTCTGGGCCTCAGTTTCCCCAACCTGCTGTCCGGGGGCCCTGCCAGCTTACAGTGAATCCAGCAGCACTGACCCACCCCCAGGATCAACAGTTTAGAACCTTGTCTAGTAAGGCCAAGCCCCACAGGGCTGCCAGCCCCACGGTGCAGAGATGCTTAGAACCACCTAAAGACAGAAACAAAGACCTCCCTCTCAACCATGAAGAGCAAAGCAATAAAAAATGTTGTTTTGCCAGTCAGTTGAATTTCATTTGTGTGGTTTGGAGTGTATTTTCTAGTTAATGAACCTGCCACATTTACGACCTCCCTTTTTCAATTGAATGGAAAAAAAGGGGGAAAAAAAGGGGGAAAGGTTGCAATATTTTCCCCATACTGCCAGCCAGCTGACAGCTGCAGGTCTGGGCAGCTGCACCAGGGCAAGGCCCCCCTGCAAGTGCTGGTACCTGCAGTGTAAGTGATCTGGGTTAGACCTCAGGGAGAGGGTCCCAACATAGGGAAGCCCCCTCCCACTGCCCAACCCCCACCTGCAAGGAGTTTTCCTGGGTAGAGGTGCCTGGGTCCACTTCCTCCTCTGCCAGGCAGACTGGGTAATGACAGCTGACTCATGGGGGTCACCATGATTGGGTCCTGAATGACCCATGACAGGGGGAACCATGGCCTCAGCCACACACACACACACACACACACACATACACGACCACCGAGGGGATGGGCTTCTGCAAGCAAGCCCCTATCCAAGCTGGAAAGATCCCTCCTCCTCTCTAAGACCTCCCTCCATCATCCCCACGCCCTTCTCGCTGTCCTCTCAGCCCTGTCTAAACTCTGCAGTAGTGAACCGTGTCTCCCTCCATTGACTCATGCACATTTATTCACATTTACCAAGTCAAGTGGAAGGGACACTGCAGTGCACCAGCAAATCACAACTCTTGTGCCCTTGGAATTTACAACGTACTAGAGAAATAGATAGGCAAGGCAGTTACAGAGAGTGATCCAAAGCTCTGATGGAGGAAATACAATCCACCAGGTTGCACAGTGAGGCTCCTCAGGAAGATCAGGGAAGGAGTGTTCGGGAAGACTTCCTGGAAGCGGAGACAGTTCAGCTGGGCAGGGAGGAAAGGATTCTGAGAGGAGGCTAGAGTGAGGAATGAGATACATCAGTCAGCAACCTCAGAGCCCAGGGCGGGCAGAGCCTACCCCTGATGGACAACAGGGGAGGAGCCAGACCCCTGATGCGTGCCTCCAGCTGCAGCACCCACGTGGTCTCCCGGATGAGGAGGGAGCTGCCAGAGCGAGTCTAAGCCCCTGATTTCAGGCTGCCAGGGCCTCAAATCCTCCACTTTCCATGACAGCAGAAGAAATAAGAAGCCGGCCCTCCCAGGGGATTTGCATTTTAAGAGGGATCAGAGCTCCTGGAACAGAAAGACCTACCCCTGCATCATCCTGCTCTCCATCCTCTGTACCCAGTGAGCCTTTGCCTCAAGCCTTTCCTTCTCCTTTACCCTGTCTGGTCTCCAGACTCAGGTCCTTGATACCCATCTTGTGGGATGATCACCATGGTAACGCCCATCCTGGCTCCTGTCCCCTCAATACTAGCCAGGAGCACACTGGGTCTTACACAGCATCCCCAGCCTTGACTGAGCCAGCACTGAACTTGGTGACCCCACAAGACTACAGGGGAACCAGGGACACTAGGCCTTCCGGGGCTCAGCTCTCCAATTTGGCTCGGGGTGGGGAAGGGCAAGGCAGGAGAGGAGGAATGATGGGTTAATACATCCTCCTACCTGGTAAGGCCTTCACCTTGTAATGAAAGTATCAATGCCTTAACCTCAAGGACAGGAGAAAGAGATGAAGTGAAGGAGAGGCCTGGAAAATTGAGGCACCTCCCAAAGTCGTAGATATAGTAGGTGTCCTGGTCCCCACCTGAATCCAACTCTATCTGGTTCAAGAGTTTGTGTGGCCAACCGTGAGTCCATCAGGCCACCAAAACCAGAGGCCTGCTGAGGCTGAGCAGGTCAGGTGAGCGAATGCAAGCAGTGGGTGCTATGGGGAGCTGGCAGGCAGTGCCCCATCCATACAGTTGGCCCTGATTCAGCTCCAGTTGACAGCTGACACCTGGGAATATGGGCCCCATGCTGTGAAGTCATCTGATTTTTTTCCAGAAAGCCAGAATCCAGATTTTTTTATATGAAATACTCTGGTTTGTGAACATTATCTAGTTAAAATATACTTAATTGGATGTAGTGTAGATCAAACAAGACATACCTACCTCCATTTTGCATGAATACATTCAATAAATACTTAATGAGCACCTATTATATATGACAGGTAGGGTAACCATACTGTCCCAGTGTGCCCAAGACAGTCCTCATTTTAAGGTTGAAAGTCCTGCACTCTGGGAACCTTCTCAGTCAGGCACTGAGCTGTGGGTCTACAGAGGGAGTAAAACAAAGCCCCTGCCATAAGGAACCATGATGAGGAGAGAAAATTCACACACATATACACACACACCACATCGCGTGCACACACACACACACACACACACACACACCACCAGCACTGTGCAGAAGGAAAAATTGGGAGTAATGGATAGACTTAAGAGTGACTTGGCTGAGTAAAGTAAGTCAGAGAGAAGGATAAATATTGTATGGCATCCCTTATATGTGGAATCTAAAAAGAAATGATACAAATGAACTTACTTACAGAACGGAAAGAGACACAAAGACTTAGCAAAATGTGCCTATGATTGCCAAGGGGGAAGGGATAGTTAGGGACTTTGGGAAGGTCACGTATACATTGCTATATTCAAAATGGGTAACCAACAAGAAGCTACTGTACAGCACATGGAACTCTACTCAGTGTTATGTGCCAGCCTGGATGGGAGGGGAGTTTGGAGGAGAATGGACACATGTATATGTATGGCTGAGTCCCTCCCCTGTTCACCTGAAACTACCACAACTTTGTTCATTGGCTATACCCCGATACAAAACAACAAGTTTTAAGTCTAGGGGGAAAAAAAGAGTGACTTGGGGGTGGGAGTGGCCACTTTGGCAAGTGTGATCAAGGAGGACCACTCTGAGGAGGTGCCATTTATGTAAACTGAATCCTGGATGGTAAGAAGAATAAGGTCAAGGAAGAAAATCTATAGTAACAAAGATACACTGGCAAAAATATGAAAAGGTGTTTGCACAAGTTATTCACTGAAGCTCTGTTTGTAACAGCAAGACTGGAAAAGACCCAGATAACATCGGGGATCAGGGAGGGGGTGCATGGGATAGGGGGATGCAGCTGTAAGAAGAAGGGAGAAGGACAGTGACTTATTAAGAATGTATTGTTGAGTGGGAAGTCGGAGTGGAAGAAGATGTGTATAACACGCTGCTACTATCTAAGACATTGTGTACTTACATGTTGAAAAATACATAAGCACAGGAAGGGGACAGTTCAATCTTTGCTCACATCTGGTCTGCGAGTATCCCATTGTCCTCAGCAAGACCAAAGTCGACAGGCAAGAAAGCCCCTCCCCTCACCAGGAGACCACAGCCTGATGGACACAAACTTTTATTGAAGAAAAATGAAGAGTTTGGAGCAACAATTCTATCACCAAAGAAAGATGCTAGCTAGATCAGGATAGGGCTTCTCAACCTTGGGAATATTGACACTTGGGCTGGATAACTGCTGGGATGTCTTCCTGGGCACCACAGGATGTTGAGCAGCATACTGGCCTCCCCCCTACCAAGTGCCAGCATCATCTCTCCAGCCGTGAGGACCAAAAATGTCTCTGGTCATGGATAAACGTCCCTTGGGGACAAAACCACCTCCAGAAGAGAACCTCTGGACTCAAATACCACCATAACACAGCCTCATAAGTGAATGCCTCTGTGTCATGATTATCAGTGGCAGAGAAACTCACAAGAGAGAAATTGTGTAGTCATGGGCCTCCTGGTGAAAGTACACAGCTTTACCTTTGATGTATTCTTACCAAATTATCTTACCTAAGGCTGATCAAGCCTCTAAATCTAGATCCTGCAGAGACAAGAGACAGGGGCACATGTACGATGACACCATGAAAGTTAAAATCCACAAACTCCAGACAGTAGGAAATTCTAAAATAGACACAGATCAGTTTCTTCACCACATCAATTGCAAAGACAGAGAGAGATGATGATGATGACTTAACCTACAGATTAAATAAGTCTTAAGAGGGACTTCTCTGGTGGCCAGTGGTTAAGAAAATCTGCCTTCCAGTGCAGGGGACCAGATTTGATCCCCGGTCAGGGAACTAAGGTTCCACACGCCATGGGGCAATTAAGCCTGTGTCACAACTGGAGAGGAGCCTACCCACTGCAATGAAAGACCCCCAAATGCCCCAGCAAGGAGAAAGATCTCACGTGTTGTAACTAAGACCCAACACAGCCACAAATAAATAAATGTTTTTTAAAAACCCTTTAGAAAAGAACTTAAGAGACATATCAACAAATTGTGATATCCAGATTATCCTATTTAAACTATTTCACAAACTATTTTAAAACTTATAAAAAACATATGACAGCAGACTGGTCACGATGGAAAATCGAATTGGGGATTCAGAATCAAGCTTTGATGAAGATCCTCCCAGTGCACAGAAGAAAACAGTCACGAAGAGAATAATGAGACAAGGGAGCAATTACCAAAATCAGTAAGATTTCATCCTTAATATAGTGTGTGTTCTCAGAGGAGACAGCAAATGGGGCAGAAGCCATAATCAAGAGTAAAATACAAGAATGCTCAGTTGAATTAAGAAGCCACCTGAATCTGAGATAGGCAGGAACCCACAGGATTCCAAGCAAAAACTCAATACAAATGACTTGAAATCTTGCTGTTAAAAAAAAAAAAAAGTATGGCCCAGACTGCCCTGGTGGCCCAGTGGTTAATAATCCACTTGCCATTGCAGAGGACGTGGGTTCGATCTCTGGTCTGGGAAGATTCCACATGTTATGGGGCAACTGAGCCAGTGAGCCATGACTACTGAGACCACGGGCAGCAACTACAGAAGCCCAAGTGCTCTTCTCCATGCTCTGCAACAAGAGAAGCCACTGCAATGAGAAGCCCACACACCACAACTGGGGAGTAGCCTCTGCCTGTTGCAACTAGAGAAAGCAATGGTGAAGATCCAGCACAGACAAAAATAAATAAATAAATAATTTTCTTTTTAAAGCGTGGGCCAATGGGGAAGGTTTGAACACTGCCTAGATGTTGAATGATATTGAGGGAATACAGTTTAATTCTTAGATGTGATAATAATGTTGTGTTATGCTTTGGGAAACAATTTCTATCTTTTAGAGATAATGCTAAAATATCCACAGATGAAATGACATGTCTGGGTTTTGCTTCTCAATAATATTGTGGGGGAAGTGAGTAGAGCTATAAATAAACCAAGACTGATAGGTCATTAATTAATAATTGTTGGATCTGGATGATAGATTGAGGGGAGGTTCATTATTATATTGTATCTGTTTGAAAGCTTTCCATAATAAAAAGTAAAAACAAACAAGACAGCATTTGGGGTGAGAACTTTCTAGGCAGAGGTCATCAGTCATTATGAAAGTCCTGAGATTGGTTGACCTTGGCCAGTTCAAGGAGGCCAGTGCAACTGGAACATGGCGGCTGGTGGGTAAGAAAGTCAGATGAGGTCAGAGACATAGGAGGGGCCTGACCATGCAGAGCCTTAGTGCCAGCAAAGAAATGTGGGGTTTACTCTAATTGCCAAAGGACTGCTTAGAGAGCTGTGGGCAGGAATGTGGTAGGATCTTATCCATGCCTCTAAGAGGTCCTTTGGTAAACACCATGTGGTCTTCCACATGATGGAATGTTAGCCATAAACAAGAGTGAATTACTGATGCACACTACAAATTGGGTCAAACTTGAAAACACAGCAAGTGAAAGAAATCAGCCACAAAGGGCCATATGTATACTGAGTGATCCCATTTACATGAGATGTCCAGAACAGGCAATCCACAGAGACACAAAGCAGATTCGTGGTGGTCAGGGGCTGGGGGGAAGGGAGAAGTGGGACTGATTGCTAATGGGTTATGGGGTGACTTTCTGGGGGATGGGAAGTTCTGGAATTAGTGGTGATGGTTGCATCACATAGTGACTATACTGAAATCTAAAATCCACCAAATCATACATCTGAAAATGGTGATTTTTATGTCATATGAATTATATCTAAAGAAAAAAAAGGACGAGATCTTTTGGCTACTCTGGAGAGTAAGCAAACAAGAGGGACTGGGTTGCAGGAAGAGCAGTAGGGGGCGTGGCAGTCACCCTAGGCCAGCAGCCTCACGGCAACTGGCAGGTCCCACTGTTCGAGCCCCAGTGGGCTGGTTGGGATGGAGGCAAAGAGGGTTCAGGGTGACTCCTGATGTGAGTGTGAGCATGTGATGGCTCGGACAGTAAAGTATCCGCCTGCCAATGCAGGTGGTTCAATCCCTGGGTTGGGAAGATACTCTGGAGAAAGAAATGGCAACCACTCTAGTATTCTTGTTGGGAGAATTCCATGGACAAAGGAACATGGTGGGCTACAGTCCATAGGGTTGCAAAGAGTTGGACACGACTGAGTGACTAATACTTTCACTTTCACACATGGGTGGAAGGTGGGTCATGGGAGGAGCAGGTTTTGGCTGTACAGCCTTTAGGTTCTGGGTTCTAAGGTGTCATTACTGTTGCTCCTCTGACCCCCGTGGGGTGGGGTGGGCCATGCGGTCGGTTCTGGCCAATGAGTTCAGATTGAAGTGAAGTGTATCCCAGACTCTCCAGGGCTCTATCTGGGCCAAGGTGGCCAACAACACTTAAGATGGTGGTGCTCCACCAACTAGGTTCTGGGGTGAGAAGACAGAAGCACAGCCCCTTGGGTCAGGAAGATCCCCTGGAGAAGGAAATGGCAACTCACTCCAGTATTCTTGCCTAGAGAATGGACATAAGAGCCTGGTGGGCTACAGTTCATAGGGTCACAAAGAGTCAGACACAACTGAAGCGACTTAGCACACACAGCCCCACAGCCCCCTGCAGACTCACGATGGATGATTAGTGAGTGACAAACACACCCTGTGTTGGCAATGCACTGAGATGCTGAGGCTGCACAACTCGACCCATCCCGAACTGTGTGACACCTCTGAGATGGTCAGCCAGCTTTCTCCCAGCCTGCCTCCCACCCTGAGGGCAGGGCACCATTGAGCCCTGAGCTGACAACAGAAGACATTTCCTTCAAGCCAACGCTTTGAGGGTTTAGTCTAGATCCTTCCATGCCCAAGGAACTTGAGGCCAGGTACATAGGAGGGACCCAAAAGTGGAATACAACCAAGTGGGTAGTCCCAGAGCAGAACAGGAAGTGGGGGTTGAGATCAGGTGCAAAAGATAAATCGACTTAAGGAAAAGTAAATAATGAACTTCCCTGGTGGTACAATGGATAAGAATCCACCTGCCAATTCAGGGGACACATGTTCTGGTCCAATCCCTGCTCCAGGAAGATCCCACATGCCATGGAGCAAAACAAGAGAAGTCCATGTACTGCATGCAACAAAGATCCAGCACAACCAAAAATAAAGAAATTTTTTAAAAAGAAAAAGTAAATAACAGTGCTTAACCAAGCACTGAACTGAACATAGCCAACTTTCACTGAATGTAGACAACGTTGACAGTAGTGGTTGCAGCCAGTCTGGGTGGATGAACAGCAGAGGGAGTGGACCCATCCAGGAAGGCATCCTAAGGGAGGCAGCAGGTTTCATCCTGAATGCTTCACCCTGACCAGGTGAGGGCAGGAAGGAAGTAGCATGCGGAAGAGTTGAGAGGGAGGAACTCTTCTGCAATTCAACAAGAACTGCCCAGTTTCTCTGTGGTGGTCCATGGACCTGGCCCCTGTAGGGACTCCCAGGAAAATGAATCAGTTATTCTAGTGACTTCAGCTCTGACCCTCCTTTGGAGTAAGACCTTGGCTCTAGAAGCCACTGTTATAATGCCCAGTTCTTAATGAGAGAGTGTTAACACTAAGATTAGCCTCCCACCCCTCCCTCAACACAGCAGAGACACCAGGACCCTGGAGATTTGGGGGTGATGGGACCTCGCTGAGAGAGTCTGCCACCAAAGACCAAATTTGCAACTTGGCTCCCAGACTGGAGTACCACTGAGTTCTTGAACACCAGCCCTTCCGCATTCTTTCCCCATCCCCCACTCCCACCTCCACCTCCGCCAGCAATGTCTGAGTTCACGGACACACAGGTCAAAGCCTCTTTTCCTCTGCATGACCCATTGTGCTTCTGAGAAATAGGTCAGGCCCCTGATCCAGGGGACTGAATGCCATCCAACCATCTTGTCCTCTGTCATCCCCTTCTCCTTCTGCCTTCAATCTTCCCCATCATTAGGGTCTTTTCCAATGAGTCAGCTCTTTGCATCAGGTGGCCAAAGCATTGGAGCTTCAACTTCAGCATTAGTTCTTCCAATGAATAATCAGAGTTGATTTCCTTTGCATCCTAAGTTGCTTTAGTTGTGTCTGACTCTTTGCGAACCTATGGACTGTAGCCCACCAGGCTCCTCTCTCTATGGGATTCTCCAAGCAAGAATACTGGAGTGGGTTGCCATGACTTTCTCCAGGGGATCCTCCCAACCCAGGGATTGAACCCAAGTATCTTATGTCTCCTGCAGTGGCAGGGGGGGGTTCTTTACCACTAGTGCCATCTGAAAAGCCCTGTATGTTATTATTTGTATCTAATTGAAGCTGGCCTCTCATCTCTGGCAGACCCCATATGGACGGCTTCATAGCAGCTCCTGACTAGAGCTAACTGAATGTTTGGAAACAGTTGAAGCCAAGTTGACATCCAGGTCCACCACTACCTTGCAGAAGTTGCTTAAATTCTCCATGCCTCTGTTCCCCACTTGTGAAATTATAGTACCCATCTGCCAGAGTTACCTGGCCCAGAGGAAATACTGAATACATTCTGATTAAGTTAATAAAGAAATGAAAGCTGGTATGCCAGTCAGGTGCTTTCAGTCACAAGCAACAAAAGCTCAACCAAGCTACTTCATAAGGAAAGGGTATTTAGCAGCTCCAGTAACTGAAAACTCCAGACATGATAGATAGCTTCAGGTACAACTGGACCCAGGCACTAAACAATGTCCTTTGACCTCTTAGCTCTCTCTTTCTCTCTGTGTCTTTTCTATCTATTGCTCCATCTCTATTTCATCTCATTTTCATCTTCTGCACACAGCCTCCTTCACTTGGTAGGGAGACAGTGAGGCTACAGACAGCCCCACTAGTGATTTCTGAGGAAAGAGAGGATGCAAAAATCCCAGAGAAGATCTCTGATTGGCCCAGCCTGGCCACTTGTGTAACCTGAAAGGAGTCCAGTAATGAAAAGCTCCCCACAACCAAAAAAGGTGTACAGAGAGGGTGTTCCCCCAAAGGAGGAGGCTTCTGGCACCAAAAAAGGAGAAAGTGATGCTGGGCAGATACAAACAATATGGAGAGTTTGGATAGTCAGGGATTCCCTACAAGGGAACTAGGCAGTTTCCAGTGTGAGAGTGCAGAGGAGGAAAGTATAGAGGAGAGGGAGGAGAAAGATGTAAGAGGGGTGAGGGATAGGAGATGAGGGGAGAGAGGAAAAGTAAGTGGAAGGGGAAAAGGGAAGGGGTACACCTGGACCACACAGTGCTGAAACTCTGGGCTCAGCATCCCTACATGCCCTGCAAAAAGCCTATTTGCATGGGAGTAGCCCCATGCTAGCCCCAATCCCTCTTCCCACAAGGTAATCCCATGCCTCTTGCCTCAGTGGTTGGTTTATTAATAGATAAACCAGGTCTGAGTCAAGCCATTCCTGTCATTCCTCTGGCCATAGGTATTGGCTCTGAAGTTGAGTCACCCAGCCCACTTGGCTGAGGACTTTGGCTGGATTTCTGGATAGAAGTCTCTCTCCTTCTGTACTAGGTGTGGCTAGAACTGTGCAGCCCTTCAGCCCCCACAAAGGAAGCCATACTCCAGTCAAAACTAATACCAAGAATGGAAAAGAGTGGAGAGTTGGGAGAAAAATTGGGCATCTGGTGAGACTTTTGAGCTTCTGAGTCAAACAACCCTAGAGGCTGACTTGCCAGTGGAGACCCAGAGAAGAGATGACACTGCAGCTCAAATCTGGAGGACTCCACCATAAGACTCCCCCTTATTTGAGGGAAGTCATTCTTTTGTTCTATGCAGGCCTTCAGCTGATTGGATGAGGCCCACCCACATTATGAAGGGCAATCTGCTTTATTTAAGTTTACTCATTTAAATATTAATCTCATCCAAAAACACCCTCCCAGAAACATCCAGAATAATGTTTCACCACATATCTGGACACCACAGCCCAGCCAAACTGACACATAAAGCAAACCGTCAGAGCATTATTTCCAGATGCCTCTTTCTCACATACAGACAAGAAACAAGCCCTCCAGATATAGACAAGAAATAGAGGTCCAGAGAGGCCCAGAGGTCTGTCCAAAGTCACAGAGCAATGCAGCAGTGGAGCCTGGCTGCCTCCATCCTGACTCCCAGGCCAGTGCACTCCAGACAATCCCCTCACCCTGCCAATCCCCTCACTCCTGCCATGGTTCCTGGGAACCCAGGGATAAGATGAGAGCAGGAACCACAAGCAGGCCAACCACACTGTCATCCTGACGCACCTGAGTAATAGGCCCCAAGAAGAAATGCTAACTGGCATGGAATTTGCTTATCATTTGCATGCTGTTCCCTGAACTTCAAAACACAGAGATATTCATCAGATCTTACTTGTCCCCCTACAGCCTCTTATCTTCAACCACACCCTCACAGAAGGACCTCAGAGAGCAATGCTTCTGCTGGTTGGTCACCTTTTATTCCTCGCATGTCTACTGACCCCCATCCTAGGGCCACATGGGCCATGGGTCTAGAAGCCCAGGTTTCCTGTCAGGTAGGTTTATTATTATTGTTTATTTATTTTTGGTGTCTCTGGGTCTTCACTGCTACCTGCGGGCTTTCTCTAGTGGGGGCAAGTGGGGTGTACTCTGTTGCAGTACACAGGCTTCTTGTTGCGGTGACCTCTCTTATTGTGGCTCATAGACTCTAGGGCAAGTGGGCTTCAGTGGTTGCCGTATGTGGGCTCAGTAATTGTGGCACACAGACTTAGTTGATCCGAGCATGCGAAATCTTCCCAGACCAGGGATTGAACCTGTGTCCCTGGAATGGCAGGTGGATTCCAATCTACTCTACCACCAGGAAAGTCCCTGCCAAGTAGCTAATACACCCCTCCCCATGTGAAATTCACTTTAGGTGGTACCAAATGGACATATAAAAATTTTAATATTCATGCATTCATTTTTGTGTTGCTTTGAATTTATGACTAGGGGATGCTGGTTTCCCATTTATGGTGATGATATAAAGTTTCCCTTTAAACTAAATTTACGTGTGTTTTTTTTAAGTGAGTCAATGGAAATAGAGTGAGTAAATAATATAACAGGCAGTATGTCACTATGGCCCAAATAGAGATGAAATGACTGAGATTTTAGAAACACTGGACTGATAGAAATGTCTCCTGCCACCATGCTGATCTACCCCTACTTAACCTGTTCTCAGCAGAGATGAAGGCCAAGGGGACACAGTCCTGTGTGTTGGAAAGACATGTTCATTCCCCAACCTGAGTCTGTCTTGGAGACATCTGGCCTTGGAACCATGTCATGTCCAGACACCTGGCCCCAGAACCCGGGGAATAGGTCCCAGAACAATTCTTGGGACCCAGTATCTACCCAGGACTCACTTCCTCTCATGCCTCTTAGAAGGGGAGACATTTTTTTCCCATCTAGACCACTCACCATCATGGAAATAAGTCATTTCCACAGAAAAATGCCTGCAAGGTAATTAATATCGCAGCCATTTAACTCAGCAGTAATACCCTCACCGTTAATAAGCTAGCTAAGAGTTCTGCTTGAAATTAATAACTTGCAAAATGACCCAAGAGCCCTGGTTCCCTACCTTCTTTTTTTAAACCAAAAAAAACACACAGAGAATTTCAATAGAAAAGCAATTTTCATTTATGAGCCAGTATCATTATTCATAACTGGAGAATTTGGAGAATTGTATGGAGTAAAAGCCTTTTCCACTTAATTAGAATCTTGAACATCACAGGAAAAGGGGAGAGACCACATCTAGTACAGGAGACAAGGAGGCAGGAAATATGAATCAAAAGGAAGAAAATCTCTCCCGTGTAACTGCAGGTTCACACAGCCAGGTGAGGAACAGGACTCAGCGTCTGCATCTATTGCAGCAAGAAAATCCGGGACTTGCTGTCACATCCAGGGCCAAGGCTGGCATGTCACAGCCATGTCCTCAAGACCCAAGCACTAAAGTCTAATCTTAAAAGCTACAAGGGAGGAACTTACCTGGTGGTCCAGTGGTTAAAGCTCAGTGCTGCCAATGCAGGGGGCGTGGGTTTCATCTCTGGTTAGGGAAGTAAGATTCCACATGCTATGTAGCCAAAAAGATTAAAATATATATATATACAAGTGAAGCCGGAAGGGAGTGCACAGAGGCAGTGAATGGAAGAAGAAGAGGTGAGAGTAGAGGTTTGGGGAGAGAGGCTTGGAGGCAGGAGGGGTGGAAGAGGAGAAAACTGTCCCGTCCTTCCCCCAAGACTGAGGTCCAGCCTGTGGCTCATCCCTCATGGCCACGTCATCTATGTTGCTGTGCACAGGCTTCCTCTAATTGCAGCGAGCAGGGGCTACTGTTGGTTGCGGTGTGTGCAGGTTTCTCGCTGCGGTGGTTTCTCTTGTTGCAGAGCACAGGCTCTAGGGACCACAGGCTTCAGTAGTTGTGGCACACAAGCTTTAGTTGCTCTGTGAATACTGCATATTTTTGTACAGGTGAGGAGGTGAGGCTCAGTGAGGTGAAGGGACCTGCTTCAGGGTCACCAAGCCAGCGAGTGGCTGAGCTGCAAAGAAAGTCAAGTCCCTTTGATTGCATGCAAGGCTGAGTCACCACGGTCAATGGCCCCTTCATTTGCACAGCAGTCCTGCTGGGTTCATCCTCCCCTCCACTCTCTCTAAAACCTCCCAGCCTGCTGATAAAGCAGGCATCATCATCACACTTCACAAATTTGGAAACGGAGGTTCAGACAAGCTGAGGGCAAGCCTGGCTGAGGCTAGGATTTCAATCCAGATCTTGGATCAAACATCAGGAACGATGCTAGTTGAATCCAAACACGTCAATTTCAACTGAACCCCTGGGAGCAGCGTCTGGGCCTTCAGCTGCCTGGAGGTCTCGGTCTCACCTCCACTCCATCCCCTAGAGCTTGGAGAAAACAAGTCAGAAATATCATTAACATAATCAACTCAGTCCAACTGGGTTCATGGCGCCAGCAATGAGTTGCTCTTTTTAGAGTGTTTCCATGAACTGTACTCTGCTCTAAAGCCTTTACCTCAGTTAACCCACTCTGAAGGAGGGAAATTGAGGCATGGAGAGGTCAGGCAACAAAGTCACATGGCCAGTCAGTGGCTCAACCTCCAGAGGCCTGGTCATAACCACTAGGGAACACTACCCTTGCACTGATATTAACACCAGTAAGGCCAACAATAGCTAAATGCTCATTTGTTGTTGTTTAGTCACTAAGTTGTGTCCAACTCTTCTGCAACTCCATGGACTATAGTCCACCATGGTCCTCTGTCCATGGGATTTCCCAGGCAAAAATACTGGAGTGGGTTGCCATTTCCTTCTCCAGGGGATCTTCCTGACCCAGGAATCAAACTCATGACTCCTGCATCGGCAGGCACATTCTTCACCATTGAGACAGCAGGGAAGCCCAAATGCTCATTTAGCACTGTTCTAAGTGACCAGTCCTCATAAAGATCCCTAAGGAAGGTGCTATGGCCATCCCTCACTGTATCAGTAAGAAAATGAGGGCACAGAGAGGTAGAATGGCTTCCCCAATGTCACGCAGCTGGGAGGAGGCTGAATTGGGATTTGAACCCAGAAAGTAAAGTTCTGAGATCTGTGTTTTTAGCTCCCTCCCTCCTGTGACAGTGACAAGGGAACCCTGGAGTCATCCTGTAGCTTCACCCAGGCTGCCCATCATTTCTGGCCTCATCACCCCCTCCCTCCCCTCTGAGCTCTAGCTCCCCTGCCCCCACCCTGCCCAATGGGCTGGGGGACACAGCACCCATAGGATCCCGCAGACGAGCCCTCCTCCTGCTCCCACAGGAGGCCCTTTGGCCACCACCCTCCCACTAACTGCCCTTGCTGTCCCATCTCCCAGTTTGAGCCCTAAGGGCTAGATTAGACTTGGAATGTCCCACCTCTAAAGATCTGGAAAGCCATCTCATCCACTCTTATACCCATTCTACAGGTGGGGAGACCAAGACGCCACAGGGGATGACCTGACATATTCAAGATCACAGGCACCTCCCTCCCTGCTGGACTCAGGCAGCCTGATTCATGGGCCTCTAGTGCCCACCCCAAGAGCCAGCACCCTCCTTTCATCTCCAGGCACTGGCTTAGAGTGACATGTCCTGATGAAGCTCCAGGAACAGCTCTCAGCTCCAAGATGTTCCATCAGCTGGTAGGCCCGGGTCCCTGTAGGGGTCACATACCACCCGTGGACGCAGAACAATCACCATAGCAGGCTGAGATGTGGCCTGGGCTCAGCAACTGCTGTCACTTCTGATTGCCTGTGAGACATGTCCCTCTGTCCCTCCAGTTATCAGGGGAGCAAACGGGGGTGCTGCAAACAGGAATCAGCTCCTTGTCCCTTTTTTAAAAAAAATTTTATTGGAGTATAATTGCTTTACAATGGTGTGTTATTTTCTGCTGTATAGCAAAGTGAATCAGCCATATGTTAATACATATCCCTCATTTTTTGTATTTCCTTGTCCCTTCTGAGGAACGATTTCTTAGGCAGTGGTTCCCAAATGTCAGCTTATGAATCAGCTACATCAGAATCACATCTCAAAAACAGAGCTTCTCAGGACCCACTCACACATCAAGGAGAAGCCCCAGGAATTGGGATTTGAAAAGCCTCCTGTTCCCACTCAGCCTACTCTGGCCAGTGAGCTTGGGAACCACTGTTCAGGACACTTCATTCACAAAGGGTCTAACATGGGGGCATCTTAAGGACCCTCTAGTCCAGCCCACCCATTGTACAAATGGGAAAACTGAGGCTCACGGAGCTTGTCCTGAGTCACAGAGTGACTCAGTGATGGTGCTCTGACTCAGACCCAGGTGTCCTGCCTCCCAGACTGGGATGCTTGCCCTTCTAGGCTAGCTGCAGAAATAGCAGAAAAGTCCTTCTAGCTCAGGGCTGGAGGCCATGCTTGGTACGGAGCAAAACTGTCATAGAGAATTGTTGGATGGAAATTGAAGAGCGTTGAACTGGAGACAGACAGTGCCTGATTTTGCTCATCTGTCTCCCTTCTATGTGGTCCTGATGAAACTTATTCACAATGCTCTGTGAAGCACAAACACACATCACACCACACACACACATCACACCACACATGCACATCACACCACACACACACTGGAGGGTGTGTGACTGGACCAGGCTGCCCAGAGTTCTTATCCCCCTGGTCTCTGTGCCCCCTTCTCTTGGATCTGTGAGTAACAAACGATGTTTTCAATGGCAAATACCTCATGATCTCTTGGTCTCACCACACCTAAATAATGATACAACTATACTTTTAAAGGAAATCAACCTTGAATATTCATTGGAAGGACTGATGCTGAAGCTGAAGCGCCAGTACTTTGGCCACCTGATGTGAAGAGCTGGTTCATTGAAAAAGACCCTGATGCTGGGAAAGATTGAGGGCAGGAGGAGAAGGGGGCGACGGAGGATGAGATGGTTGGATGGCATCACTGACTCAATGGACATGGGTTTGAGCAAATTCTGGGAGATGATGATGGACTGGGAAGCCTGGCATGCTGTAGTCTAATTTCCATCCAAAAATTCTCCATGGGGTCACAAAGAGTCAGACATGACTTAGCGAATGAATAACAAAATACTTTCAAATACTCTCTGAACCTCAGCTTCCCTGTTTATAAGCTGGGAATGCATCCATCCACCCTGCCTCACAGGATTTCAGCAGGAACCAGATGTGATAATGCTGTCAAGAGCCTGGAAACTATAGAGGGCTCAGCAGACAAGAGGAGGCAGGTCCAAACCCAGAGACAGTCCTTTGAGGATGTACCAACAGCTTGTCTCTGCATGATACCTCTTTGGAACAGTTTGGGCCAGAATGATCAGCCCCCTCTCTGGATAGGTACACAGAGGCACCACAAGGTCAAGGACTCACCCAAGGACAGGCTGCTGGTTCTTCAAAGATTCAAGACTTGAAATTGAGAAAGGAGAGGAAGAGTAATCCAGGCCAGCTGGAGTTAACCAAGGAGAGGGTCTTGAAGGAAGTGGAGCATCATGTAAAGAGACACATGGTGCCCATGTGCACACGCATACACACACACAAGTATGCACACACATGTTCACACCTGCTCTTGCTGCCAGCCCAGGCAGAATTAAGAATGTAAGCAGTCTCTGTATGTGGACTTTAGAAAAATGGTACAGATGAACCTATTTGCAGGGCAGGAATAGAGACACAGATGTAAAGAATGAATGTGAAGACACAGTGGGGAAAGGGGAGGGTGGAACGAACTGGGAGATTAGGATTGACATATATATACTCCCACGTGTAAAAGAGACAGCAAGTGGAAACTTGCTATATAGCACAGGGAGCTCAGTTCAGCGCTCTGTGATGACCTAGATGGGTGGAATTCAGAAGCTGGAGGGGGATCCAAGCGGGAGGGGATATACGTGCGCATAACTTTGGGCTTCCCAGGTAGAGCTAGGGGTAAAGGAACACACCTACCAATGCAGGAGATGTAAGAGATGCAAGTTCAATCCCTGGGTTGGAAAGATCCCCTGGAGGAGGAAATGGCAACCCACTCGTGTTCTTGCCTGGAGAATCTCATGGACAGAGAAGCCTGGTGGGCTTCAGTCCATAGGGTTGAAAAGAGTTGGACATGAGTGAAGCGACTTAACACACATAGCTGATCCACTTCACTGTACAACAGAAACTAAGACAGCATTGTAAAGCAATTATACTTAGGAAAAAAAAAGAGAGAGAGAGAGAGAGTGTATACTTGAGGACTAGCTAGACAATTATCCTGTCAATCCCACTTCTAATGTCTTCCTCCTTGTCCTTGGACAAAACTAGAAATCTCTTTTATTTTTTATTTTTTGGGGAATCTCTTTCAGGTTCACAATTCAGCCCCCTCTCCAGCTGGCACTGTTTCCATGCCTCCTACATGGCCCCTCCTCACCCCACGAGTTTCCATCACGGCCCTCTCAGCCCAGTGAAGCCTGACAAATCCTTCTTGCAAACATGTATGTCTCAGGCTCAGCATAACCTCCCAAAACAAAATAAAAGCAAGTTTGAAGTGCCTCCGGATAACTCAAAGTGTTCCGCTCATAGCAGCGTTAACAGCATCTGCTTTCTCCCCAACAGTGCAAACATTTCTTGTCTGCAGTAACCATTCAGGCCAAGTCCAAGGACAGCCAGAGAAGCCTGTTGCCCCAAACACCCCAGATAACTGGACCACAATGAACAGATTCCCCCTACCTTCCCACCCAGAGAGTGTTGGGAGTCAGAAGAAGGAAGACAGCTGATCTCTTGTGCAGACAGAGCATGATAAGAACAATTATAGGAATTGTCAGTGTCACTTACTATGGGCCAGGCACTGTTCTAAGCACTTTGCCTACATTAGCTCATTTAGTCCTCATTCCAACTCAGTGACACAGATATTATTATTGTGCCATTTTACAGATGGGGACATTTGCAGAAACAGACCATCTAACAACCCAGGATCAGCATCCTCTCATGGCAATCATCACTGGAGCATAAAAATGGCTGCCCCTCAAGGTGGGCGTGCACACTCCACTTTGCCACAGTCCTCACCACCCCCTGTTGTATCACACTTTGTCTGCCTGGCTCATTTAAGTTACTTGCTCCACCCCTGCACGTGTCTGGGTTTCAACTCTGACACCGTACTGTCTCCTCCCCTGTGCTTCCTCCACCCTCATCCAAAGAGTCAGGATCTGAGACCTGAAAATCTGAAATAAGTTCCACCCTTCCCCTTCCTTTAGACTGACTCCTCCAGGAAGCCTTCTTTGTTTAATCATCAATTCTGCAGGTACCTGAGGTGAAAGGATTCCTGCAGGTCATCTTTTCGCTTCTCTGGTGGCTCCATGGTAAATTATCCATCTGCCAATGCAGGAGACATGGGTTCAATCCCTGGGTCAGGGAGATCCCCTGGAGGAGGGCATGGAAACTCACTTCGGTATTCTTACCTGGGAAATCCCCTGGACAGAGGAGTCTGGTGGCCACAGTCCATGGGGTCACAAAGAGTCGGACACGACTTAGCAACTCAACAATGACAACCCATCAGTTATATGTGAGAGACTGGGTAGAAAAGAGCCATGAAACGCTGCTCCCTGCCTGTCCCATCACCCATCCCCAACCCACTAACATGGTCTCAACTCTCATTCCTCCCCATGGCAGGGGAAAAGGGCTGGTGCTGTTCACAGGCTTATTTTATAAATGAAGGAACTGAGGCAAGACTCTGAGTCCCTCTTTGCAACATATGAGGCAGCTCTCAGGTCCCAGGTCTCCCTTGCCACCCAGCAAAGGCTGTTTTTCCCCTCATCACTCTTCCCCTTCTGACTCTTCTGTTAGTTCCTCAGCTCTAGGACCAAGTTTGGGTCCCCCTGGCATTCTCCTGGCCACAGGCCTCCAGGGGCCCAAGCCTGGAGCTCCCACTGAGCCTCCTCCCCTGATACTCAGGCCCTCCATTCTGCCTCCCCCATTTACAGTCACCCCAGCCCCTCTTTTCCCATGTTCTCCTCTCCCCTTTGCACAGACCTCCACAGAAGCCAAGGAGGGACTCTGGGACATCGCTGCAATCATTCCCCTGGCTGGCCCTCCCTCCCAGGGCCCCAACCACTTGAGAGACACTCCTTTTCTGGGGTTGGTGGTGGAGTCTTGGGCCCATCCAGGATCATCATTTCTTCAGAGCCTTTGAAGCACAAGCCCTGGCAGATCACTGATCTCCTGCTCTCTCTTCCTCCCCTGGATAGTGCCTGTCTCTGGAGCCCCCCAGCATCTCCCAGACAGCTGTGCAGGTTGCACACAGCACCCTCTGCCCCGAGCAGCCACATGCTGCAGTCCTAATTGTCACTCACTAGGCATCACGGCACGTCCCTCGAGTCCTGCCCTGTGCAGCTGCCAACTGGAGAGAGTGCCGCCGTGGTCAGTCACTCCTGCAGATGGGGGGGGGGGCGCGGTATGGGGGCCTCTCCCCACCCCCACTGAGCACCCCCACCACCATCACCAGGCCTCTAAATGCCCTCAAGCAACTGGGGGTGGACCTCAGGGACTGGGAGAAAAGGTCCCCCCAGCTGGGGAAATCTCACTTGGCTGTAATTAAACTCTGCCACCATGCTGGCGGCAGACAAAAAGGAACCCATAATGGGATTAGAATTGTCATAAATTAAAATCATAAATTCAATAAATGCCTTATCGGCCTCCCTCTGGAAACAGCTGGCCTACAGCGGCCGGCTCTGATAGGCATAATGGAGACGCTGCGGGAAGGCAGGTCAGTGCAACCAGGCGGGCAGCAGGCGGGGAAAACTCTGGCCCAGCTGCCAGCCCAAGCTGATGGGGCCCGGCCAGGGGCCCTTCTCCAGAGAACCTCCCATGAGGGTAGATCACAGCACCTGGTAGTGCTTCAGAACCAGCCGTGGCTCCCTTTTACCCCCACAACTTAATGCAGCCTGGCTCTTCACCAACTTCCCACTTTAAAATCTGCTGACACATGCTTCTGCCACCCACTGCATGGGCATCCATAAAATGACCTCTGGCCTCAAATGTGTGATGTGATAGAAGGACATGCTTTTTATGCTTTTTTACTGTGGTAAAAAGTTACCTAATGCAAAACATAGTATTTTAACCATATTTAACTGTGCAGTTCAGTAGCACTAAGAACACTCACAGTGTTGTGCAACTCTCACCATGGTCAACTCCTGAATTTTTCACCTTCCTAAACTGAAACTGTCCCCATTAAACACTAACCCCCATCCCCCCAACCCCAGTCCCTGGCATCCACCAGTTCTCTTTCTGATTCTATGAATCTGACTATTAAAAGGGCATGCTTTGACACAGTTGAAGGACTTCCCTGGTGGCTCAGGGGTAAAGCGTCTGTCTACAATGCAGGAGACCTGGGTCCGATCCCTGGGTCGGGAAGATCCCCTGGAGAAGGAAATGACAATCCACTCCAGTACTATTGCCTGGAAAATCCCATGGACAGAGGAGCCTGGTAGGCTACAATCCATGGGGTCGCAAAGAGTCGGACACGACTGAGCGACTTCACTTGACACAGTCAAGTTCTGGGTTCTGAATCCCAGCTCCAGTACAGGCCAGTGGCATGCTCTCTGAAAGATATCTGCATTCAGGATCATCTAGCTGCAGGTAATTACAGAGTTCTGAATGAGCGCCAGCTTCTGTGCTCACCGATGGGGGAAACAGCAGTGAGCAAGACACACAGGTCACGGAGCTGGCATTCTAGTGGGAAAGACAGACACATGCAGGTTTCGAGTGTGTTGATCATCAATTCTGCAGGTGCCTGAGGTGAAAGGATTCTGACATTACTATGATTGTCCTTGTCAACAATTTCAGGAATTGTTGTTTTGTCACTAAGTCGTGTCTGATTCTTTGACATCCCATGGACCTTAGCCCACCAGGCTCCTCTGTCCATGAGATTTCCAGGCAAGAATACTGGAGCGGGTTGCCATTTCCTTCTCCAGGGAATCTTCCCAACCCAGGGATCAAACCATGTCTCCTGCATTGCAGGCAGATTCTTTACCAACTAAGCTAGGAGGACCACCAAGGGGAAGCCAAGGAGACCCAACCAAGTTGAGAAAGGGGACGTGCAGGGAGAGAAGGTCTTTGTGAAGAACTAAAGCTGGAGCTGAGATCTGAAGGATACCTCAAGGTGGGGGTTAATGTTAGTCACTCAGTTATGTCTGACTCTTGGCAAACCCATAGACTGTAGCCCACCAGGCTCCTCTGTCCATGGAATTCTCCAGGCAAGAATACTGGAGTGTATTGCCATTCCCTTCTTCAGAGGATCCTCCTGACCCAGGGATCAAACCCAGGTCTCCTGCACTGTAGGCAGATTCTTTACCATCTGAGCCACCAAGACTGCTAAGATGGTGGGAAAGAGCTCTCAGTGCAAGGAAGAGTGTGTGCAGAGTAGCAGGGAATCCTAAATTTTCAGGATATGAAGTTTATACAACTTGGGTGGGAGGTGGGGGATTTTTACAAAATAATGCAAAATAACACTCTTCATTCAAAAGAATGCAAAATCAGGTGTGAAAGTTAATGTTTATTTAGAAAGAAATATAATGAAATAAAGTTAATGTTTATTTAGAATGAAAAAGTATAACTTACATGTTTTTAAAGCTGACACATACCACAAACATTCCAAAATCCAGGCGGGGGAATGTTTTTTTGTTAACTGCCTAGCACCTCTGTAACAGTTTCTTACATTTTGGCTACATACTGTTGGATTCCCCCTTCACATGTCAAGACTTTGGAATCTCATTTTCAAGAGAGAAGACAGAAAGATAATTCCTTCAGCATGGTTGAATAAAATGCACACACATGTATATATTAATCTATACACAGAAGAGAGTTTGTTCATATGGAATGCATAAAACACAAGCTTCACACACAGACACACTCATTGTCTGTAGAGCTGATACAGTTTATGTCCTACTGTTATCTACAAAAAATGTTTCCCCCAAAGATGTCTATGCCCTAATCCCCACAACCAATGAACGTTTGGTTACATGGAAATGGGAGCTAAGGTTGCAGATGGAATTAAGTTTGCTGATCAGCTAATCTAAAATAGGGAGACTGTCCTGTATTATCCAGATGGGCCCAATGTAATCCCAAGGGTCTTAGAGGTGGAAGAGGGAAACAGATGAGAGAACCAGAGAGATGGCAGCATGAGAAGAACTCGGCCCAGTGTAGCTGGAGGAAGGGGTCACAAGCTAAGGGATGCAGGCATTCCCTAGGAGCTGGAAAAGCAAGGAAACAGAGGTTTCTCTGAAGCCATAAAGGAATGCAGCCCTACCCATACCTGGATTTTAGCCCTTGATTCAATCCCTGGTCCAGGAACTAAGATCCCATATGCTGCGTGGTGTAGCAAAAAAAAAAAAGAATCCCAGGAAGAGGACATGGAGGCTGGGGAGTGGGGGAGGATGGGGAGGATGCTATATAAGTAGGACAGATTGAAGGTGGGGCTTGAGGAAGGGGCAATGTTAGGGAGACACCAAGCTTCTGGATCAAAGACTGGACGATTCAAAGAAGCAGTGGCGGGTGTGGGGGCTCCAGGAGAGAGATCTTGTGTGCCCACCTCCCCATCTCATACCCCCCCGCCCATAGGAGAGAGAAGGGAAATCACTCCTGACTTCCCCTGCAGCCCCCCAAACCCCACATTCAAGAGACTGAGAACTTCCCTCTGCATTAACACTACCAAGCGACCCAGTGCCTCAGCCCAGGAGGCAGAGCAAAAGTCTTGCAGAAAGAGAAACGCGGCTCTCTCCTCATGAACGATGCAGCTTCTCAGGCTCACTCAGGAGCCCACCCATTCCTAAGCCCAGTGCTCACCCCCACCTCTCATGCCCCCGCCCCCTAACCCTCTTGGGGTCTCCATTCCCCAACCTCAACTCTCAAACCAAGCCCAGAGTCATTGCTAGTGCTTATTAAGCCACTAATTAATTGAATTTTTCCCCCTCATTGCATGCTGTTAATTAGTTTCTTGTAGTAACAGAGACTATTATTCTTGGAAGTAATAACTTGGTTCAGGAGGCAGTTTTAATGTTACTTATAATTGCTGGAGGGGGTGGGGTCTTGGGCTCAGGTGGGTGGGACTAATTCAGGAAAGGAAGGGAGTAAAGCAGACACAATTCTCTTGCCTAAAAGATGACTTTTTCATTTGTCTTAATAGTGTCCTGCCTTTTCCAGTTTTCTCCAAAGAAACACATTATTTTTATAATATCAAAAGAAAAAAACTTAAGGCAAGGAAGGCCTTAGAGTGTCTAGAAAAATCGTGCCTGGGAGAACGAAGCCACAGAGTGCTGGACTGGGGGCCCAGGGGGCAGTGGGCTCCCTTTGCTCCCACAGCTTCTGTTCCAGGCTGTCCTTTCTGTCCCCTCCCCATGAGCCCGCAGTGAGTCGGCCCCAAAACCAGGGTGCAAATTCAGGGCTCTGCCTCGGAGCCCAAGGACCTAACACTGATTCAAGCTGAGCTACAAAGAGAAAATCACTGGGAGCCATGTGTGCCCCAGATCAGGAATCATGAGGCCACAGTGAGGAGATGACAAATAAAAATAACCAAGAGGACTTCTCTGGTGGTCCAGGGGTTAAGGCTTTGCCTTCCAATGCAGGGGCCATGGCTTCAATCCCTGGTTGGGAACCAAGATCCCACATGCCACAGGGCAACTAAGCCTGTGCACCACAATAAGAGAAGTCTGAGCTTCTAGATAAAGATAACTAGATAAAGAAGCCCACGCGGCATAATGAAAAGCCTGCATGTGCTGCAGTGAAGACCCAGTGTAGCCAATTTTTTTAATAAAAAATTAAATAAATAAAAGCATCCAAAATTGCAAAGTCCCTCCATCTTCATGGAGCTTGCATTTTAGCAAAAGAAACAAAGAAAGAAGAAAAACAGAAAATAAAAGAGATCACGGGTGCAGAGAAACATACTGGAGATAGGATGGCCGGGGTCTCCTAGAGGAGATGCCATTTAAGCTGCAAACAGAAGGATGAGGTGTGGGGAAACCCAAACATAAAAAAAAAGGTTTTCTAGAGGACGAGTCTGTGTTTATCCCTGAGGAGGGGCCTCAGTGCACTCCCCCCACCACCAGATTCCTGCTTGTCCGCAGAGCCCTGCAAAAAGCTATCACTCACACCAATAAAAGCACCTGTTAACCTTGAGTCAGCCCTCAATTAGCCACAAGGTCTTAACTCCATCATTAGCCTGGGGGTTAGAGGGGAGGGCAGTGGGAACCGCATCTGATTTCCGAAATGACCTGTAATGTTGCGAAGCGGCCAAATAGAGGCTGACAACTCCTCACTCCTCAACAGGAATTCATTTTGCTCTTCCTCAGTTCTCCCAGGATGAAGAGGCCACTTACTGGCAGGAGGAACATCCTTGGCAGCTCCAATATGATGCCCATCCTTTGCTACTGCGGCAGGGGACAGTATTGGGCAAGGTGCCTAGGGGCACTGGTGTGCAGATAAATGCTTAACAACCAGCTCTCCAAAGGGGAAAAGCCCTGATTTGCAGCATCTGTCAATTTCCATGTTGTCAATACCCTAGCCAATTTCAAACTACCAAGCTGACGTCACTGAACAGAGATGGAGACTGGGGTGAGTCTGCCTGGCACACCACTGCCTTAGGCATGACCCCTCTGCAAGTCTCCCCATCTGCAAAATGAAGATTAAATGAGATCATGGTAAATAACCATCACCCTTGAGAAGCATCAACAGAGGTTGGTGCTGATAAAGCAGGGGTTCCCTTCTTCCACCTAAGGAAAGCAGAAGACTCCTGGCACAAAGTTGAGAAATATCACCTGAGCATTTAGGGATTGAATATCTTGTTGAACCATCTGGGTAGTGATGAGGTGGGGTAGGTTTGCAGGGGAGGGGGCAGGAAAGAGAACATAGAATCAATTCCTACCCCCTGCCAAGCTCAGTGCAGAGTTTCACCAGCTGGGTGGTAGCAGAGGGAAGGAAAATGTAGCACAACTTAGGGTCCCCAGAACGGGGACCAGGCTTGGCTGGTTTATGCTGTATGCCCAGTCCCCAGCCCAGGGCATAGCAGGCAACACGGCTGTTCAATAAATGTTTGCCAGATGAGCTAATGAATGAATCCCAGCATTCTCTCCAAGTGGGGGATGGGAGCCTTTCCCCCCTCTCTCTCAGTCCACACACATGCACAGGAGGCAGCCTGAATTGTGGCTCGGGCTCTGGATCACCAGGCAAGCCCTCCACCCCTACCCAGGACCCTGGGGTCTGTGGATGGGCCTGTGGTGCTGCATGAGAGCAGGTTAGAGACAGCCTGTGATTCATTGCAGCAAATGCCCAGAAAATAAATATCACACTGCCCTAGCCCTTCCCATTGCAGCCTCTAATATCGTTTCCGCGGGAAGAGGCCTTATTATTCAGTGCCTGTGGTGACAGCCAACGAGTAAATCAGTGACCTGGAGATTGCTCCCTGGGGAAATTGGATGTGGCTTCTGGTGATGGCCGCTCTGCAGGTGCTGCGTGGGAGGAGGAGGGATCATTTCGGGGCAGGAGTCAGGGCGGGGTTTTCACATGGAGAGAAACTCCCTGCCCATCTTCCTGCTTCCCACGAAGCTCACCTGATTGGGAACTCCACCCCACCCTGTGAGGTCACTCCCCAGGTTCTCACTAGATTGGGAGTACCCCCACCACACCCCCATGGTGTCACTTGCCTTCCTGGGACAGAATCAGCTCACAGACAGAGGCACAACTCAAAGGCAACATCCTGTGGTCTTCTGGGCACTAGTCCTTCCCAGAGCCTGTCCCCTAAGCCCTAAACCCTATACCAGTATCCACTCTTCCAGGCTGGAGTGGGCGGGAACCCAATCCACCAGTTACAATGATGAGAGATCATATCTGTTTCCCCAGTGTTGACACCTAATTCTTTACTGTTTGCCTGGCACATAATAGCCCCTCAGTAAATATTTGTTGAATGAATAGATGAATAAATGAAGGCCTAAAGAAATGGTTACAGAACAGAACAAGCATGTGTGTGCATTTTTCATCTATTTCTCTGCCTTGTTATGTTCCTAATCTTTTCAAGGACGCACCACCACTTTTCATCATAGCAGCTGTATAATGTACCAGGTCACACTCATTTCTAGTCTCTGGCTTTAAATTCTTCTTAGTTTTTCTTTCTTTCCTCCAACTATCATAATGATACTACTCTGCAGTCCTCTTCCCCCATCCAGATGGTGGGCATCATGAGCATGGGCCCTGTGTCCACTGACCTCCTCCAGCATCATGTCTTCCTACATCCCAGCAGGCCCCCACGGGACAGACTTCATGGTCAGTCAGATGCTAAGCTAGTCAAGGAACTACTTTGGGGGCAGAGGGCTTTCCTGTTGCCTTGACATTTCAGCGAAGTAAAAGTTCTCGGCACAGTACCCACAGAGCCACAAACTTGGTGAAGATTAAAGGCCCAGTTCCAAGCTCTCCCCAAGGTCAGCAGGATACAACAGCACCAGCTCCACTACCTGCTACTCTGGCAAATCTTTCTCCTAATTATACCTGAATTATGCAAATCAATACCAATGTCGATATAGGATTTCCTCTAACAAGTCAAGAACATGCAAGAAGTAAAGACGCAGGGAGACGGAAATCCATCTAATTAGGAGTGAGTTTCTCTCTTTCTCTTGGCTGTGCTAATAAATGGTTGCACGACAACCCCAGAGAAGCGGTCAGCAGGTAGAGCAAAGCAGGGCAGAGGGCAGACAGAATGTGAAGATGGGATGTGAGCCAGAGGGGAGAAGACTGGAGACTGTGGTCACACTGAGAGCACGTTGGATGTAGCATCAGTCACAAACAAAAATGGGATTTTGGACTCTCTCTTTCCATCAAGCAGTTTAAAATCCACCAAAGCTGGAAGTTGGGGGCCCAGGAACACAGAGAAGGCATAGTCTCTTACCTCTGGAGACATGGACTAAGAAAGAAAGAAAGAGAGAGACAGAGGGAGGAAAGAAGGAGGCGGGGGAAAAGAAAGAAAGAGGGAGGGAGGGTTTTCATACAGTGAACTTTTGCTGTGTGCCTCTGAGAAGCATTGTACCTCCAGGCTCTCATTTAACCCTCAACACTTTGAGTTAGGTACTGTTATGACCCCATTTCAAAGATGCAGACACTGTGAGCTCAGAGAGGTGAAATGTCATGCCAAGTTGCCATGGCTGTAAGCAGAGTAATGAGTTTAAGTGCTCAGTTGTGTCCAACTCTGCGCAACCCCATGGACTGTAGCCCATCAGGCTCCTCTGTCTATGGGATTTTCCAGGCAAGAATACTAGAGTGGGTTGCTATTTCCTCCTCCAGGGGATCTTCCTGACCCAGAGATCGAACCCATGTCTCCTGCATTGCAGGTGGATTCTTTACCTGCTGAGACATTGGGGAAGCCTGTAAGCAAAAGGCTGGAGCATCAATTCTTCTAGTCCCATCACACTTATTGCTTCATTATATGCAACTGGGGCTCAAAGGCAGAATGTGGGCAGGTGGAGAGCTGCCTTTGGAGGGGTGGAAGAGAGGACAAGCACACCTACCTTGAAGCCGTAGGAGCCTTAGGCCTAGGTACCCCCTCCAGCAGACCCCTCTGGCAAGGAAGAAGCAACAGGGCCTGAGTTTATCATGAGGGCTGGCTTAACTCCCTTTGCACTTTATGCTCAATCCTTTTATTATAGCTTGTCTCCTCCAGGTAGACTGGAACACACCTGACAAGTAATTTATATACTCCATGATCAAACATCCTCCAAGCTGATGGCCCAGCATGAGGCACCATAGTATAGTGGCTAAGATCTTGGCCTCTGGAAGCAGACTGTGTCTATCCACTGGCTTATAACAAGTGACTCTCCATACCTCAGTTTTTCCACCTCTAAAGTGGGGCTGATGACAGTGCTTGATACATACTAGAAACTATGTTAGCTGTTGTTATTGCTCAAGGCAGGGCACAGGTCTCAAGATGATCGAGGCACCATCTCTATCCTTGAGGAGCTCATAATATAAGAAGAACAAGGAAAAGACAGTGCTGTGGTAAGTCAATTACAGCGGTAAACAAAGGGGCCGTGGGAGACCAGGAAGGAAGCCCTTAACTCTGCCTTTAGGGAGGCATGCTATAGTCAGGGAAGGCCTCCTGGGAGTGGTGACAGTAGGTGATGGTGGTTTAGTCACTACTTGCAACCAGTTTAGTCCAATTCTTACAACCCCATGGGTTGTAGCCTGCCAGTCTCCTCTGTCCATAGGATTTTCCAGGCAGGAATACTGGAGTGAGCTGCCATTTCCTTCTCCAGGGGATCTTCCCAACCCAGGGATCGAACCTGGGTCTGTTGCATTGCAGGTGGATTCTTTACTGACTGAGCTATGGTGTTTGCAAGCAGAGGGCTCAGCCTGTCCAAAGGCCTGGAGGCATTCAGAAAGTCTGCAGCAGGCAGCAGCAGGAGCTGAAGCTAGAGAAATGGGCAGGACCTTGCCTCCCAGAGATCATGACCACCCATCTAAGAGGTTGAGATTTCATCCCAAAGTGCCAGGGAGACCCTGAAGAGAGGCAGGATGAGCCTTGAACTTTGAAACTGTTGCTGTGCATTTGAGTGAAGGCTGGAGAAGAGGTGTAGAGGAGGCAAGGCAGGAAGCTGAATCCTAGCACCCAAGCCCCCAGCTCCTAGCTCCCAGCCAGACTTCCCTCTGGGGGGGCCCCTGTGGGAGCCTGAGCTCAGCGGGACTGGGAAGTTATTAATCGTTCCACGACGCCGCAGGCCATGGTCCATTTGCTGCTTTTCTCGGTCTGTTTTGAAACTGTGAAATGAGCCCCAGTCTTCAAGGCGGCCGTAATAACCATCCCGATTCTGACATTTAAATTACAGATGGCATTTTCAATTAAACAGGCGCTCTCAGCAGGTTTAATTTAGCTATCAGTTCTGGTCTGTTCTTTAAGTGCTTAAAAAAAAAAAAAAAAAAGCCAGCAGTGAATTCTAGGTCTCTTTCCAGGAGGAGGGAGGGTCTCTGAAATGTGACATAACTCTCATCTTCTGGCTCTCATGGGGACTCGTGAAGCCTCCTGTAAACAGTCACACTCCACTGAATTCACCCTTGTGCACTCCCAGAGGCACTCACAAAACTACACACACACACACAGACTCCCAGCTACAAATCCAGTGGCTTTGAGGGCATCGTTGAAACAATGAAAACAATAGGAGGGGCTTGTGGCCTCTCCTATCTGATTAAAAAAAAAAAAAAAAAAAAAAGCAAGAGATTCAGGAACCAGACAAACTTGGACTGAGATCTTTGCTCTACCACTAATTTGCTGTGTGACCTGGAGCAACTTACTTAACTTTGCTGAGTCTCTATTTTCTCAGTTGTAAAACGAGAATAAAGATGAGACCAAGTTGGAATAAGTATTAAAGTGTCCAGCACTGGTGCTGGCTGATATAAGTGCCAATAATCCTTGTGCCTCTCCTTTCTTCTTCCCTTAGTTAGACTGTCACCCATAACTTGGAGCTCTCCCATTTAAGATTTCCATTCCTCGGGTCTTGGGTCCTAGATGGTGGCAGGTCACTGTCCGTGGTGCTGAACCACACCTATAGCTTACTTTCAGTTCCTCATGAGTTGTCTTCTCCCTCCTGCCTGGTTGGTCTGCTCTGAGAATCTCCCTCAACCCAGGTTGCTACTGCACGTGAGTTGGGAGGCAAAGGCCCAAATTTTCTCCTAAGGTTTTGCCTCCCCATATTTCAAAGTCACTAAAATCCAGGCTAGGGAGCAGTGGAACTCAAAGAAACAACATGCCTGGACCCTGTCCTCCAACCCTTATTGACACAGAAAATCCTCAGTTTCAGTCAAGAAACCACCAGCTGCTGGGCTCCATCAGGTCGTATCTGAGGTTTCTGTTGTCCTAGGTTGATCCCTGCTCTATTTTGGGGTTCTGAACAGGATGTAGACAGGCTGCCTTCTCTGGCCACAGCATGTGCTGGTTCAAGTACCAGGGAGAAGCTGGTTCTGGAGAAGCTGTAAGTGGCCAATTATAGCATATTTGCATGCACTGCCTGTCCCCTCACCCTAGAACACTTGTAATCAAGTGGAATTAGGGCTGAGGGAAGGACAAGACAGAGATTATCACCCTTACTTTACAGACCAGCTAACAAAGACCCAGAGAAAACCAGAAATCTACCCAGTGTGGGAGAAGGCAATGGCACCCCACTCCAGTACTCTTGCCTGGAAAATCCCATGGATGGAGGAGCCTGGTAGGCTGCAGTCCATGGGGTTGCTAGGAGTCGGACACTACTGAAGCGACTTAGCAGCAGTAGCAGCAGCTACCCAGTGTATCAGGTCAGATCTAATTTCCCAGTCAAGCCCAGTCAGCAGACCAAGTGAAGTTTCACCCAAAGAATTATAAATTGGGGGGTCAGGAGGCTGCAGCCCAGAATCTGGTTAAAACAGTGTTCCCATGGCTGTGTGTTTGGGGCATGGCTGGCTCTCCAAGGGAGAGTTTTATATGAGAGAAAGTTCTTTGGCTCTGGTAGAAACTTATTTGCAGTTCAGAAAGCACTATCTCAACCACTCACCTCCTTGGCTCTGGCAGCAGGCCTGTGCCCTAAGTACTGTTATCCCATTTCAAAGGGAAGGAAGCTGAGGTTCCCAGAAGTGAAGTAACTTGTCCAAGGCCATCCTGAGAGAAAGCAACAACATGTGGACTTGAACTCTGGACATGGGAAGCTCCATTCTCCTTGTTCTAATGCCCCAGGCCACTTTACTCGGAAGGGAAGGGGAAGTGGCAGGAGCCAGGGGGGCCAGATGCCCTCTTAGGGAAAAAATATGGGGACCTGAGATTGAAACTACAGGTATTCAAACCAGACTCAAGAAGGTACACGGGTGCATATGTACCCATATGCTGCTCTCTTCCAGAGGCCTGGAGTTGCCTATATGTCTTAGGGGAAAAAAATAATAAAATCTGATATTTGTTTTGAGTACCAACTGTGCCCAGAGTTGCACTGAATGCTTTATGTACAGCATCCAATTTCATTCTTACGACTGCCCAACAAGCTGACCCAATATTTCTTCCTATCTGACAGATAAGTTCAGAGAGGGCCCAGCACCACACAGCCAAGAAGAGATGAGCTGGTCACTCTGCAGCAGGACCTGAGCTGGGAACCTTGTGCTCTGCCGTGTCTCAGAACCTGACACCAAGTCCATTGCTGTGCTTATCATCACCTACCTTCTGACGCCTGAGATCCCTTGTCCCTGGTGGACAGGGGCCAGGAAGTCCAATCAGGTACTTGAGGACCTCTAAAACCCAGGTCTCCGCCAGCTCTGCCCACTGTCCTCCTCATTTCCTTCCTGACTCCAGAACCTTCCCAATGTTTCCACACTTCCTCCCCAGCCTAGGTCCTCCTCCTCCAAGCCCTTCCTCTCCACCCAAAGGAAACCAGGGCAGGGATGCTGACCTCCCTCCCCACACCTGTGCACACAGCTGATCCCAGAACCAAGATCCGGAGTTGGCAGAATCAGACTGACCCTCAAGAGATGCACATCTATCCCCTCCCCCAACATGGCCTCAGTTTCCTCACCTGTTACTGGAAAGGTGTGGGGTCAGGGCCAGGGAGTGACTTGAGTGCATATCCCTTAGACAGAAAGAGCCAGCACTCAGGCAGGTGTGAAACAGGACTCTCCTCTCCATCCTCTTCCTCCTCCTCCTTCCTTGATCCCTGGGGGCAGCTGTTTGATTGACAGGGTAGATCTTTCTGGATGTGGTTGGGAGTGGGTAGTATAATATAAAAAGGCAGCTGCAATATTAAAACACGACTTTACATTGGGGGAAAATAAAACAGATACTCAGTGTTCTCACAATGCAGGATAGAGATAATCCAACTTGACAAAATTGTCTTGTCTGATCTTGGTGGATCAGACTGTGGTGGGGCAAGAAGTGGGCAGGATTAACTGAGAAGTCGGCAGAAATACTGTGGGGTGAGAGCCCCCATCGCCCCCTCCCCAGATTCCCGCTCCTCTCTCCTTAGTCAGGCCTCCAACCCCTCGGGAACCCCAGCCTGGATGGGATATGCCCCCTCCTTCTCCCAGCAGCTCCCTTGGCCCCAGCTCATTAGCCCTGAAAAACCTGCTCAAATCCAGGGGGAGGGTTTTTCAGCTAAAATATCTCCATCTCAGGCTAGGTTTTTTCTCTCTTCCCCACATCATTAGTGAAAGTGCAGTCTCTGCAGCTCCTAGGCTGTGTGGTGAAGAATGCCCCCACCGACTGCTCCCTGGGGACCCCTGGCCAGACAGAGGGCTACATGCTGGGATCTGGCCTGGGGGTGGGCTGGGGGAGCAGATGGCTCTGGAGACCAAAAGGAAGGCAGAGGGAGTCCTGGCAGAGCCCCTTATATCCTGCCCAAGAGGATGCCGAGTCCCCAGAAAACTGGAAGCAACCCCAGAAAACTGGAAGCAACTGCTGTCAGCAGGGTGGTGGCCAACTGAATGCTTGTCCTGCACCAAACACTGAGCCAAACACCCATTCGTCCCTGCCTGAGGCTGTGTGGGGTGGGACTCTACGTTAAACTTCCATTGCACTGCCCAGCCTCCTCCTCTCAGCCCTGTGGTTCTCAGTGACTCCATTCCAAGCCTTTCCCATTAGAATGCCACTCCTCTCACCATGATAATTAGCTCAGAAGTGGGCGTATGAACCCCCTGGACTTGATGCCAGAAATACATGGGTCTGGGGGTGCTCAAGTCCCTTCTGGGTGGGTCTGCCTGGGATGAAGCCACACAGAACTGAGAGACAAAGAGAAAAACCCAAGCTCTGAATATACTGTTGGAGTTCCTGGATCCAGCTTTACCTGAAAGAGAGCTATACTGGACTTTTCTGTTATGAGAGCCCCCAAATCTACTTTTTACTTAAACCACTTTGAATTGCATTTCTGTCATTCATAGCTGACAGACTCGCAACCAACACAAGTGTTTTAGCACACCTCGATTTTTCCATCAGGAAACTGAGGCCCAGAGAGGTTACACTACTTGCCCCAGGTCACACAGCTATCAATCTGTGTGTATCGAGCCAGTGATCCAGAGCTGGAGCCGGGGAGAGGGGGAACTCCCAACTGGAACTTGTTCCCCCTGAGGTTCTGAGAGGAAGAGGGAAGGGGGCTGGGGGAGGCTCTGAAGCCATTTTCAGCAGGACAAGGGACAAAAAGGTAACAGGTTGCCATGGTTACCAGCTCACTGTGTGGTTCCAGACAAGCAACCTCACCTCTCTGAACCTCAGGCTGGCAACAAAATGTCTCACCCTGCAGAGTGCAGGTGGCCCTCAGGCAGGTGGGATGACTGCTCTTGTCCCCCACCTCAGAGGTCTGTGAGCAGGTGGCTTCCCCAGCCAGGCAACGGAGGTTCCCCCCACCCTGAGGTCAGGCACTCCCAACCATACACACACTCCACCTGGTTTTAAATGTCTCTCAAATACCAAATTCAATTTTGTATAACTCCACCAGCTCTGCAGTGCAGAATTCATCGGATGAGGAGCCTGCTTTTCGGGGAATAATTCATTTTTCCGGTGTTGGAGAGGAGAGTAATTGATCCAGGGGGCTGACGCCTCCCTCCCTTTCTCCCTCCTCGGGACCATCTGATTCCAAATGCAGCTCTGAGACTGCTAGGTCAGAGTCAGGGGGCTTCTGCTTTAATATATTGGATTATTCCACTCGGCGGTGACGAAAAACAAGATTTAATTCCCCGAGAAACGCCAGCAGAGAAAATCATCTCCCTGCCTGCTTCTGCCTCCTTTTTTTATTCTTTTTATTTTTTTTCAGAGACATCTTTGTCTTTGTGCAGGCTTTACAGCCTTGCTACAACCCTACACCACCAGAGACTTCCTGAACCTGCCTATCCCATCTAGAGTCCTCTTTCCCTGTCTTGAAGAAGATTCAAAACCCTCCCTGCTCACCCCTCCTCAATCAAGGGTCCCTGAGGACAGATGTTTCTATTCAAATTTGGATGACATTATGGTGCTTGTTCAGTCCATGTTGTTCAGTCTCTAAGCCATGTCCGACTCTTCGCGACTTCATGGACTGCAGCACGCCAAGCTCCCCTGTCCTTCACTGTGTCCCAGAGTTTGCTCAGATTTCTGTCCGTTGACATGATGCTTAGCACATTGATAAATTACAACAAGCCCAGGGAAAAGACCACTTAGTACCACAGCTCTGACTGATGGGACAGGAAGCTAAAAGCTGGCCAAGGAAGTAATTTACTTTCCTACCACCTCTCAGATCAAGAGTCCACTCACTGCCTCCTCCAGGAAGCCTCCCCTGATTAAGGTCCAAGTTAGCTATCCACCTTGGGGCTCCCAAAATACAACAGGCTCCCCACTCACAGCCCTTTTACTATCTAATGGTAGTTGCCAGACTTTTATGTATGTAACAAACTAGTCATAGCACTTGCTATGTGCAGGCCCAGATCCACATACTTTCCAAATATTAATTCATTTGAATCCTCCTAACAACCAGGAACTATGATCAGCCCTATTTTACACACAAGGAAACTAAAGCACCGACTGGTTATGTGACTTGGCCAAGGTCACACAGGTAGGGATGGCGAGAACTGGAAATCCAGGTGTCTCCTCCTTTAGTCTGTGAGCTCCCAAGGGACAGGGACCCTGTCAGTTCGTGAAACACAAAGGCCCCCATCCTCCAACAATCCCACCACTTACAGGACAGAAAACCCCGTAAAAGTTGCATGGGAAAGCCCCTTGATGTGGAGCAAATTCCAGCTCTGGAGTGAGACAGTCATCAGCTAGATTCCAACTGTGCGTCCTTGGGTGGGACTGCGCTGCTCTGAGCCTTAATTCCGTCACAGTCTCTCAAACAGGAATGAAAATGGCACACAGGCGCACTAGGAGGATGAGATAAAGCCATGCACCAATGGGCTTCAAACACACCTGGCATGTAGTGAGCACTCAGTAGGTGTGAAAGATCCTGGACTCAAAAATGGAGGCTTTGGGGATACACTTGACACACTCAGAAAAATAACAAAACCTTATCAATCCAAGTCAATGAAGCAAGCTCTGAAATCTGAGTGGAAGGGTGGATTTTTCTTAATAGTGGTAGTAAGATGGGTGAGTTGCCAAGAACTACCAAAAAGAATTTTGCAAAGCACATGCAATCTATTTACTTCTGGGAGTTACTGAGATGTGGGAGAGTCTGAAACAGGGGCTCACTGGACCAGAAACAGCACTTGATGGGTGTTTCAGTCATTCAGCAAGTGTGTATCCAGTGCCTTGGAGTCATGTGGAGGTGAGAGGGGCATGAGCGTTGGGGGCCCTTTGGACCCAGCTAGCTCTGTTGCTGACTGCTTTGTGACCTTGACCGTGAGACCCATCCCCAGAACCGCAGCTTCCTCGGCCATAAATTGGGATGATAAAATGAAGCCTCCCCAGGGACTGCTGTGGGGGGCCAATCATGTAACCAGGGTAGCAGATCGAGAGGGAGTCATTCCTTCCCATTTCTCAATAACAGCAGCAGCAGTCAGCCCAATCCCATCAACCTCCCATCTTGTGCAGAAAACCTCAGAGGCACTGGGAGCTGGACCTGGAACCTGACTCCTTGGAGCAGCAAAGCAGGTGGGCAGGTGGGGTCACAGGTCCCATTTTATAAATAAGGGGCAAAGGGCTTCCCACGTGGCACTAGTGGTAAAGAACCCGCCTACCATTGCAGGAGACATAAGAGATGCAGGCTTGATTCCTGGGTCAGGAAGATACCTTGGAGGAGGGCATGGCAACCCACTCCAGTATTCTTGCCTGGAGAATCCCCATGGACATAGGAGCTTGGCGGGTTCCAGTCCTTGGGGTTGCAAAAAGTCGGACATGACTGAAGCAATTGAGCATGCACGCATGTATAAGGGGCAAAGCCAAGTGAAATCCAAGTGTTTCTGTCTCCAAATCCATGCACTTGACCCTGGACAAGCAGCCTCCCTGATTCCTGGGAGAAGAAGGGAAGAGGGAGACCAGGGCTGGGAGGAGGCTGGGGACCCCTGTGTACAGGTTCATTTATCAAAGGTGACCCCAGAATGGAGTCCATGAGGCTGAGACAGGTCACAGAGATATCCCCTATAGGAGGAAAAGTAGAGGAGGGTGCCAGGTGGCCTGGGATGGAGATGGGTGAGTGACCAGAGAGCACTGGAGTCTAAGAGAGAAAATGCCTGGTGGGTGCAGGGGTCCCTGGATTCCCATGGAGACTCCCTCTGTGTCTTACAAACATCACCTGGGTGGCTGAGTCCATGCTCTTCATCTCCCTTCTTTGGCTCCAGCCCCTCCCCTAATCCAGGCAGTTCTTCCTTATATCTAACTGAAACCTTTCATGCTACATCACCAACAGACCCTCGCTGAAGCACCAGAAGATGTCCCCAGCCCTGCCTATGCCATCTGTGAGCTGGTGGCACTCCTGGCTCAGGGCGGTTATCTTGCTGACAATTAATAGGCTTTTGTTAGAGGAGAATGAATACCATCTCATCTTAATCTTCCTCATTATTCTCCTTATTCAGCAGAGTCAACACAAGATTAGGTTTAATTTATGGGGAAAAAAATAGCAAAGTCATTACTCACCAGGAGATCAGGATTGGATCTGCCTGGGTATTCTGTGTTCATTGTAAGCGAGGGGCCACAAGGAAGGCCTGGAGTTCTGCTGAGGCAGGGACAGGCTGGGAGGACCTTGGCCCCCAGATCCGTTTGGGGCTGGATCCCTGGAGACCATCAGCCCTTTCCAGTCTTACAGGACTCAGGCCTCAGAGGACCCAGCCTCCTACATGTTTCTCAGGAGCCTTTGCCATAAGACCAGTTCTAACGGAGAGGAGGGAGCTCAGCCTCTGAGGACCCAGATTCAATCCGAGTCCACGGATAGAAATCAGGATTTGGATTCAGATTCTGACTTCAAAGACCACTTCCTCTGCAGATAACTGGCCAGAACCGACCCCGCCTGGGGACTCCCTTGACAATGCTGACACCTAGCGGTGCTTAGAGGAACTGGCGCTTCCTTCCATCCTCCCTCTACATCCCCAAGCAAACCCATACCACGTACAAAAAAAAAAAAAAAAAAAAATCCAGATTTACAAAGTAAATCAGAAAGGGAAAGAGGGACTTTTAGCCATTTCAAAATGGTTAAATAGATTTCCACCAAGAAGTCTAAAAGAAAATTCATCTTATCTTCCCTGACCCCTTAACCAAAATGGCCCAGGCCCCTTAGTACCCCCTCTTTCTGCCTGGGGCGATAATAAGCAGAGAAGCCCAGAGGCCTCACAGTCCTTGTCATTTCCAACTCTTTCCACTTCCCCTTCCCCAACTCTGTCCTCTGGCACATACTCATCTTGGACCCTGTACCACAGTGGAGTAGCTAGGACCAGCTCAACTACTTACTCGTCATATGACCCTAGGCTAGTTACCCAACATATGAGTCTTATCTCTTTCATTAATAAAATGGGAGTGCCTGTATCTACCAGAGAGGGCCATTGAGCAGATTAAACAAGGCTGTGTGCTTAGCACAGGAACTGGCAGCAGAAAGTCCTCAGCAAATGCCTATAACCCTCACCACCATCATCACTATCATCCTCTTCATCCTGTTTCTCTGAAAATTTGGTTTCAATCCACTAGACTGTAAATTTCTAAAGGTGGCTCAGTGGTAAAGAATTCCCCTGACAGTGCAGGAGATACAGGTTCAATCCCTAGGTTGGGAAGATCCCCTGGAGGAGGAAATGGCAACCCACTCCAGTATTCTGGCCTGGGAAATCCCCTGGACAGAGGAGCCTGGCAGGCTACAGTCCATGGGGTCATCAAAGAGTTGGACACAACTGAGCACACATGCTCACACCTCTAACTCCTCATCCCCAGCTCCTGCTAGACAGAAGAGATTTTTTTCCTTAAAGGACACTGATAGTATCTCTGCTTCTTGCAGCATTTATAGCTTTTTAGACAGATCACGTGGTAGATGCTCCGGAAACTCTCAGGATCATCCGCCAACGTCTCCAACTTCATGTCAAACCACTTCCCCACTTGTTCACTCAGCTCCAGTCACGCTGGTTGCCTTTCTAATCTGTGAGTAAGTTCATTCCCAACCCTGGGGCTTTGAATTTACAACTCCTGCAATGTTCTTCCCCCAGATATCTGGTTTCTCATCACCATTCGAATATCACTTTCTCAGAGACATCCTCCCTGATCACCTTGACCGTGCACAGCAGCACTCCCATGCTCACTCTCGACTTTGTTCACTATGCTACAGAGGTCAAGTGCCTAAGTGGCTGGGTAGAACTCCAGTTCTACCGCTTACTAGCTGTGTGGCTCAGACAACTTGCTTTACCTCTCTGTGCTTCAGTTCTCATATGTAAAAATGGAAATGTTAATAATAATGGTTCCTACTTCATAAAGTTATTATGATGAATCAATATATGTAAATCTCTTGTAGTAGTGCCTGTTGTCTCTAAGTGTTATATCACGTTTGTAATTATCCTATTTATTTAACTGCATGTGTTTATGTTTCTCCATCTAGACTAGCAGAGAGCAAGTGCTTAAAAATATCAGTTGATTAGACAGAAATCTTAGGGCCAGGCAGGCCTCTCCTTAATCACGTTCAGGTGCCTTTGAGCTAAGTGGCCAACCAGTCCACTATCTCTGGCTTTCACACTCTCAGGGCCCTCGGGCTCCCCCTGCTGGACAGCGAGTAGATTTTGTTTTCTTGCCTTGAGGCTGATCGCAGCCTGCGGTAGCGGTCAAATTTCCACGCCCGCGTAGGGGACAATAAACCTGGCTCTTTGGAGTCAGACGCACCTGGATCAGAACTTGTGCTTCTCCAGTTATTCTTCACGTCATACGGCAGGAAAGTCTCTCATTCGAGCCTCCTTATGGGCAGAAGGGGGGTAATGATGCCCTTGCCCCCTCCCCCACATCTAACTGGGTTATAGGCAGTGTGGTGTGAGGGTACCCCGTACACAGGGAGACCTGCAGGCCCCCATACCCGCATTGTCAGCCCTTGGATGATGCACGAGAAGCCGTCTTTTCTCCCAAAGGTAACCACCACCAGGTATCCGCTGTTCCTCCAGGGACAGACACGCAGGGACAGTCTGGAGCACCCCATTATCTGAGCCCCTTGGGTCTCCTCTGTGGGCCCTGTGCCCTGGGGAAAGAATCTGGCCTCTGTCCCTCTGGCTCCTTCCTCTGAGAGCTGGCAGTTGGCTGGAGAGGGCCTTCCTGAGCTTGCATTCTCCTATTCACTTGACCCCCACCTCCCTGGCTGCTGTCTCCCCCATCGTGGCCTCAGAGGCCAAGGGTTCCCTGTCTCATTCCACACTTGTTTCCAGATCTCACAGTGCCCTTGGCTTTGGCTGAAGACCACAGACACTGCAACTCCTATATCTCCAGCCCAGACTCCTTATGGCCCTCTTTCCCGAACACCCCCTGTAGGTAGGGGAGTTCTCCCTACCTACAGCACCTTTCATGCCTCCCATACTCATGCCCTAACACCGAGTCTTGTGGACCCCTGGACTCAGATTCCTGGCCTCTCGTACCCACTGCAACTCTCTGTCGAACCTCTTCCCAAACCCCCAGGGTGGTCTCTGGTCCTGACTCATCCCCATCTGGCTCCCCATGTGCCCATCCTATTCCCTCACTCCCAAAGTATCACCTTGCCCTTTACTCTTTTACTTAAAGCTGGGAGCTCAAGGGGCTACCCTCTTCCTTCATGGCTCCTCAGCAAACTGGGCTGCCAAGGTAAGGTATTGCTTACCCTGTCTGATTGACAACTCAGGTACGTGTGAGCAACACCTTTCCCACTGGACTGTGAAATCCTCTAGAAAGGGCCAAGGGTGCTCATGGGACAGAGGGCTACGGCTGCACCTTCAGACTCGGAGTTTTCAGGGATGTGTCTTCCCTATCTGACTGAGGATGCTCCCAGAGCAGGGAGCATATCTCCACCATTAGACAGGATATAGCCCTTCCCCATATGCCCATCCTCGATGTGGCCAGGAAGTTGACTTTTCCAGGGACAAGGACTGTCTTTCTCCACCTTGTAACCTTAGGACCCTGCACTAGGCCTGGCCCCAGGTTGGGACTTCAGGAATCATGGGTGAATAAATGAACCAAAGAACAAATGCAGACAGGCTGCTGTTTAAACTCTGCAAGCCCACTGGCCAGCAGGTGGCATCAAGGAAAGCTGGAGGGGCAAGGAGATTTTATTGGTCATCCCTTTGGAGAGAACAGATTTCTCAAGACCCTCAACCACCCCCAAGACCAGCAGCTGAGAGGCCTGGGGAGGAGGCTGGGTTTGAGAGCTACTGGGGAGGCCAGAAAAAGAGTTCCTGTCCCAGAGCCTGGTACACATCCTTCCCTCCACCTCTCCCTTTGAACTAGTGCCAGGGGCTGGCCTTGGGCAGGGCTTGGAAAATGACCCATGAGACTAGATGCTAATGACTCCTGTTCAATCCGATACTAGGCCAAGGAAGACAGCATGAAGTGGGTATGAACTGAAGAGAGACACCAAGCTGACTTTTCTTGTGCCTCCCACCTGGTCACCCTCCCCCCAGTCTCCCACCTTGAGCCACTAGCACTAATCGTGGGCCCAAGAGAACTGGTACCGTAGACTAGGTGCTGCCTCACTCACCATCCTGCCTTCAGAAAGGAACAGGGCAGGGGATCAAGAGAGGCCAGGAAGGGAGCCCCCACACACGCCCTGTTCTGGCTTCTGGGCAGTTTGGGTGTCAGTCAGGCGCCAGGCTCAGCTCCCCATCCTTGGCCTCACAATCCCAGCCTTTGTCCCGCAGGTCCAGGCCCGGCTGGCTCTGCACCCGCCCAAGGGCCCCTGGAAACCAGAGCAGCTGGAACCCCACCAAGTATTTTTCCAGCCTGGGCCAGAGGCCCTCAAGAGATAGAGACTAAGCAAAGGGAGGGTGGTTCATTCATCCATTTGTTCATTCATTCCTTCCTCCGACAAATGATATTTATTGAACGCCCACAGTGGCAGGCACTGTGCTAGAGGACAAGTGCTAGGGGATTTAGTGGTCGGCCCAGTGCAGGCCCACACCCTCACCCATCTTATTTTCTGGATGCAAATATATACCAGCAAAACCTCTCTCTTCCTGTGTGGGGGCTGGGCTTAGAGTATGGGACAGAGAGGAGTGCGAGGGGGTGGGGAGGGTGAGGATGCTACTAAGGCCTATCTAATCCCGGGCCTCTGCCCTTCCAAGGCAGCTGGGAGAGGCTAGAGGACAGGTCACTCAGGGCTCCACCCACACGCTGCTGTTGGTCACCCGGGCCCCAAACCAGCCCTTCCAGTAGACGCAGTCCTGTCCCCCGTGCTCGAAGCGGATGAAGCGGACGCCGGGCCCATAGTCGGTGAAGGTGTGGGAGATCTGGGGATGGGGAGTTAGGAGAGGGTCAGACTCAGAGCCCTGGGGCCTCCCCCAGCCACCCCTACCCCGGCGCCCTGACTCTCCTCTAGTCCCCTGGACTTTTCAGCGCAGCATCCCTGCTCCGGGTCTCTCCTACTGTCAAGGCTAGCCCCGCCCACAAGCCCCGCCCCTCGCGTCCAGGCCCCGCCCGCCACCCTCCGGACTCCGAGCTCACCTCAGTCCAGCCACCGTCGTCGCTGTCCGCCGGCACTGCCACCTGCCCGCTGTTGAACTCGGCCAGCACGTCCTCGTGCTCCGACAGCAGCTTCACGGTGAGCTCGTACAGGCAGCCGGCGTCTCTGCGACCAGAGTACCTACCCCGAGGGAAAGAGCGAGCGCCCCGGGCAGGCTTCAGCCCTGCAGAGCAGGTACTCTGGGGCCAGCTCTTAACGGAAATTAATCCTGCCGGCCGGTACTACCAATGACCCCATTTTACAGATAAGGCAACCGAGGACGGAGAGAGAAAATGACTCGCTCAAGGTCCGAACCCAATAACTAAATCCCAGATGGGCCAGACCGAACTTTGGGACCAAAACCAAACCTGCCGAGAAACTTCTTGTTTGGATCGCAGATGGATATTGAAAAACAAAACCAAAAAAGCTTGTCAACATTTAAAACTCAAGAGGGGAGGCAGATTTCCACCTTCTCCTGAAAACCCGTGGCCCATGTTGTCGCAGCCTCTAGAGTTGGGAGGCAGGGGTCCCTGAAGCGGGGTAGCCGGTTCCAGTTGGCCCTCGACCCCACTCCCCTAGCCACCCGGCCGCTCACCAGTCCTTCACCACGATCGCCGGCTGAGTGGTGTCCAGTAGCTCCTCCCAGTAGCCCTCAGCCTGCAGATCAATTATCTGCGCTTTGCGACACCACCTGGGAGACTGGGGGTTAGGATGGAGTGGAGGCTCCTCCCCTCCCCTTCCCATCCGTCCCCCTTCTTACTCGAAGGAGGAGGCGAAGTACTTCTTGACGCTCTCATCATGGATGAATTCCACCCCACAGTCTCCCGGCAGCTCCTCCACCCTCCAGCCGTCCCCACCGTGCTCCACGTCGCACCAGCCCTCCAGGTCCTCTGTAGGAACACGACAGCCCCATGCTGGCCACCCAGTCCCTGCGAGGGTGTGGGGAGACTGGCTCTTGCCCCCATCGTGGAGGGAGGGCAAATGTGGTCCTTGAACGTTGGGCAGAGGGAGGTGGGAACGGTGAGCACTTCTGGTTTTCCCCCGGATTTTCTCACGCTCTCGGGAGGGTCTTCCGCGGAACCTGTCTTGCCCCAGGTCCCCGGGGATGGAAGGATCCCCAAGGAAAGAGGACTCCCCCAAACCTAACCCAGGGAGCAAGACAGAAAGATAATACTACAGTATGTATTGGGGATACTCTGTGCTGGGCACAGCGCCAAGCACTTTATCTCATCTACCGCTCAAAGCAAGCTGGCCTTGTTACGGCCCATTGTATAGAAGGGGAAGCTGAGCTCCCAAGGCCAGGGTGACAGGGCGCGACCCCTCACCTTCCCCACACGGGTTGCGCAGCAGGTTGCGCCGCCTCTTGCTGAGGAAGTAGAACTGCTGCCAGTGGTCGCGCTCGTCCTCGGGGCCGTCCTGGGGCACTAGACCCTCCTGCTGGCATTTGAGCAGCCACAGGGGGGCGCCGTCCACCAGCTCCTTCCAGCGCAGGCACACCAAGCGGCAGGCCTGCACCAGCTGGGCAGCCGGCAACTCGGCCAGCACACGCAGCAGCAGCGGCTCGGGCAGCTCGTCCAGGTATGCCGCCTCCCCCTCCCCGTCGTCCTCGGGTCGCTCCTCCCCGCCGTTCGCCTCCTCCGCGCACGCCTCCTCCTGCTGCTCTTCCGGGCTTGCCTCCTCCGGCTGGCCCACGCTCTCTGAGGGTGGGCGGGGCGGGGGTGCGGCTGAGACTCCCCACGACTGTCCCCCGCCGCGCCCCACAACCTCTATGTGAAGGGCATCGCCTCCACCCACGCTCCGACAGTCCGCAACTGGGGCCGGATTCCGTGACCCGAGAGTAGGGCCTTGTAGTGGAAGCCCAGGGGACCAGGGCCACCGACCAGCCCCAGGTCTGAAGAGTGGCCTCAGAGGACTGTTTCCCTTGCAGGGCCAGTACACCACATACATACCTGAGCCGAGAGCAATAACTGATGATATTTCTGACACATGGAAGTCCCTTATCCCTCCAAACAGCCCTCTGAGATCTCTGCTCCAGTCACCTCCTTAAAGGAGCCCTCCTGGACCTCCCCTATTACAAAGTCCTCTCACCTCACCGTTGGAAGTTCCGCCCTTCCTAGCTTTTATCTAACCCCTCCTGGGTTAGGAAGATCCCCTGGAGAAAGGAATGGCTACCTATTCCAGTATTCTTGCTTGGAGAATTCCATGGACTGAGGAGCCTTGAGGGCCTACAGTCCATGGGGTTGCAGAGTTGGACGTGACTGAGCGACTAACACTACCAACAGTTAGGCCCTATTTCATTCTAAGCATTTAAATTGCATTTACTCTTTAAATCATCACAGCATCTCTTCAAGGTTGTCGGTATTATCGTCCCATTCCATTGATGAGGAAACTGAGGCACTGAAAGGTGAAACCACCCAGGATCACACAGCAAATGAGTGACTGGAACCTGAATTTGAACCCAGGCAATGGGGCTTCCAAGGTGATGCTAGTGGTGAAGAACCCACCTGCCAATGCAGGAGATACAAGAGATGTGAGTTCCATCCGTGGGTCAGGAAGATCCCCTGGAGAAGGGCATGGCAACCCACTCCAGTATTCTTGCCTGAAGAATCCCATGGACAGAGGAGCCTGGTCACATGGGGTCAAAAAGAATCAGACATCACGGAGGCAACTGAGCACATCGTCAGGCTCCAGAGCTGCCTTTAACCACCAGAGCCTTGAGAAAATGATTCGTGGAGTTGGGAGTTATAATTTTGATTTCACAGGTGAAAATGCTCAGGCTCAGAGGTGTGGAATGACTTGTCAAAGGTCACAATGCTGGTATTCAGGCAGGGGACACAGGGACCTGAGGCCTGAAGGGAAGAAGAAACAGGGGCTTGGGGATGGGGGAGGGAGGCTCCTTAAAAGACAGTGTGTGTGTCAAACAGGGAGGTGTAATACGTACTTGGGAAGGAGGGTTTCTTCACTCCTTTTCCTATCCCTGGTCCTCAGCTCCCTTGTCTATAAAATAGGAATAATCCCTGTGCCAAGGCATTCAGATGGTACTGATGATCACCTCCACTGAGGAGTGGACAAGGGCATTCTAAATTATGATAGGGACCCATGTCAGGAGCTGTGGGCTGAACTGTCTCTTGGATCCTGGCTGGCCTCAGCTGGGCCATTCACGCCTTGAATAAGCAGATACTGTGTGCCCAGTGTCCCTGGAGACGGTGGGGAGGAGATGGAGCCACTCTGAGTGATAGGGGAGGCCATTGCTCTCAGACGTAGGAAGGGGTGGGGAGGGTTCCTTAAGGGCTGGGCCCTGGAAAGCCAGGGCAGTGGCGAAAACAGGCCAGGCACCAGGGGAGGAACAGGTAGGGCCCAGACCCAAGGCTAGGGGTTGCCAGGACCTGGCCAGGTCCTTCACCTCCTCACATGCAGCATTCCCCACCCCTAAACCCCAGTCAGACCCCTGAGAGCCGAATCAGGGATTACCTCTTCAGAGCCCAGAGTACACAGAGAGTCCTCAGTATATCTTATTCAGTGGATCTTATTAGTTAGCACAGTTCCCTTCATTATTAGCTTTTTTTTTTTTCTTTTTTGCCACATCTTTATGATATGGTGCTTTACCCACCCCTCTGGCCAGGAGGAAACTGAGGCCCAGAGAGGCTTACTGGCCTCTCCCAAGTCACACCATAGAACTGTGGGGATGGCGGAGAGGAAAATGCCTGCCCTGAAGCCATGTCACCTGCCTGCCCTGCTGCCCACGGCTCTCCAGGGAGCTGGGCCCAGTGTCCTCACCTCTCTACCCCTCCCCCTGCCCTGCCCTGCCCTGGCCCTGGTGGACACCTGATGCTCCCCAGAAAGGTGCACCTCACCCAGTCCCCTCTCCTGGCCCCAAGGCCTGGCACTCAAGGCCCCAGATCTGATTACAGGCCCCCCACCCCCTCTGGAGCAAATACAACTCCCCACATTGTTGCCTTCGGAAAGTTATCTGGGTCCTGGAAACTACCTCCGAGGCTTATTCACTCACTTGGATTGGGCCCTTGAGTCCGGGGAATAGCTGGGCCCTGGGAAAAAGCAGGAACCCATTCTGGGTCCTATGAAAGGTGTGGCAAGGGGGCCATGGATTGGGAGCAAGAGCTGAAGGAGGTAGGATTTTCAGGGCTAGAGGCAACTCAGGCTAGAGGCTAGGGGGCAGGGCAACTCAGCCACCCTAGTGAGCATCACTGTTACCCAATGTCTACCCCAAGCAATGGCCTCTCAGATGGGCCTGATGACAAAGGGGTGAGGGAATCTGGGAATGGGCAGGTCTTGTTTCTACCCTGACTCAGCAAGCACCCCCTCCAGGCCCAGCGGGAAGTCCTAGAGATGAGGAAGGGGTCTTTGGTGCCAGACAAGATGACTGGGCAGTCTCAAAGGGCTCTAAGCATCAGCTAGAGCTGATGCCTGAACTGTCTCACCACTGGCCTGGTGCCCACTGGGCATCCAGCCAACCAAATGAGGATAGCCCCTCCAGACAAGGGATCCCAGGAGGAAGGCTTGGATAAGGTAGGGAGAGGCCAGTAACCCCAAGAAATTCGTGGGGATTCAGACAACTCACGGCCCAGAGTTGGCAAATGCAAAAAGCTGATGGAATAAAAAGGCTTGTGGCCTCTTCCATGGCAGATGGGTCCCAGACCCCGGTCCAATTAGACCCTCAAGAAACCAGGAGGAGGAAGGAACATGGATCACTCCTATGCTATCTGCGGATTAAATGGGACCCAGGAGTCCTCCCTTTGCCTGTCATCTCTCAAGGCCTCTGTACATCAAGATATCAGACAGAAGGCTGTGCTCCTTAGAGACTGTCTCAAGGGCTCCGCTTGGGTGAAAGTTTGCCGCTCTGGGTCTGGGGGGCCCCCTCGCTCTCTGATGCCCCCTCTCCGTAGCATTCGCCCACCTGCCCCGGTCACCCCTCCTGGACTGAGAGAGTGGATCCAGTGGCGGCGGCTACCTGGGTCACCGTCTCCGTCCATCGTTGCGGAGGGCGTTCGCGAGAGGAGGAGGACCCGGAGCGCTGCGGGGCTGTCCGAGTCCCGCGGCGGCGGCGAGTCAAGGCGCTGCCCGCGTCTGAGTCGGGTCCCGGCGGACTGAGCCTTTTAAAGGCCCCCGCCTCCGCCCCCGCCCAGCGTTTGGCCCCGCGCCGGGACGCCCTGCAGTCCGGAGCGATCGGCTAGAGGCCGGAGGCTCTCGGTTCCTTGGCGGACCCAGGAGGCCTGGAAAGGTCGGGTTTTGTTTTTGTTTTTTAATGTAGGAGGAGGGGGAGCCCATTCCGGGCGTCTCCCAGCGCCCTCCTGGGGTGACTGCTCGGAGGAGGCGGTGCGGGGGCGGGTAGAGTCTGGCTCACGCGGAGGGTGCGGGGTGCGCGGCCCAGGCGGAGGAAGAGAACAGAAGCTCCTCCTGGCACCGCCCGCCCCCCCCCACCCCCCCGACCAGCGCCACCCCAGGTAATTTTCCTACATCGGTGAGGGGCGCGTCCCAAGCCTGATGCTCCCCAAGCGGCAGGGCCCGGAGCGGGCTGCGGGGGCGGGGCCAGGGCGGGGCTTGGTCGGCAGCGGAGGCGAGGCCGCACCCACCGCTACTGCAGGTCCAGGCAGGCTCAGCCCCGGCGGCCAAGCGGGATCGCACAGCGGCGGCCGAGCGCAGGTGACCGGTGGGAGTTGGCGCGGGGAGCGCCGGGGCGAGGATGCGGGTTCCGGGAGCTGGGGACCTCGGCGGTTCAGAGCCCCGCCGCAGTGTGCCGAGAGAGGCCCAGCGCGAACAAGGCCCAGGCGGCTGGGTTGCGCGGCGCGGCCTCGAGCGGCGGCGCGGGCGAGAGCCCCAAGTGGGGTCGCCATCGATGCGCAGGGGTCCAAGCCTAGACTTTGAAAGCCACAAGGAGAGATGGGAAGTCGAAGACGCGCGAGGGCACCTGGGCCTGGAGCCCAGCCACGGGGATGGGGGTGGGGGTATAGGAAAGGCGGCTCGCCCTCGCCTACCGCTTCTTCAGTCTCACCCAGGCAGGTCATTTCCTCTGTGGTCTCGGAAAAGTGGCTTGAGCCCTTTGGACGTCGGTCGAAGACAATGACAATTATGCTTTCCCCTCCTCTGTTTTGCCAGACAGGCTGCGGGGCTTTGCGTTCATATTTCCAGGCGAAAGACTGGCCTATTGAAAAAGGCTGGCTCTAGACTCAGAAAGGGCTCAGGCTCCTTTCCGCTGCTCCTGTCCGTTTGGCCTCGGGCAGACCCCACCTCTTCTGCCTCCTTCGCCTCCCTTAGGGGCTATTGTGAGGTGACAGTTAAAAAAAAAAAAAAAAAAAAACCAGAGCTCACCTTTTACTGAGCTTCTCCTGAGAGGGGTCCTTGAACCCTTTCCAGGAGGTAAGTACTGTTCCTAGCCCCATTTTACAGAGCAGGAAACTGAGGCTCGGAGAAGCCCGGTGACTTTCCTGAGACAATCAGTGGCAGAGCTGGGAGGAGAACCTCCACCACAGGGTGCTGCGAGTACCTGGTTTCGGGAGGAGGCCAGGTCTGCAGTGTAGCCTGTCAACGCCCACAGGAGAGCTATGGCGGTGGGGAACATCAACGAGCTGCCTGAGAATATCCTGCTCGAGTTGTTCACACACGTGCCCGCCCGCCAGCTGCTCCTGCGCTGCCGCCTGGTCTGCAGCCTCTGGCGCGACCTCATCGACCTCGTGACCCTCTGGAAGCGCAAGTGCCTGCGCGAGGGCTTCATCACTGAGGACTGGGACCAGCCCGTGGCCGACTGGAAGGTCTTCTACTTCCTCCGCAGCCTCCGCAGGAACCTCCTGCATAATCCATGTGCCGAAGGTGGTATGCTGACTGGCTCTGACATGCCCCCAAACACACACACTGTTGTGATGTCAGCTAACATTCATTAAGCACTTACTATGAGCCAGCCAGGCACTTTAGGGGGCTTAATGCCTTTCATCCTCTCACCGTAATCCTAAGAGGTAGGTGCTGTTAGGCACCCATCTTTCAGATGGGAAAACTGAGGCCAACAGTGGCATTTCCTATTCCACTCTATTACTCAGTGACCTTTCTGAGGAGAAGGAATGTTGGCCAGTTGGAACTAATTGTGCCCAGGACACAAGACCCAGAAGTCAGAACCATATTTTCTTGGCCTGGTTCCCAGACTCCAGGATTAAGCCTACTAGGAGTGTCCCAGAGGACAAAGGGGACTTTGCTCATGAAAGAGGGAGAGATCCAATCTTCTTTCCAACACATTCCAACCGCAGGCGAAACATGACTTCTGTGGTCATCCAGAGGCCCCCCTTTCTGTTGCTGTGTTGTAACTGATTAATTAGACACTGGGATGGGATGAGAACCTCATTCTCCATTATGTGGTCAAATTCTGGAGTGAAATAATAAAACCACCCAAAGCTGTCCAGAACTTTCAGATGCCTCCTCACTTGACTCCCCAACAGCTATGTTCTTGACCAGCAGTTGACATACCATGGTCCATAGGCCAAATCTGGCCCAGGAGCTAAGAAGAATTTCTAAGGTTTTATGTGATAGTCAATATGTAGCCCACAAAACCTGACACTTTGTGGAAAGACTTTTCCAGTCTCTGACCTGACCCCAGTTTACAGAGGATGAAACCAAGGCTCAGAGAAAGCAGCTTGCATAAGGTCACAGAGTCCAGTATTGGTAGAGCTGGGACTAGATCCAGATCTGCCTGGCGTCAGAGCATTCCCTAACAGAAGTCATCTGGTCATTCCCACTGTCAGGATTCCCAGTAGAAGTCAGTCATGGTGGCGCCTGGCACACTGGATGTGCAGGGTTCCCCAGCTGTGGGCTTGAGGGCAGCTGCTGAAATCCAGGGAGAAATGCTGGAAGCAAGGGGCTCTTGGGCGCTGACCACTAGGGGGCCTCCCTTTGATGTGAACTCTGCTTTTCCGCCAGAGGGGTTTGAATTCTGGAGCCTGGACGTGAATGGAGGTGACGAGTGGAAGGTGGAAGATCTCTCCAAAGACCAGAGGAAGGAATTCCCCAATGACCAGGTCAAGAAATACTTCGTGACTTCTTATTAGTAAGATCCATGGGGTCTCGGGGAGGCGGGGGAAGCCCAAGTCACTGCACCTTGAGGACTCCTGCTCTGGGAAGGGCAGGCCTAGCCCTAGAGGGCCCTGGTAGCGAGCCCCAGCCCCTCCCACCCCTCCACCCACCCCCAGCACCTGCCTCAAGTCCCAGGTGGTGGATCTCAAGGCCGAAGGGTACTGGGAGGAGCTGATGGACACCACACGGCCAGATATCGAGGTCAAAGACTGGTGAGTGCCTGGGGCGGGGCCTTGGGCGGGGAGTCTGCCACTCAGGTGCCCCACCCCCACCCTGCCCTCCATTTCCAAGGCCCTAATGGGGCCTCCCTCTGCCTGCAGGTTCGCAGCCAGGCCAGACTGCGGGTCCAAGTACCAGCTGTGTGTTCAGCTCCTGTCGTCAGCACACGCACCTCTGGGGACCTTCCAGCCAGACCCAGCAATGATCCAGCAGAAGAGCGATGCCAAGTGGAGGGAGGTGTGTGAGTCGGGAAGGGGACGGGAGCACACTGTCCAAGGCTGAGACCGCAGTCACACAGGCCTGGGTTCAGATCCCAGTTCCACTGCTTCTGACCTAGGCTTTGGCTGCTCTGACCTTTAAAAGACTTCAATGAAATGATGCTGGTAAAGATATGTTCAAAAAGGTTGACTACTACTAATTACTACCAGTTATAACTATTATCTAGGTCAGGGTTCAGTGATCTTTTTCTTAAAAGGCCAGATACAAATAGTTTAAGCTTTGCAGGCTGTATTGTCTCTGTCTCAACTACTCAGCTCATCAGCTCTGCCATTGTCATGAAAGCAGCTTTAGCGAATGGGCATGGCTGTGTTCCAATAAAACTTTATTTATAAAACCAGGTAGTGGGCCCCTAGACCAGTTTCCTAACTCCTGATCTAGACCAGTGATCTCCAGTAGAACTTTCTGCAGTGACAGAAACGGTCTGTCTGCCCTGTCCAGTTTGATAGCCCAGAGCCACACGCAACAACTTAAAGCTTAGTAAGAGCCAGTTTGTAGTGTAGCTGAGGAACTGAATTTTTAATTTTATCTAACACTAATTAATTTTAACTTAAATAGCCACATGTGCTCAGTGATGACTGGACATCTTTTGGCAGCTTGCAAAGTTTCCTTCAGTTCCTTTGAGCTGCACTTACATAAGCCCATGGAGTGGATCTGGCAAGATTCTGCTTCATTTTACAGATGAGGAAATTGAGGCATAGACAAGGGAGGCAGTCTGCCCAAAATCAGAGTAAGGACTCAAATTCCATTCTCCTGACTCTGGGTCAAGCACTAAGCCCTCAGCCCATCCTGGCCCCATCATCCCCTCAGGCAGTACCACCCTCGGGGTCAACACTCCTGACCACTCTCCTTACCTCCCCTGCCGCCCCCCCCCACCAGGTCTCCCACACTTTCTCCAACTATCCGCCTGGCGTCCGCTATATCTGGTTTCAGCACGGCGGCGTGGACACTCACTACTGGGCCGGCTGGTACGGCCCGAGGGTCACCAACAGCAGCATCACCATTGGGCCCCCACTGCCATGACACCCCCGAGCCCCCAGCCACCTAATCCCAACTGAAAAACTGCTGTCAGAGAAGGGCTGGGCTTGGGAAAGGGAGGTGGAGGCCAGGCTCCCCCAGACTTCCTAGTTTATCTTTGCCCCCAACTCCCCAATTGCCACTTTGTGGAGCCTCTTTGTGCAGCCTTCATATGTTATGGGTAGCTAGTTCTCTGCCAGGGGTCTCAGTCTGAATGATGGGGCCCCTGAAGTTAGGGAGGTACAGGTCATTCCCCCAGGCTCCTCCCCCTGTCACCTCTGAGGGAGGGTCTCCAAGCTCTGCTGGTAACCCAGATCTGTGTGTCTACCTTCTCTCCCTGGGCCATTTTCTCACTGTCTTCTTTGAGAGCCCTCAGAGCAGGGACAGTCAGGATTTCCAGAAAGCCTGTGACTGCCCTATGTAGTACAGATGCTGGGAGGTGACCGTGTAGCTCAGACAGGTCTAGGAGTGGAAAGAGGGTTCTGCTGGCCCATCCTCTGCCCCCTTCTCTACCACCCTCAAACTCTCTCACTCTGTGCCCCTACTCAGGGAGGTGGCTTTGGCCCAGAGGCTCAGGCCTGGTCTGAGATAGTCAGGCCCAGTGGGGTGGGGTCCTGGCCAGGTCTAGATAGTCTTCACTGTCAGGGAAGCCCCAGAAGCCACATAGGTATTAAGTGGGGGCAGGGCTCTCCAAAAGACCCCCCTGGAATTCTGTGCAGGGTAAGCCAGGGCAGGGGGGTGGTGGGTGCCAGGACTGGTCCCTGAGAACTGGGATATGTGAACCCTGAATGAGTAGGATAGGGGTTTTCCAGAACCACCTGTCCACCTCCATGCCTAGACCATGCTCTCTGTAGCTTGGAGAGCATTCCAGGCCCCCACCCTACCCTCAGAACTACCATTCCCAGGACCTCCCCACCCTGTCTGCCCACATTCCCACCTCTCCCTCATGCTGGAAAGAGAGCTGTGCTCTGGTCTTACCCCTGCTGCATGTGGCCAAATAAAAGGTATTCCCAGCCCAATATGTGCCCTGTGTTTTCTGGGGGAAAATGGCAAACTTCATGGGAGGTCCTGCCTCTGACCTGCAGAAGGTACAACTTGTATGGCTCTGTCCAAGGTACAGAGAGGGGTTGACATTTCAGGAGCCAGACTTCGAAGAATGAGGGTCCTTGGACAGACCGTTGGAAGAGCTGCTGACCCCCACACTCCAGCAGCCCTCCAGTACTACTGGCTTCCTCTGGAGGCCTGGCCACCAGCTGGGGAGTGAGGCATGCAGGTTTCTTGGGCAGCTCTTGCCTACACCTCTTGCTGGGTCAGCAGTGCCACCACAGGCAGTACTTACTGCTGTTTTTCCCACTGCCCAGAGCTTTACTGACATTGGATAAAGCCTAAGAATTTATAGTGGCTCAGCTGGTCAAGAATCCGCCTGCAATGCAAAAGACCTGGGTTCGAACCCTGGGTTGGGAAGATTGCCTTGGAGAATCGAAAGTCTACCCACTCCAGTATTCTGGCCTGGAGAATTCCACGGACTGTATAGGCCATGGGGTCGCAGAGTCAGACACGACTGAGTGACTTTCACTTTCAAGAATTTATAAGGGTGCCTGGCACACAGTAGATGCTCAATAAGTACTGTTAGGTTGCATTATCTTCACTCAACAGTTAGCTAAATTAGGGCCTCAACCAGGGCAGGGACTGTTACTGACCAGGGTTTTCACTCTCCTTATCAACAGAAATTGATAAGATGCCAGATAAGAAGTTCAAATAAGCCTTTACTGGGACCTCCACTAGAGTTGGAGGGAAAGAAATCAAATAACAGGTTTCCTTGCTCCCTGGCTAGCTCCAGGAGTGCAGGGGTGGGAGCAGGTGTGGGGGTGGGGGGACTCAGCTCCGTGAGCTGGTTCCTTACATAGGGTGACGGTAGGGTTGTTAGGGGTGTGTCCAGGGCTTGGGCTGGAGGGGTGGCCTAGGTAGTTTGCCCACCCCTTTGGTGATGTGTGCGAGGGGGCATCTGTAGTATTTGCTTTTGCTCCCAGCTTTTCAGAAGTGACAACTGGATTTTTGGTCTTTTGTATCTAGTCCATAATTTCCCCCAACTTAGTGTGCAGGCAGTTATTTTCAGTGTCTTATAGTTTCTTTGTATTTTGTTGCTCAAGGGGACTTCTGAGCAGGTGCAAGCCCTGCAGCAAAGAGTCCCTGGTCCCACCCAGCCTGTCTCAGAACCACCACCCACTTAACTGTAGGGCAAGTCAGCAAAGGACACTCTGTCTTGGAGGAGACACAGCCCTGAGTTAACAGCCTAGCCTGGATCAGGCACCCCTGGGCAGTGCGGGCCTTTATGACCCTTTGTGATTGCCTGAAGTGTTGTTCTTCAGTTGCTCAGTCATGTCCGACTCTTGAGACCCTATGCACTGCAGCCCCTGGGCTCCTCTGTCCATGGGATTTCCCAGGCAAGAATACTGGAGTGGGCTGCCATGCCCTCCTTCGGGGGATCTTCCCAACCCAGGGATTTAACCCAGGTCTCCAGCTCGGCAGGAGGATTCCTTACCACTGAGCCACATGGGAAGCCCCTGAAGTAGGTGCTAATTATTTATTGAATAGAGAAAGTGAAAGTTGCTCAGTCGTGACCGACTCTTTGCGACCCCATGAACTATACAGTCCATGGAATTCTCTAGACCAGAATACTGGAGTGGCTAGCCTTTCCCTTCTCCAGGGGATCTTCCCAACCCAGGGATCAAACCCAGGTCTCCCACATTACAGGCGGATTCTTTACCAGCTGAGCCACAAGGGAAGCCCTGAATAGAGAAAAGAATTAACTTAATCTTAACAAAAAAACACAGAGTGGATTACCTTTGAGTTAATTGAGGGCTACCCGAGAGATGGTAGGAGCCAAGCTCAAGGCCAGAGTTTCAGCAGTCTCCCTCCAGACCCACTTCGCTCCCGGAGTCCAGGGATCCCGGGTAGTTGTCTAAGGAGTGGCCCCAGAGGGGAGGAGCTGGGTCAGGAGGCTTCCCCGGAAGGAGGAGAGAAGGTCAGTCCCCGCCGCTGAGCCGCCCGCCGCCTAGAAGGGAACGCTTGAGGCCTGGAGCTCCCCTGACCCGGCCCCAGACTCCCTGGCACACGGTGGGTGAAGGGGTTCCGGCGCTGGGTTGGCGAGGTCTAGGAGCGGCCCAGAGGGAGGCGGCCGGAGCGCGGCGCGGTGACGCAGGCGCGGGGCGGGGCGAGAGCGCACGGCACCTAGGAGGCCGCAGGCTCCAGGCCGATACCGAGCTCCGGTCCCGCGGAGCGCTCCTTCCCGTGCCCAGGTCTCAGCCCAGCCGGGGGACGGGTAGGGGGGCGACAGGCGCGGGATGGGGCTTGGATGTCAGGCGCTGCGGGTCTCTGGTTCTCCCAATGTTGACCGAACCCGAGAACAACGTCACTTGCGGGCCGACACCCGCGGCAGGCGGAGAGAGACGGAGGGAGCCCCTTCCGGGCGTGGCGGGGCGTGGCGGGGGCGGAGCCAATCGCCGGGGTCTGGTCGCCGTGGCGCGTAATCCCTCGCCTCCCCACCTGGCTGTCCCGGAGCATCCTAGGCTTCCGGGGCCATTGCCGCCTCACCTCCAGAGCAGCACCCTGGCCAGGAGACAGTCTAGGGACTCTGGTCATCGTCACGCCCGCGGGGCCTGGGACGAGGCCAAACTTACCCAAGCCTCAGCTTCCGCTCTCCGAAATGGACTTAGTAACAGGGTCTCAAGGGGTTCTGGGGAGAGTCAATGGAGAAAAGGCTAGTGCGTGGCTTCTGGACTGGTACGCAGGAAGCCCAGTAGGTGCGAGAGGCTGCCTCCTAGCGCTGATGTAGACGTTTCCACTTAAAGAGTGCCCCAGGATGACCTTCACCCACCCCCCACCCCACCCCCGCTACCCCCTCTGCAGTCAGGCTTTGGGAATGGGGTTCAGTAATAACATGGGTTGCCATGCCCTCCCTCAGGGGATCTTCTCGACCCAGGGATCGAACCCGCGTCTTTTATGTCTCCTGCTTTGGCAGGCAGGTTCTTTACCGCTAATGCCACCTGATGTTAGTCGCTCAGTCATGTCCAACTCTTTGCAACGCCACGGACTGTAGCCCACCAGTCTCCTCTGTCCATGGGATTCTCCAGGCAAGAATACTGGAGTGCATTGCCATTTCCTTCTTCAGGGATCTTCCTGACCCAGGAATGAAACCTGGGTCTCCTACATTGCAGGCAGATTCTTTACTGTCTGAGCCACCTGGGAAGCCCAATATCATGGGACCAGACTTTGGACAACAGGTTAAGACACTTCTAACTTGGAGATACAACCAGTCCATCCTAAAGGAGATCAGTCCTGGATGTTCATTGGAAGGACTGATGTTGAAGCTGAAACTCCAATACTTTGGCCACCTGATGCGAAGAGCTGACTGATTTGAAAAGACCCTGATGCTGGGAAAGATTGAGGGCGGGAGCAGAAGGGGACAACAGAGGATGAGATGGTTGGATGGCATCACTGACTCAATGGACATGAGTCTGAGTAAACTCCAGGAATTGGTGATGGACAGGGAGGCCTGGCATGCTGTGGTTCATGGGGTTGCAAAGAGTCGGACACGACTGAGCGACTGAACTGAACTTTAAGCCCAGGGACTTTTATTTGGCCTAGACAATGCTTTTAGAAGTTACCAACTTTTAAAAATCGACAGATTTCATGTTTTAAAAAAAATGTTTAAAATTTCTCCTGAAAAATGGGAAGACCTGGCCACAAGGAGTATTTTTCCATCATTGCCCAAAGGACCAGGGGACCATAGGAGCCAGGCTCGAGGCCAGAGTCTCAACAGGAAACTAGGGTAGAGGTCTAGGGAGTGGCCGCGCAGGACAGGGGCTAGGTCAGGAGGACTCTTTGCCTTCCCAGAGGGAGGAGGAAGCAGAGAGAAGGTGAGTCCTTGCAGGAGCTACATGTACCTTGTGGTGGTGGTGGTGGTGGTGGTTTAGTCACTAAGTTATGTCCACCTCTTTGCGACCCCATGGACTATAGCCCACCAGGCTCCTGTCCATGGGATTTACCAAGCAAGAATACTGGAGTGGGTTGCCATTTCCTACTCCAGGGGATCTTCTCGACCTGGGGAAAAGTACTTTATTTATCTGTTTATTTTTTTCTCTGCTGCTGCTAAGTCCCTCTAGTTGTGTCCGACTGTGCAACCCCATAGACGGCAGCCCACCAGGCTCCCCTGTCCCTGGGATTCTCCAGGCAAGAACACTGGAGTGGGTTGCCATTTCCTTCTCCAATGCATGAAAGTGAAAAGTGAAAGTGAAGTCGATCAGCCATGTCCGACTCTCAGGGACCCCATGGACTGTAGCCCACCAGGCTCCTCCGCCCATGGGATTTTCCAGCCAAGAGTACTGGAGTGGGGTGCCATCACCTTTTCCGATTTTTTTTTTTTCCTCTAGGATTAGTAAAATGCTTCTTCCTGGGCAGGTGCCAGTGTGCCCACCCTCATTTTTTATGGGATGAATGTGTTGAGAAGACTGTGAACAGTGTGAAAATTAATAAAGGGAAACTGATAGTACAATCCCAGCATCAAGAGGCATACTGGGCATTTCTGGCAGAAAGTGACAATACTGCTGCAAACAGAAAGCAAAAAAGATCTTCTCCTTGTTTGGCAACAGCTCAGCCAGTGAGAGACTAACAACTCAACCAATGGCAAGCCATTATGCTTCCAACTCCTAGTATCTTCCAGTGAATTTTTTTGTTTATAACAGCCCCACCCAACTTTCCCTTCTCCTCTATAAAAAGAGTCCCTTCTCCTTTACCGGAGTACGACTTGTAAATAGCTTGCTGAAGTTGCATAGCCTGAATTGCAGTTCTTTGCTGCTCCAAAATAAACCGGTTTTGCTAGTAAAAAAAGTGACCATTTTACTGTTTTAGGTTAACTTACACGGAGGTTTCACGGAGATCCAGAGAAGATCTTCCAACAACTCCAAGGCTGGTGAGCAAACAAGTGCCGCAACTCAAGGAACCCACTGGGCTCACTACTTTCTTGCCAGCCTGGCAGTTTGAGGGTAAGTTTTCCTCCTGGATCCGAGCTCCGCTCTTTCTGCAGCTCTCCAGGCTTTATCTGGGGGCTTCCCTAGTAGTTTCAGACGGTAAAGCATCCGCCTGTAATGCAGGATCCCCGGGTTCGATCCCCAGGTCAGGAAGACCCCCTGGAGAAGAAAATGGCAACCCACTCCAGTATTCTTGCCTGGAAAATCCCTATGGACAGAGGAGTGTGGCGGGCTACAGTCCATGCGGTAGCAGAGTTGGACACAACTGAGCGACTAACACACAGGCTTTATTTGGAATCAGTTTGAAGGCACCATCCTTTTTTATTAAGGCCTTGTTTGTCTGTGCATACTTAGTTAGCCCTTAGGCCTCACTCCATGTTGAAATCAGACTGTTCCTAACTGTGCTAGCTTCCAGTCCAACTACTTTTAGAACCAGGCTTTTCCTATTGAAACTGTGCTGATATTTGGCCTGGGGGCTGTTTAAGAATGATTCTTTTGCTCCAGAGAAAAAGCCCTGAAAAATGGGATCCTAGTTATACAAAAATGTTTTGACGGTGCTCCCCTTTTCAGGGACCTGAGGCAATTTTATGTTAAAAGAAAAAAAAAACCTACTGTCTCTCCTTGTAAGCATTTTTAACTAAATGGACCAACTGAAACAGATGTAATTTAGAACATCAGTGACCAACGTAGGAAACTTTTGAACTCCCCAGATTTCCTTTCTTAAAATTGTTCAAAGTAACTGAGGCAAACATTAAAGACAAAACAGTTTCTGAGGCCTTTTTTCCCCTGCCCTCTCTTCTTCGTCTGTGGATGCTGGCTCCCCAATGCTCCCTTGCTCTGAACCTATCGGAACATGCTCCTTAAAGTCAATCTTCTGAGGATTGAAATAAATCCCAGATTACCTATGTTCCCTGGACCAATTGTGAGCCATAGTTAAAGCGTTTCCTAAAGTAACTGAGGATCCCCCATAGGTTTGCTGGAGATTTTAATACAGTTTTTCAAACCTGCCAGTCTGGTTGCTCAGATTGATATCAATCCATGTGCTTGTTGGTGAGTGTCAAGTAAGCACTGGATGAAAGTAGCCCCATGGGAACATTCTGGAAGGGTTTTAGTAGAGCAAAACCCTACCTTTTGGCAAGAGGCTAGAACACTCATTGAAAACCTCCACTGAGCAATGACAGTAGCTTTTCCTAAGCCTGTTGACTGGAACGAGATGCAGCCTTACACACAAAAATCTGATGATTATTCTGTTCATGATTAGTCTAACCGACTTAAGGTTAATTTTTTAAAATATATGTATTTTATTGACATATAGTTGACTTACAGTGTTTCAGGTGCACAACAAGGTTGTTCAGTGATACAAATACACATATTATTTTTGAAATTATTTTCCATCATGTGTTATTACAAGATATTGACTATAGTTCACTATGCTACATAGTAAACCTTTGTTGCATATCTATTTTTTAATTAAAAATCTAGCATTCTATTCATACTAAGTCAAACAAGTGGAATCAAAATGTCATAAATTTTTCAGTTAGGCAAAAATGTGTAAGTTTTCTAAAGTATATATAATACATATTTGTATATGTATACAAAAGCTTTTCTACTACACTTGATAAAGGCTTGAGAAAGAACGTCAAAAAAAAAAGAGATGGAGATATTGGAGAACATAAACTAGATGAAATGGGAACACTGAATATGAAATAGAAAAAGTGAAACAAACTAGATACAAGTAAAAGATCATCATATAGCCCAGTTGTTTTTAAACAGTGACTGCCCATTAGAAGCATTTCTGGTGCTCTGGAGGGAAAAAGCAATCTCTGAGCATTTGTATGATTTCAGGTTATTTTTAAAGAAATATTCAACTTCCTTCGGATGTTGAGTCCCCTTGGGTAACTGTTACTTCCATGTTTATTAATGGACTGGACTGGGATCTTTTTATTTTAGTTAAAAGCATGAGAATGGAATGGGAAACTGTGTCCACTCTTAGATTCATTTGGTAAATCAGATTACTTGCTTCCTAAATGAGCCACCAGAAAGAAAGGCCTCTAAAATTCTTAATCTTCAGCTCCAGCAAGTGAAGGTCCCTAAACAGATCCAAAACCTTCTAGTTTCTGGTATTGCAGAGAATCAGGGTATCAGAAAAAAGATTTTTACCCATTTAAGCATTTCAGGAGCTTTCAGTCTTCTCATCACGTCTCTCATCAGCCTTTCCAGTATCCTTCTAATGCCCAGTGAGAGGGCTCCAAGAACTACAGGGGCTTTTCCCAATCCTCCCTGTTGATCAGCTCGACAATCCCACTGCTGGGCATACACACCGAGGAAACCAGAATTGAAAGAGACACGTGTACCCCAGTGTTCATCACAGCACTGTTTATAATAGCCAGGACATGGAAGCAACCTAGATGTCCATCAGCAGATGAATGGATAAGAAAGCTGTGGTACATATACACAATGGAGTATTACTCAGCCATTAAAAAGAATACATTTGAATCAGTTCTAATGAATCAGTTCTAATGAGGTGGATGAAACTGGAGCCTATTATACAGAGTGAAGTAAGCCAGAAAGAAAAACACCAATACAGTATGCTAACACATATATATGGAATTTAGAAAGATGGTAACGATAACCCTGTATGCGAGACAGCAAAATGCGAGACACAGATGTATAGAACAGTCTTTTGGACTCTGTGGGAGAGGGAGAGGGTGGGTTGATTTGGGAGAATGGCATTGAAACATGTATAATATCATATAAGAAACGAATCGCCAGTCCAGGTTCAATGCAGGATACAGGATGCTTGGGGCTGGTGCACTGGGATGACCCAGAGGGATGGTATGGGGAGGGAGGTGGGAGTGGGGTTCAGGATTGGGAACACATGTACACCCGTGGCGGATTCATGTTGATGTATGGCAAAACCAATACAATATTGTAAAGTAATTAGCCTCCAATTAAATAAATCTAAATTAAAAAAAAAAAAAAGAAAGAAACATCTCTCCAGATTAGGAAGGAATTTCTGTCCTTACTGAGAGCAGAGCCACACTCTTGGAGCTCAGCCCCACTGCAGAGAACTAATACAGTTCAGATAGGGGATCTCTAATAACCTTCATCAGGCTCCTGTCTCCAAGCCTTCTCCCTTTTGTTTGGGCCTTTTGAGAGATACACACCCATTCTCTTAGCTCCTCCAACTCCATTCATTATTAGGTTAAGGCTTCTTGGAAGAGTATTATACCAGAATTTCTTCCTCCCAAAAGGTGGAAATAATTCTAGAATTTGACACTAGCCATCAAAATAGCCAGCCAGGTAAATGAAAAGACCTTTTGACATCTTTTATTTGTTCTGTGTCTAACACTACAGGGGCTGATTCTGGAAATACCAATTGTTTGTCCCTGATCAATCAACTACCACCCTCCTTAAGGGCCAAATCTCAAACTGATACTGGCAAAATTCACAATGTACCTCCATTAAGATTCAAATAGATCCCTCTAAACTCTCCAGAATTAATCAATAGTCTATAAGTAAAAAAGCCCTTCAAGGTGTAAAGCCCATAATAGAAGATTTCAAGGCTCATGGTCTCATTATCCATTGCAGTAGTCCCTGTAATACCCCTATTTTACCCGAGGGGTAAAACCCAGGTGCTGAAGATGGCTTGTCCAGGACCTCCAAGCATCAAACACTGCTATCTCTCAACACCCAGTTATTCCTAACCCCCACATGCTACTGACGTCTGTTCCCTGTGGAAGCAAGTTTTTCACTGCGATTGATCTATGCATGTATTTTTCAGTACTCCAGTTGATAAAACTAACCGGTAATCTTTTTGCCTTCACCTGGAATGGACAACAGTACACCTGTACAGTGATGCCCCAGGGTTTCACAGAAAGTCCTTACTTTTCACATTTCTTCAAAGCTGATTTAGATGATATAAAGTTTTCTACAGATTCTCCTTTGTTAAAATACATAGATGACTTGCTCTTGTGCTCTCCTTCTCAAACCTCCTCACAGGAAGACAGCATTCACTTGCTAAAACTTTGAAACATAAAGTCTCCAAAGAAAAACTGCACTTTGCTCAATTTCAGCTTTGATATCTAGATCACTTGATCTCAGAACAGGGACTATGTTTAGATCCAGATAGGCTCCATAATGGCTTCCTAGGTGGCACTGCTGATAAAGAACCCACCTGCAAATGCAGGAGATGGAAGAGATGTGAAGTTCCATCCCTGGGTTGAGAAGGTCCCCTGGAGGAGGGCATGGCAACCCACTCCAGTATTCTTCCCATGGACAGAGGAGCTTGGCAGGCTACAGCCCATAGAGTTGCGAAGAGTCAAACAAGACTGAAGTGACTTACACTTGCACAACAGGCTCCATGACATCCTAAACTTCCCCAAATCAAAAACTAAGCACCAGTTATGAGGCTTTCTCAGCTCTCTAGTTAGTATTGAAATCAGATTCCAAATTTCTCTCTATGGCTCAGCCCTTACGTGATTTATTAAAAACCGGTAAAGTTGACTCCGTTAATTGGACAGGTCAAGATGATACAGCTTTTGAAGACTTAAAGAAAATCTTAATGAGACCACCTGCACTTGAACATCCTAATCACCAGCTTCCCATTTTCCTCTTTGTGTATGAGAAGGCAGGGACTGTCCTCAGACCACTCACCCAAAAACATGGGGACCATCATCGACCTGCAGGGTTTTGTAGCCAACAGCTGGACCCTGCGGTGCAGGAATACCTCCCCCCGACCTCCACCCATGTCTCAGCCATTCCTGCCACTGCCCTCTGCTTAAGGCCACTGAAGAGATAACCATGGGATTCCATTCAACCACGTTTGTACCCCAGGTAGTGGAAGCCCTCCTGAATTCTCATCCACTCAACACTTTTCAGTCAGTTGCCTCACCTCGTATGAAATCCTTTTGCTGACTGCTCCCCACATAACCCTTTCACATTTACTAACTTCAGCCCAGCTGCTCTTCTCCCCTCCTTCACCACGAAACCCCTGCACTACCTGACCCTCACAGGTCACTCTTTGACTCCACATAATCATTTAGAGGAGATACCTCTAATCACTGCAGATTTTTCATGGTTTACTGATGGTCCTTATTTAAAGGGAGAAAATGGTAAATACTGTGCTGTATATGCTATTACAACTCCTTTTGATATTGTTGAAGCAACACCTTTGTTCATTGTTCACTGGCTAAATCCTGTCTGACTTTTTGTCACCCCATGGACTACAGTATGCCAGGCTTCCCTGTCTTTCACTGTCTCCCAGAGTTTGCTCAAACACATGTCCATTGAGTCAGTGATGCGATCCAACCATCTCATCCTCTCTTGCCCTCTTCTCCTCCTGCCCCCAATCTTTCCCAGCAACAGGGTCTTTGCATTAGGTGGCCAAAGTACTGGAGCTTCAGCATCAGTCCTTCCAGGGAATATTCAGGGTTGATTTCCTTTAGGATTGACTGGTTTGATCCACTTGGAACATCTTTACCTATGGCTTAATTACCCTACAGGTTGAACTATATGTTCTCATGGAGGCTTCAAAGTTTAGCCAAGGCAAAACTGCTTACATTTATACTGACAGTATGCCTTTGGAGCAGCCTATGACTTTGAGATAACATGTGACCCCCTGGACTATAGCCTGCCAAGTTCTCCTGTCCTTAGGATTTTCCAGGCAAGAATCCTGGAGTGGGTTGCCATTCCCTCCTCCAGGGGATCTTCCCAACCCAGGGATCAATCCTCCGTCTCCCATTTACCACTGAGTCACTGCGCAAGTCCCCACAGCTGATAAAAAGAGATATATTTTAATATTGTGTGTGTTAGTCACTCAGTTGTGTCCGACTCTTTGCAACCCCATCAACTACAGCTCGATAGGCTCCTCTGTCCATGGGATTCTCCAGGCAAGAATACTAGAGTGGGTTGCCATTTCCTTCTCCAGGGGATCTTCCCGACCCAAGGATCAAATGCAGGTCTCCTGCACTGAAGGCAGATTCTTTACCATTTGAGCTGCCCGAGGAGCTCAGAAAAACAAAAATCTAAGTACATCAGCTACTGGAATACTGGAGTGGGTTGCCATGCCTTCATTGAGGGGATCTTCCCAACTCAGGGATCAAACCCAGGTCCCCTGCACTGCAGGCAGATTCTTTAGCAGCTGAGCCACCAGGGAATCCCAAGAATACTGGAGTGGGTAGCCTATCCCTTCTTCAGGGGATCTTCTCAACCCAGGAATCAAACCAGGGTCTCCTGCATTGCCTGCAGATTCTTTACCAGCTGAGCTACTATGAAGAACATTGCTCTACCAGAGCATTGTTATTTTTAATGGAAGCAATTAAGCCTTTATTATAAAATCTTCTTCATAGTGTGCTCTTGGGAGATGAAGACCTTAAGTATCACACCTTTCAACCTAGAGATTTCATCTATTGGAAAAGACACCTCAAGAAGGACTCTCTTCAGCCTCCCTGGAAAGGCCCCAGCTGCTGCTAACCTCCCCTTGTGCTGCCAGACTCCAGAGAAGAGACTCTTGGATTCATGTGACGCATCTAAAGAAAGCACCAGACCCTGACTGGACCTGCACACCATCTGGTGACCTGAAGGTAAAGATTTCCTGGAATTGAAGCAGATGACATGCAATGAGGCGGCTTGCCCCAGATGTCTAGACAAGGCCTGTTAGAAGGTTCAATATTCACAGATGTGACTGTCTTTCATCTAGACTATAAAACTGACCCTGGATTCTTAGCCAGTTGAGTCTCTACATTTGCAACCTATAATCTGTACCACTGATGAAACATCTGATTCCAAAGATTTTCTTGGAGATAACAATACTGTCTAATTACTCCATGTTTATTCCTACACTGTGTCATTCCAAAGTTCTTGTTAATTCCTTCAGTTTTGAGCATAACTTTGCTTCCCAGTTGGCACTAGTGATAAAGAACTCACCTGCCAATGCAGGAGACAAAAGAGATTCGGGTTCAATCCCTGGGTGGGGAGGATCCCCTGGAGGAGGGCAGGGCAACCCACTCTAGTATTCTTGCCAGGAGAATCCCATGATCAGAGGAGCCTTGTGGGCTACAGTCCATAGGATCACAAGAGTTGGACACAACTGAAGTGACATAGCAACAAATTGCTGTATTCACTCTTATAAGATACAGACTTTTAGATAGGAAATTCCTGAGAGGTCTCCTCCTGGCCACCCATCCCCCTTGATACTTAAATGTGACCACAGTGGGTATCCAATATGTGCACTTTCCCTCTGACATAGGACAAGACACTCAGGAAAGATCCTTCCTGGCATCCAGGGACAAAAGGTGATTGAATGCTAGTTAAAAAAACAAAAAACCCTGAGTCTTGATCAGGGATGCTCTTGGAGAAAGATCTTGATCAAAAGGGAGAAATGTGAAAATTAATCAAGGGAAACCTTATTAAAATGGACTGGGGAGGACAGAAAGGGGAGTACTTGACAGTCAGTACACATCCCAACAGGAAGAATCAATACAGATCTCCAGCAGGAAGTAACGCTACTAGCGCCAGCAGAGGGAAGAAAATTTTTCTCCTTTCCTGGCAACAGCTTAGCCGATGGGAGACTGTCACAACTCAGCCATTGAAAAGTCACCATATTTGGAACTCCCAGTTTCCTCCAGCAAGCTTTATAACTGTCCCTCCTGACTTCCATGTCTCTTCTATAAAAGAATTCCCTCTCCTTTGCTTGGGCTTCCCTTGTGGCTCAGCTGGTAAAGAATCTGCCTGCAATGCAGGAGATCTGGGTTCTGGGTTGGGACGATGCCCTGGAGAAGGGAATGGCTATCCACTCCAGTATTCTGGCCTGGAGAATTCCATGGACTGTATAGTCCATGAGGTCACAGTCTGACACGACTGAGGGACTTTCACTTCACTTTCTCCTTTGCTTAAGAAAATTTACAAGTGTTTCACCAGTTGTATGTCCCAAATTGCAATTCTTTGCCAGTGTTAGTGTTAGTCTCTCAGTTGTGTCTGACTCTTTGTGACTCCATGGACTGTACCCCACCAGGCTCCTCTGTCCATGGACTGTTCCAGGCAAGAATACTGGAGTGGGTTGCCATGCCCTCCTGCAGAGGATCTTCCCGACCAAGGGATCGAACTTGGGTCTCCCACATTGCAGGCAAATTGTTTACTGTCCAAGCCACCAGAGAAGCAGTTCCTTGCCACTCCCAAATAAATCTCTTCTGCTGGTAAAATATCCGGCTGTTTTATTGTTTTACGTTAACAACTGCTTTTTTGGCCAAAGTCACAGTGGAAAATGAGAAGTCTCCCCAGTGTCCCTACATGTGGGAGGAGACTATTCCCTCCCCCCACCGTAAGCAGATAAGGCCTGAGTGATAGTGGCTACAGGCCCACCCCACCCCACACTCTGAGGGAATCCCCTTAGACAGCTGGATAACCACGACCCCCCCAGGCAAGATTCAGGCCAAGGTGGTGACACCACTCTAATTTTCCCAAACCCCTGTGCAATTCAGGGCTTCCTTGGTGACTCATTGGTAAAGAATCTGCAATGCAGGAGATCTGGGTTCGATTCTTGGGTCGGAAAGATCCTCTGGAGAAGGAAATGGCTACCCACTCCAATATTCTTGAGTGGAGAATCCCATGGACAGAACCTGGCAGGCTATAGTCCACGGGGTCACAAAGGAGAGTCAGACATGACTAAGCAACTAAACTAGAACAAAAGGGCTAATGATGCTGTGGAGCACTTCTCGACCAGCCTTGTGCTCAATGCTTTACTTGTGCCCACTCAGTCCTCCCAGCCCTTTTGAGGTCAGGACAGCTACTACCTCCATTTGGGGCAGTGAGAGGGATTACTTTCCCAGGACAGGGAAGCCTGGTGCGCTGCAGTCCATGGGGTCACAAAGAGTTGGACATGACTTAGCAATTAGACAACAATCTTCCCAGATAATCATTGAAGACCACAACTAAAACACAAGCAATCTTATATCTTCACCCTCAATCTGCTTTTCAGTTTCTGGGCATTTCAGAGTGATCTGAAGCCCAAGCCAGAACTGTCTGGGGGTGGGGGTGGGGTGGGGAACCTCCTTAAGGGGATATTTATCACATTCGTTTTCCAGGCTAAAGTGAACAATTTGGGGAGAGGAAGTTTGTTATCTCGGGACTAGCCCATTACTTAAGTTGTGAGCTAGTCTGTGGATGCAATAAAGATTTTATATTCTAACGGTGAATTCACAGCATTAAAATATCACTGAAACCTTTTGCAGAGCTTACAGACAACAGCATGGTCTTGGCAAAATCTTACAGTTCATCAGGCCCACCAACTAAAAATTAAGCCATTAATTTTTAATGGGGGGATGGAGCCTCTTAAAAAATTAGTCCCTGAAGACTTTATCAATATTTTTGCACTCTTTCAAATGTGCATAACATGTGACCACTTTATTGTGAGGGTCTACCGTATACTAATGTGTGTGCTGCTAAGTCGTTTCCGTGGTATCCGACTCTGTGCGACCCCATAGACGGCAGCCCACCAGGCTCCCCCATCCCTGGGATTCTCCAGGCAAGAACACTGGAGTGGGTTGCCATTTCCTTCTCCAATGCATGAAAGTGAAAAAATAAAGTGAAGTTGCTCAGTCGTGTCCGACTCCTAGCGACCCCATGGACTGCAGCCCACCAGGCCCCTCCGTCCATGGGATTTTCCAGGCAAGAGTACTGGAGTGGGTTGCCATTGCCTTCTCCGCTAATGTGTGTACTCAATCGCTAAGTCGTGTCCGTTTGCAACCCCATAGACTGTAGCCCGTCAGACTCCTCTGTCCCTGGGATTTCCCAGGCAAGAATATTGGAGTGGGTTGCCATTTCCTTCTCTGGGGGATCTTCCTGACCCAAATCCATGTCTCCTGCGTTTCCTGCATTGGCAGGTGGATTCTTTACCACTGAGCCACCTGGGAAGCCCACTGTGTACTAGAAGGGGGCTCAGATGTTTCCTGGCCTGGGTTCCTGGGGATCTGTGGGGTCCACCTTCCTGGTCAGAGCTCATGACCAGTGTTGCTCCCCACAGGCCTGTGTGTGCACCTCACCCCCCGCAACCATGGCCCTGGTCAGCATCAACCAGCTGCCCGAGAACATCCTGCTGGAGGTGTTCATGCACGTGCCCGCCCGCCAGCTGCTGCGGAACTGCCGCCCCGTATGCTGCCTCTGGCGTGACCTCATTGACCTCGTGTCCCTCTGGAAGCGCAAGTGCCTGCGGGAGGGCTACGTCACCGAGGACTGGGACCAGCCTGTGTCCGACTGGAAGGTCTTCTACTTTCTGTGCAGTCTCCGCAGGAACCTGCTGCGCAACCCGTGTGCCGAAGGTGAGCAGGGGCTGCTTCCCTCCCTTTCCTGAACCTCAGGACCTTTGCACTTGCTGTTCCCACACTACCTGGACTGTTCCCTCACCCCCCTGCCCCAACACTCACGCTCCCTTGGTCCTTCTCATCCATCAGATCTCAGTTCAGAGATGTGCCCTGATCCTGCATCTGAAAACAGGGTCCCCCACCTCTGTCACATCGCCCCATCTCCTTCCTTCATTGCACTGATCATAACCTAGAATTACTCAATCTCTTGTTTTTTTTTTTTTCCCCTCTGCTACAAATTTCAAGTTCCTGGGGCCTGACAGATCTTGCCACTTGGCACCCTGTGCCCACATAGCAAGTGCTCAGGACACATTGGTTGAATGAATGAGCATACACCCGGCCCCCCTTCCCATCTAGTTCAGTCTTTGCTGCCTAAGGGCTATGTGCAAGCTGGCTATGTACCTGGTCTGAGTCATTATCTTCCTGTCACCTCATGATACAGAGGACGAATTTTGAGAGGTGACTACGATCACGTGGTTTGAGGCTCCAGTTTTGCTTATGTTCTCTTATATTTGCCAGGGTTTGTTTATTTTTTTCCCCTTTGTTAGCACCTTCATTTCATATCAGGCATCATGCTTCCTGCTGGGATATAGCAGCAACTGATTAAGAGGCCTAGTCTGTATGCTTAGAACTCTTTTCATGCTTGTTTTCTCTCTCTGTTCTCACGAGCATCATGTAGGTTAGCCAAAGAAAAAAGGCAGGGTCCATTTTATAGATGGGGAGTATGAGGCCCCCCCAAGATGAGTGTCTTGCCCAAAGATCTAGAACTGCCCAGCTTCTGGAGTCTGGTCCTGACTACTAAAGTTCCTCAGCCCCATAGACAGCGCCCCACTCAGTCTCCTGGCCTGCCCCCAATTCTGCTCAGAAGCTGCCCAGCAGGTCCAGGCCACCAGCTTGGCTCATCCAGCCCTGCAGAGCTGGCCACCCAGCCTTGCTCAGCTCTCCCAGTGGGCCTGCCCTGGGTAGTAGCCCAGCTCCTGGATTTCTGAATTCTTCCGGTTCTCTGCTGGGGGGCCCCCAGGGAACCTGGGGAATAGATGTGGGCTCCTAGTAGAGGGAGTAGTGTAGTAGTGTTAGTCGCTCAGTCGTGTCCAACTCTTTGCGACCCTGTGGACTATAGCTCCCCAGGCTCCTCTGTCCATGGGATTCTCCAGGCAAGAATACTGGAGTGGGTTGCCATTCCCTTCTCCAGAGAATCTTCCTGACCCAGGGATTGAACCCAGGTCTCCTGCACTGTAGGCAGATTCTTTACCATATGAGCTCCAGGGAAGTCCTAGTAGAGGGAACAAAGGAATAATTTGGAAAAGCTCCCCTGGTGATTGTTCTGGAAAGCCTGGAGAGGAATCACTGTTTCGGGGGAGACAGAAAGGACAGCCTTATGCCTCCAAACCTACTCTGCCAACCTGGTGGGGAACCTGTCCACAAATACACAGTTACTACACAGCACCAACCCAGAGGATGCCCGGACCCCGAGTCCTCCGTCCTGCCCAGGGCAGCAGGTTCCCACCACCCACCAGCAAACCCCCCTTGGATCTCAGTTCCGTAGTTGACCTCCCAGACGTTGACTTCAGGGGGACTGTCAGAAAGTGGTCTGAGGTGGGATGAACTCACCTCTAACCGTTCAGAACAGAATTACCCTCACGGGCCCTGCGTCATTCAGTGGTTTGAGAACTGAAACTTGGGTATTTCCCAGAGCCCCGCCGGCAATATGGAAGTGAGGAAAGTTTGGTTTAGAATTTCTGCTTATACTGTTTTTTTATTTTTTGCCACCAGCTTCACGTCAGGAATTTAGCCGGTCAGAAACAAAGTGGGAAAGTGGGAGGGGAGGGTCCCAGATCAGAGCTGATGTGATGAGCACAGGTCGGAATGTGGAGCAGTGGGGGGTGGGTCTTTGCAGGGTGGCTTCAAAGTGGCGTGGGGGGCATGCCTTGAGATCTGAGCCTCCCCAACTCCTGCCCCGCCTCCCAAGACCAAGTGGAGAGGGCCAGACTGAGCATTCACACAAGGGATCTCCCTGGGGCTTCTGTTTTTTCCTAGAGGATATGAAATCCTGGAAAATCGACTCCAATGGAGGGGACCAGTGGAAGGTGGAGAGCCTCCCCGGAGCACACGGCACAGGCTTTCCTGACTCCAAAGTCAAGAAGTACTTTGTCACGTCCTATGAGTAAGACAGAATGAGTCGAGAAGCTGTGTGGAAGGAGGAGGGTCCAGACACCTGCCAAATCCCAAGGCCTAAGTGAGGGCCTGCCCATGAAGCTCCAGGGAGAGGGTTCCCAAAACCAGCTCAGGGTCTACTGCTGCCTAGAGCAGGAGTCAACTCAGCAGCCACGTTAAGAGACAGCAGGGGTGGAGAGCAGATTGAGGAGGCAGGGAGCCTGTTTTGGTGGTGAGGCTAAGTCAAGGGAGATACAGGCTGTCCCCAGTCTAGGGACCTGAGTTTACAGGTGCCCTCCTTAGGGTGCTGGGAGACTGGGCCTAAGGACTGGGATGGATGCAGCCCAACACAAGTGGGTCAGGCTCCCCGCATGTTCCCCACGGGGCTGCCAGGAAGCAGGAGCCAGAGTCCACAGCAGCAGTGACTGGCCCGCAGTGATCGAGCGGGGACTGCTGGGTCCCTTGAACTACCCCCCTGGGTCCAGGCCATGCCTGCAAACACATGCCTTTCCCTTTGCTCCCCAGCATGTGTCTCAAGTCCCAGATAATAGACCTCAAAGCTGAGGGCTACTGGGAGGAGCTACTGGACAAGTTCCGGCCAGACATCGTGGTTAAGGACTGGTGAGTGGGGGCCCCCACCTGAGTCCCACACTCTGCAGCCCTCCCTCTTTTCTTCCTGAGATCCCCTGTAGGGAGTGCCTGCTGAACCCGGCAGTGTCCTGGGGCACGGGCTGCCCTCCTTCCTGCTGACAGAGCCAGCACTTACTCATTCAACACCTGCCTCCCACCACCACCACTGCCCTGCACCAGTAGATTTTAACCCCAGTTTACAGATGGGGAGACTGAGGCCTACAGATGTGTTGTCACAAACAGGCATGGGAGCAAAAGATACCAGAACCCAGCCTCCTTGGACCTCACAGATACTCACATGCCTCCTTGCCTGTCTGCTACCCCTGCCCCTTTAACCGTTCATCCCACGACTCTATCCCAAGCTCCTGTTCTGTGCCCAGTGCTTTGCAACACTCTGGCCTGGCTCAGGGCAGAAGCTGAGCCCCAGTGCCAACCAGGCCCACCACTCTGAGGGTAGAGGGTGGGGTTTGAGGTGTGCAGAGCTACAGAGGTTTCGGAGGATACAGTGGGGCTGACCAGAGGCTGAGCTCTGTGTCAGCCCCATCACACAAGCCCTCCCTCCCAAACCTCCATTAAAATGTACAGGTGACACACATCTGACAGCCCAGGCCTTTATCTCTGTAGAGAGCCTGTTGCTTTTTAGGTTGAAAAAAAAAAGATTACATTGAAATCTCCACTGGAACACCCAAGAAGGTTGTTGCCCCTTTTCTCAGATGGGCTCATTGAGGCCCAGAGCAGACTGTACTCCAACGGGCACAGTGGGGCACAGGGAGCACTGCAGCCACCTGGGCCTCATGGGCAGAGCAGGGCAATGAAACTCGGGGCCCCAGTTAATGGGCCTGCTGGTTGCCTACTTCCAGGGCCGCCTGTCTTGGGGTCCCTAGTCCTGAGCCCCGCCCTCCCACAGGTTCGCCCCTAGAGCAGATTGTGGCTGCACCTACCAGATCCGAGTACAATTGGCCTCGGCCGACTACCTCGTCCTGGCCTCCTTCGAGCCCCCACCCGTGACCATCCACCAGTGGAACGATGCCAAGTGGACAGAGGTGAGGCCTCACCTGCTTGCCCCTCGCCACCTGCTTCTCCCAAGGCCAGGATGGCAGGAAATCAGGGGCAGCCCCAGGGCCCAGAATGCCCCAGTCCACTGCCTGGAGCTCCTGCCTTCTGGCCGGGAGGCTCTCCCTTGCAGGACCTGGCTCCACCCTTCCCTTCCTCAGCTCAGCCATCATCACTTCTCCAGTCCTAGTGATTGCTCTCTCTCCCCTCCCCCCAGGTTTCCCACACCTTCTCGGATTACCCTCCAGGAGTCCGCCACATCTTCTTTCAGCACGGGGGCAAGGACACCCAGTTCTGGGCAGGCTGGTATGGGCCCCGTGTCACCAACAGCAGCGTTGTCATCAGCCACAGGGTGACCAGGAACCCGCCCCACGCCATGGCGCAGCCCTAGACCTTGCCGGGGCCAGAGGAGGCACCCCACCTTCCCTCCACACTCCATCTCCATAAGCCATCTCTGACTGTCCTCTGACAGCCATCCATCCGTCCTCTGCCTGGGCTAGCCGAGTGCCAAAGGTCCCTTGCAGGCAAGAGCTGAGCCTGTAGGGGGCAGCCCCAGCCCTGACCTGGGCTTACTGTCACATAGCTCTGACTTTTTGTTGTAATAAACGTTTTCAGCAGAACTCGCCTGGGACTGGGGCCAGGGGTGGGGCTACAAGGTCCTTGGCACTTGGGCAGAGAAGCAGCCCCTTCCCTCCAGATAGTGACAGTGTGGCTCAGCCCTGGGAGCGCTTTATTGAAACAACTCACAGCACAGTGTTTGAGACAGACAGCATTGGCCGGCCAAATCCCAGAAGGCTGAGAAACTGAGGTCCCAGCATTCTTCCCTGCCCTCCTGGCGGAGAAGGGAGCGATTCCTCCACGAAGGCAACCAGGCCTGAGCAGCCCAGGGCTGGAGGCAGGGGTGGTCCATACACAGAGACAATAAGAGCACTTGGAATCAGGGTGGCCCTGCAGCACGGCCCAAGGCTGGGCCCCCAAAGTCCGACAGTCGTGGCTTTCCTGGGGGGTACTGGGGAGGGCAGGTGCACCCTCAGCTGCTTTTATGCGCCCGCTCTTCTACGTAGAGCTGCATCTGATAGACAGGAATAGACACCATAGTCAGACAGACAACCAGGGCACCTCCTTTGGGGAACCCAGGGGGTCTCTGCCCAGGGTGGGGCTGTGTGGCCACTGCCAGGGGTTAAGAGAAGAAAGGATTGGGAGCCTTATGCCAGGCATGCCCTGTCGTTTCCCCTGAGCCTTTGTCCACAAGCCATCTGGTGAGGCCTCAGCACAGGGGCCCCAAGCGGCTCACCTTTAAGATGTCTGATGTCATGGTCTTTAGAGGTATCAGTCGGGGGTCGTGCATGTGGACATCCTGCTCGTCTGCCAGGATCCAGGGGAAGTCCTGGGGAGGGAACCAAGGGAAGGGTAGCAGGGGGCTGGCTCATTGCCCATCTTCACTTTGCTCCCCACTCCCCTTCCAGAACTGGCATCCTCAGACATCAGGAAGCATCAGAGCCACCAGAGAATTGCTGTGGTGCAGAGTCCCAGGTTCCCCCACCAGAAAGGCCTAGTCTGTAGATCTGAGCTGGCCTGGGAGCCCCAGTGACTCAACATGCCCCAAACACCAGTTTGGAAACTGGATCAAGGCTCCCCTCCTCTCAGCACTGAGTGCCCAGGTGGGGCGCTGACAAGGTGGTGACCACAGAGCTGATGCAGGAGAGCTACTGATGCCGGGCGCTGCCATAAGCAGTGTGATGAGTACCCGGCCAAGGCAACACCCCTTCTCACACAGAACTCTGATTCTCAGCGCCTCCCGACTGTCTCCTGCCCACCATCCTACACCAGTCCCATCTCTCACCTTGATGACCTGGATCTTCTCCATGTTGCGAGTGGCGGCTTCTCTCGTGTGCACTAAGACAGTGAAGGTACAGCCTAAAAAGGCCAGAGTTCGGTCAAGCCTTGGCCACCCCATGCCTGCCACTGGACACAGCCTTTTCCCACACAGCCTAACTGGCACGGCAGCCCCACAGAGTGTGAACCCAGTGCTCAGACAAGACACTCAACAGGGAGACTTAACCCCAGGTGGAGTCAATCAGGGAGGCCTCCTCAAGTAGGAGGGTTCTTAAGAGGGGTTCTACAAGGCAGGAAGGAAGAGAGGAGGCTTGGTGCAGCCAAGCAGGGACCCAAGGACACAGGCCAACACGGAGCCATGGAAATGCCCAGGGAAGGGGTGGGGACGAGCACACCTGGGGGGTTGTGGTCCAGAACAGCATCACACACACTGATCTTCAGGATGAAGGCTCGGAGCAGCTGTTCCACGTGAGACAGCAGGGAGTCGGAGCTGGGAAGGAGAGAGGAGGAGGTTCTCCCAGCACATGGGCATCCCCCCTCCCTCTGGCAGGCAATCAACCCTGGAAGCAGCCCTGGGGGTAGAGGGCCTGGCGCTTCTGAGGGCCTGCCTACTTGATTCCACATGGTTAAAATCCTCTGGGGAGTTTAAAACCAAAGCCTTGTCCCATCCCAGGCTAATTAAGTCAGAACCGGTTGGTGGTGAGCATAAGGAACCCTAGTAGGTGGTTCTAATGTGCAACCCAGTCTAAGAACCAGGACACCAGGCCAGGAAGGGACAGGGCTTGCTTGAGGCCACACAGCAAGTAGGGACAGATTCTAGTGCCCTGACCTTACCACAGGAAGCTGGCAGCTGACCAGCCCAACACAGCCACCCAAGGTCAACTTCTAGTTGACTATGGACTGGATGCTTGACTGGGAAGTCAGGAAACTGGGTCTGTGTCCTGGCTCTGGGTGACCAGGTCAAGATCATCTGAGAACCAGGACACAGTTGATTGATTTCTGCATCTATAAAATGAGGTTGGGACCAGCCATTTGCCAATGCCGTGATTTTCCAGGTGTGATACAGGAGGGATTTCTGTGTAACCTGTGTGACGTCCACAGAGACTGCTGGGTGGCCAGCTGTGCCTCGGCCACTAACAGGCCTCATTAGGGTGGCACACCTCACCACGTGTCCTCGCGGGCCTTTAGCAAGGCATTCAGGGGTTGCCTTAAAGGGGTTAGAGTAGGGGTATTGCTAGGGAGCCTGTGGATGGGGAGCAAGGCAGCGCACCTGATGGACAGCAGCGGGGGCTGGGTGATTTCAAAGACGAATTTCTCCACTGGGCGGTGCTCCTTGTCCAAAATTACTACCACCACTTTCTCCACGTCATTCTGCAAGGACAAGAACCCCCTCCTCCAGAGCTGGGTCCCTGCCTCCCCTTTCCCCCGCCCACTCCACTCCCTGCCACCTGCTCCCTGCCCAGGGAAGGTTGGGAAAGACACTCTCAGTCCTGCTCAGCTTCCAGGCCCAGAGTCCCTGGGATCCCAGAAAGAGGTTTGAGAAGTTGAGCAGGCACCCCAGTGGTACCCACGGAGAGGAAAGGATGCTGGGTCCCATTGTGATGCTAGGATGTCTCAGGGAGCAGAACAGATAGAGGGAGGAATCCCTGAAGGGCCAAGCCCAGACAGAACTTGGGGCAGAGGGAGAGAAAGGAACTTGGGAGAACGACCCAAAACCCTCAAGGCAGGTCCCACTCAGCGAATTCCAGGAACCAAGGCTCCAGGCCCAGCATGCCTTGAACATACCCACATGCCCTGGGGCCTGCCCCTGGGCAAGGGTGGTCTCCAGAGAGCAGGGAATAGGCTTCTGGGTGTTATTAGTCATATGGACCCGAAAGTGTCCCAGCATTGCCCCATCCTGGAGCATGGAGGGGCACTGGAGGCAGGGTAGGCTGGGGGCCTGGTGTTCTCACCTTCTCCAGGAGTGGCTTGACGCAGTGCAGTGTGTCCTGGATATACTGGTTCAGCTCCGGGTGACAGGACATCTACACACAACCCCCACGATGGCTGGTGAGGTTGCAGCACTGATGGGGGGACCCCTGACACCCTCTCCAGCTGCCCAAGGCCCTGCCTGCCTTTGGAGAAAGGCCCAGCTCTTCCCTAGGGCTCCCCGCTAAGAAACAGACTACCCAGCATGAGGCTAAGAACTGAACTATCCACAGAGGGGAAGAAGTTAGAAGATCCTAAGAATTCAGTCCCAACATCAGCATTTAATACAGCATTAGGAGTTCCTAATGCGAGGCCACTGAGCTCCTCCAGAGTCTAAGATGTCTCTAAATTGTGGAGGTTTGGGTATACGGGCATTTTTCCAGAGAAGGGATTCAGGAATTTAATCCATTTCAAACATTAAGAATCTGGAACTAAGGACCTGAGTGGCCTCAGGCTTAACTCCTCTTTGCTTACTTCATCTGTGGAAGATCTCATTTAAAAAGAAAAAGGGAGGATTAAGTGAGACAAGTACCTAGTATACAGTGTTGTTTAGTTGTTAAGTTGGGTCTGACTCTTGCAACCCCATGGGCTGGAGCCCACCAGGATCCTCTATCCATGCACTTCTCCAAGCAAGAATATTGGAGTGGGTTCCCATTTCCTTCTCCGGGGATTTTCTGGACCCAGGGATTGAACCCCGATCTCCTGCATTGGCAGGTGGATTCTTTACCACTGAGCCACCAGGGAAGCATGCTACGCAGTGGGTACTCAGTCAGTGCTGATTCTTGTTTTTCATTCTCCCTATATATCTTTTTGTTGTTTTTTGTTCCCCACCCCCACCCATATCTTTTAAGCTTCCACCACCTTCCAGTGTTCAGTCACTGCTACTGCTGCTGCTAAGTCGCTTCAGTCGTGTCCGACTCTGTGCGACCCCATAGACGGCAGCCCACCAGGCTTCCCCGTCCCTGGGATTCTCCAGGCAAGAACACTGGAGTGGGTTGCCATTTCCCTCTTCAATGCATGAAAGTGAAAAGTGAAAGTGAAGTCGCTCAGTTGTGTCCGACTCTAGCGACCCCATGGACTGCAGCCTACCAGGCTCCTCCGTCCGTGGGATTTTCTAGGCAAAAGTACTGGAGTTGGGTGCCATTGCCGTCTCAGAGTGTTCAGTCATTTGTTCTAATATTTACTGAGTGCTTTCTAAGGGGCAAGAACTTCTAGAGGCTGATGATATAGTCACATGTATTTACTGCTTCCTGTGCCTTTTAACCTAAAACAAACTGTTACAATTAGGGTAAACGAGAGGAGAGAGAAGGTGCCTGAGTTTATAGGAATCCCCTCCAAACTAACCATTCATCAGCTTCAGGAGACCTTTAAAAATCAAAGATGGCGGGGCAGGGGGACTCTAATCAGAGGAGCTGGTCCCTAACTTCTGGCAAGGGCAATTCCCAGTTCAGAGAGGAGGGAAGGAGATGCCATGGCAGTGAGGGATGGGAGGTTGTGGAGCTATTAGCTGCTTCTGTGAACTAGAAGGCAAGGTCAGGCCGCTGAGGAATGAGGGCGCTGAGCCTGAAGGTGGAAGAGTTAAAAATCCCCTCTCCATCCGCTCTGTGATTCGGCGGTGACCCAGTGCACCCAACCTGGCTGTGGGGGCTCACCTGGACAGGCACGTTGTACTTCTTACGCTTCTGGAAGATGCCCACCGGGTAGACCTCACGCACGTAGAGGATCAGGTGCACCGCCACCTCCAGGAACTCGCAGAGCACATCGGCCACCACTGAGAGGGGGACAGAACCCGGTGCGCTCGTGGAGGGCGGGGGAGCCCGCTAGCCCTGGCCCTCCCTCGCCCCCTGCCCCAGGTCCAGCCTCCCTACCTTGACCAAAGTTGAGGTCCTGTCGCGTGAGCGTGGTCATCCTTCCAGACACCTGGGGGGTGGGGCAGGAGCTAGTTCCAGAGGCCCAGGCAGCCGCAGGGCCCGCCCACTCCCACTACCCCTCCCCTCGACCTGGGAGTGAAACCCGGTAGGGCTGCCCGTCCCTTCTCATAGAACCAGAGCAGCTGGGAAAGCGCCCCCCACCACCCCCGCCCCACGCAGGTGTTAGAGCTGGGAGGCAGCCTAACGCCTGCGATCAGCCTCTGTGCACTGGCCGCTTCGGCCTGCAGTCTTGTGGCGCTAGGAAAGGCCAGAGTTGTGCCCGCATAAAAGGGCACGGCAGCGGCCTCAGAGGGAACAACTGGATGCGCAGGGCCGGGAACGTAGAACTGGACACGCGGAAAGCGAAACTAGGCTGGAATTAGGACTTCACCCTCTGCGAGGCTAGATTCCTCCCCTGCGAGAATCCCGCCCCTCCCCTCTCTCCCCGTACCGGCTCCGGCCTCGATTCCCGGCTAGGGGCCCGGCCCCCAGCGAGGGAGACCACCGATCGGGTTAATTCCGCGCGCCTCCCGCTCAACCCGCGGCCAGGGCGCCGCTCCGTGACGTCCGCGGCGCTCCGCCGGGTCCTAAGGCCGGCTTCCAGCCACGCCCACTCCCCGCTCAGCCAACCACGGGTGCGGGAGGGAGGGGCTGTCACAGGGGTGGGCCCTGTCCGGGCGCCAAAATGATCCCAAGTCTGCTGAGGCTGCGCCACGCCGCTTCCTTTCAATTAAAGGTGAGCGCAAAAAAAAACCACACAACTTTGGTCTCCACTTCGGATCGCAACATATTTTCCTCCTCAGGGCATTTCTCTCGCTTTAGGACGTAAAGCACGAGGGCGGGTAGGTGTTGCTGGTGAGAGCCACTGTAGGTCACAGACGGGCACTCCGGACAGCGACATCTACCGCTAGCTCCAAAGTCACCATCCCCGGAATCTCAGCTGCCCAACCGAAAGTGAATCCGCCGGCTCCGGGGCGGGGATAGGGGAGGGCCGGCGAGCACCTGGGACGTCCCCGTTCCCACCGTCATCTGGAGCCTAAATGCAGCCAGTCTTTACCTCCCAAGAAGAAAAAACCTCCCGGGATATGCATCGTAACAACAGCTGACATTTATAGAGCCGTTTCCCAGGTGGCTCAGCGGTAAAGAATCCGCCTGCCTGTGCTGGAGACGCAGGAGACAGGGGTTCCATCCCTGGGTGAGAAAGATCCACTGCAGGAGGAAATGGCAACTCACTCCAATGTTCTTGCCTGGATAAGCCCATGGACAGAGGAGCCTGGCAGGCTACAATCCATGGGATGGGGTCTCAAAGAGTCGAGCACGACTGAGCATGTACACAAAGCACAAGAACAAGCCAAGTGCCAGAGACTGAGCTAAGTGTGTCCGTGAACCAGCTCACTAAATTCTCAAAACAATTCCAC